>NC_133618.1:511454216-512054216 GCF_048593235.1 Sminthopsis crassicaudata
ATGACTGAAAAATGCAGATGAAAAGAAAACCCTTCAGGATGCAATAATAAAGGTTGATAGTAAAGTACTATTTTCTGTATTAGTCTACACCAGGACAGCATGCAAAAAAAAGGGGATTGGGGGTGGTGGAGGTGGGGAGATCACCCAGAACTGATTATTGTAAACTGTATCTTAGCCACCTAGAAAATTTTGGTTTTTTTTTTGCTTTTTTTTTTTAAAAATAATATCTTATTTTCAAATACATGTAAAATAGTTTTCAACATTCACCCTTGCAAAACTTTGTGTTCCAAATTTTCTCCCTCCTTTCCTTCCTCCTCCTCCCTTAGACAGTAAACATGTGTAATTCTCTTATATATATATTATTTATTATATATATATTTATATATTATTTATATATAATATTTATATATATATTTATATATATATTTATATAAATATATATATGTATATATTTATATATTATTTATATATTTATTATATATATATATTATAGCACATTTATTATGCTGCACAAGAAAAAATCAGATCAAAAAGGGAAAAATGAGAAAAAACAACAAAAAAAAAGTGAAAATGATGGGATTCTAGAGAGTTGTGGAAATCCCTTTTGGTCAATGTGATGAGATTAGATTCAGGTTACCAAAATGGTAAGATTAGGGTTCCTGGTGGTCAGGGAGTTAGATGATGAGGTTAGTAGCAGATTTGGGGTTCAGGGAACCAAATGAAGAGGTTTGGCTCCCCTAAATCCCCTTAGGATCTGATGCAGTGTTGGGAGTTGTAGGAACCCCCTTCTGGTGGCTTTGTAAAGAAATTTATGAACCCAAAAAGCTAGACTGATAAAAAGAAGTTTATTATAGGTATTTGGAAGTCAGCCTTTGCTATCTATGCATGAATAGAAAGGTAAATTCCTTGTGGCAAGATCCTGACAGAGGAGTTAATTAGTGGAGGCGGTCTGGCAGAGAGATAGAGAATTTCTAGCAGAGAAATCCTGACTTGTTAGGGAGATAGGTGAGGATAAAGAGAGGGTAACGCTGAAAGACAATATCATTTTGGCAGGCAGAGATTGCTGCTATGCCAGGAAGAGAGAGAGTTTCCTTGGCATGGTATAATAGGTCCTCTGCAAGGAGTGAGTTTAATATTGGCTCTTTTTATCTACAAACTGGGGGCAGTTCTTGATGGGGCTGGGTACAGCTTGCGCTGAATTGAATAGAAAATCTTCAATTCAATAGAGTTGGAATTCTCCAGCTCAGGACTCAACCAGACCCACCTAGATAACAGAATGAAACTGTTTGTCTTCTGGTGGGGTCCCCTACAAAGGCAGGATTCAAGGTGACTTTCTCCTTGAAGGAATTTTAGAGTTTTGGGGCTCCCTGGCAAATGTAGGTCCTTTGTGAAAGAATTCACGAACCTGAAGAGTTTTAGGTGGCAAAAATGGAAGTTTATTGTTGGATGAGAAGTTAGCTTTGCTAAGCACTGACTTCCTCAATGGCAAAGTCCTATTAGGGAAATGGAGGCTGGCACTGAGAAGAGAATGTCTTCTTAGTGGACAGGAGTGCTGACAGGCAGCTATGCCCTACTCCAGACTTCTGCAAAGAAAATGAGTAAACAGAAACCTATTTTATGAATAGATCTTGACCGGAGGGGAGGGGAGAAGGGGGGGCAGTTTGAGCTGATCAGATCAGGATCTCCTAAATTAAATTATTTTGAAGGCTTTTTCAGCCTGAATTTGAATGGAGATCTGGCCCAGTTGGATGGCACCATTTAACTTGTCTGGAGAGATATGCTTCCCAGGAGGGCCTGAGACTCGGATCTCCCTTCTTTACAGATCAAAGGGTACACAATTTTAGAGTGTTAATTTTACAGATCAAAAGGGAACACAGTTTCATACCCCCATCATTAATACTGTGTTGGGATCCACATTCAATCCCCATAGTCCTCTCTCTGGATGCAGATGGCTGTCATCATCACAAATCTATTGGAATTGGCCTGAATCATCCCATTGTTGAAAAGACCCAAGTCCATTAGAGTTGACCATCATCCAATCTTTCTCTTGACTGTACAATGTTCGCTTGGTTCTCCTCACTTCACTCAGCATCAGTTCATATAAGTCTCTCCAGGACTCTCTGAAATCATCCTGCTGATCATTTCTTACAGAACAATAATATTTCATAACAATCATACACCATAATTTATTCAGCCATTCTCCAACTGATGGGCATCCATTCAGTTTCCAGTTTCTGGCCACTACAAAAAAGGCTGCCACAAATATTCTTGCACATGTGGGTCCCTTTCCCTCCTTTATAATCTCTTTGCAATATAAGCCCAGTTGAAACACTTTTGGATCAAAGGGTTTTGATAGCCTTTGACGGTTTGATAGTCCCCTGGGAAGAAGATTTTCTCCTTTAAAGATTTTTCTGAGTTTTGGGGTTCCCTCTTAAAGACCTGCCTATGGTCACACAGATAGTAGATATCTGAGGCTGTATTTGAATCCAGGTCTTTCTGATTCTAGATGAGATGCTATATTCATTGAGACACTAACTGCCTTGAGGTCAAAGAATTGGATTCAGGTTTAACCCCTGACTCATAAAGGCCTTGTCAACTTGGCTAAGTCACTAAAGTCATCAGTACTCTTAAAGTCAGTGACATTAAACTCAAAGAGATTGCTTCTGGATGTATCTTGATTTAGAAAACCACAAATTAACAAAATCTGTAATTTTAATTTATTCTGTTAAACATTTCCCAATTACATTTTAATCTGTTTGGACCATATTATGGAGGTTGCTGGCGCTGTACTGGAATTTAACAACTCTGCTCTAATCAACTTTTTCTTTTTTTTGAGGCAATGAGGTTAATAAGTGACTAGCCCAAAATCACACAGCTAGTAAATATCTGAGGCTGGATTATGAATTTAGATTCTCTAGACTCAAGGGCCAGTGTTGTAACTACTACTGTGACATCTAGCTGTTCCCTCTAGGCAACTATAAGTTTCAGAGAAGGTGCCCACCTACACTGGTAGAGGGCCTCTGCTCATACCAGTCCTAGGGTCTATCCTGAGTACAAACATATTTTTTCTTGCTCTGCTCCATTTCCTCCTTCCAATTTTAAGATGAGATGTATTAAAAAGAAAAAAGCCTCAATAACCCACGGAGTCATGGCCACGTAAATAAAGGGACTGAATTATTTGCTAATGAAGTGGGCCAGCTACCCAAAGTTTCCAGTGCTCCACTGCCACTACAATAAGTTTGGACTAGTTCTTGGTTAGTGAAAACACAGGTGTTAGGGAAAGTGTGCTATCAGCCCGTTCAAGGTCTCCTGAATCTACTCTCCTTCCCCTGCTTTTGTCCTGTTATCTTCATTTCTTTTCTGCTTCTATAGACAGTGTCAGTTCTGAATGGTAACTCTTCTAAAGCTGCCCATTTGGCTTCTTCCCAAAGTCCATTCAAAGGCCAGAGTAAGACCCTTGAATCTTGTAAACTTTGAGTAGTCTGCCTGGCTCACAAGCAAATGCCTGGGTCACTATTGTTTCCAGGGTCACTATTGTTTCCACAGCAACACTTCTGTGGATAAAACAAAGCCAGGTTACAGAGACAGATACACAAACAGGGTTGCTTTCAATGGAGCCATAAGGTTTACAATACAAATTTGTCCAGCTTGTCTCCAATTATCATGACTATAAGAAATCTTTAGGCATTCCAAGTGATCTCAGTGAATGATGTAAAGTCATCTATATTAGTGTTAAAAACTATTACATTATAAATTACTTTAAATTTCAATTACTCCCCATAGTAAATCAAGGGGTTAGCAGAGTTGCTATTATTTCTGGAACCAGCTTTCGTGAATGCTACTTTTACTTCAAGAATTTCTGTTTTGCCTTTTTTCTCATCACATGGCAACAGAATCAGGAAATGTTAAGAACATCCCATAATGCTCTGCTATCTCAAGTGGATGAGCTCAAAACAGAATTGAAGGAAAAGAACAAAAGAGTGGTGAGTCTGGAAAGTCAATTGGCAGACATGTCAGTTCTACGAATTACGGTGAGAGAGGTAAGTAAACATACAGGCTTTGCCAAATGCTGGGTAGATTATGTTCAGTCAATTGTGGGTGAATTGAACTAGAGAACAGTCTTTAACAATTCTAAGGTGCTATAACTTAGACAATATAATGATTTTGGTCCTTGCCAACTATTGGATATCTAAGCTATTTCCAATTCAGGGTTGCAATAAATATATTTGTACACATCTTTTAAAATTGTATTCTTGTAGTAAATTCCTATATTGAGATCATCATTGGTATTTTCAGTTTTACAAGTCCTATAGTGCACTCTCAAATTGCTCTACAAATGATGGCACCACTTTGCAATAATAGCAGTAAACTTTTTTCCAGTAGTATTTTTCCAAATACATGAAAATATAGTTTTCAATTCTTAAATGTATCCATTTCCTCATTATCCCATAGGCATTGAGGGTGTGTGATTTTTTTGTTAATTTTTGCCAATTCGATAGATGTGAAACTACCTCAATTGTTTTAATCTTAAGTGAAGTTAAACTTTTTCCATTGTGTTTATTTTAAATTTGTATTTCCTTTTTTGTAAATTATTCAAATCTTTGGGTTACTTATTCATTGGATATGGCTCTATTAGAGCTGTATCATTGGGATGTATCATTTTATATCATTTCTATCATGCACTTTTGTTATACTTTTATATCACTTCCTTATAAATTCTAGATTTTTTGACTTTATGAGATATATCACATACTTTTTTTTCTAATTGTGATTTTCTTTTCTTTTTATCTTGGGTATAATAGTTTTCACATGCAGATTTTAAAAATTATATAAATTAACTTACATGTCTCCCTTTGCTTGCTAGTACTTTAAATACACATAGCTTGCATCATTTTAACTTGTGCCTGTTAATACAAGCATTTTAAAGTTTTCTTATTGTTTGTTCTCTCTTCCCATTTGTATTTGTCCTTTAAGGGCAGAAACTGTTCTATTCCTCTTTCTTTGATGTACAGTCTTCTGCATAGTAGAATGCAATAAGTAATGTTTAAAGATTGACCTAGAATTCCCTCATTTTCATTATTAGGAAAGCATTGCAGTGTGGGTTTAGTTTTATACATCTGGGATTTCTCATTGCAGGGAGTGAAGTTTGCAGCTTTAAATAGTAGCTGAGTCATTCTCTTTCATAGCTATACATGAAACCATTCTTCCAGGTTTCTCAATATTTAATTTCAGCAACATCTTTGTCATTCCCTACTCTCACTTAGTCCAAAAGGATTCTTTGGTTTGGAGTGATGCTTTCCTACCTTGCCTCCTCCAACATGATTATTGGAAACAGGCAAAGAAAATATTAATTTGATGGTGAAGAGAGAAACCAACAAGCTCTTATAAACTCGAAGCATTAGTTTTTAAATAATCAAAAATGTCATTTCTCTTCCCCCCCCCTTCAGTTTCAGGACAGAGTGGAGGATTTAAAAAGAGAGAGAAATCTGCTGAAAGGAAATCATGACAGACTCTTAAAAAAGTGAGTACAAAGGGAGTACCAAGGAAGGGGACAGAAAAAAGAGGGTTCTATGCTGATTTAGGAGAACTGAGGAAAGCTTAGGACATTTATTATACCTGTGTATACTCCTAAAATGATAAATCTTGGTGAGCAGCTTGGGAACTTCAATTCAAATAAAGAAATAAAGTGAATTCTTTATTATCTAAGATACATTAAAACCAGGCCTAGTTTCCTTACTAACGGTTAGCAACTTCTTGGGCCTTAAGTTTTAGGATGCTCCAAGAATGCAACCTAGTTTTAATATTAGCCTAAATAAAATATAATTTGAAAAGACTTATTTAAAAAGATTATTTAAAAATCCCTCTTCCCCAAATGATAATTACCTTCTTTTTAAAATCATCCATGACAGTGATGTTAAAAAAAAAAAGTACACTTAAACCACATACAATGTTCCTAGAAGGCTGCATATTTATTTAGAAAATCACATATTATCTATGTTTTATTGTATTTTTATTTATTTTAAGTATTTCCCAATCCCAATTACATTTTAATATATTTGGGCTGCCCTTGAGTGTCTGTAGATTACTATGATGAACACCTCAGATTTATGACACTCATTTGTATAAACTAGCTTAAAAGTTGGCTATAATGTGTGTGTGTGTATGTATGTGTGTATGTCTCATCTTTGTTGTTGTTATTGTTCATTGTTTCAATCATGTCCAAGTCTCTATGACTCCATTTAGAGTTTTCTTATAAAGATAATGGAGCTGTTTGCCTTCTCCAGTTCATTTTACAAATGAGGAATTGAGGTGAACAGAATTTAAGTGATTTGCCCAAGGTCACATAACTAATAAATGTATAAGCTTCAATTTGAACTCAAGTCCTCCTGATTACCACTATCCACTGTACCACCTGACTGCCTATGTATATATGCACACATGCATGTGCATACACACACAGACACACAGACACACACACACACACACCATAAATATCTTCCTATAGACTATCTATCTTCCTTTGCCCCATATGATTTCACGGCCAGACATATTGAGTACATGCAAGAGATCTGGCAATGGAGACATAAAGTAGATAGATACATTCCCTGCTCTCAAGTCCTATAATTTTAAAATTTAGTTAAAGAGGGAAAGTTATTTCTGAATTTGATCTCTTGGAGGGAGAGGAAGGGAAATAACTTCTCTTAGAATGGAGACAACCTGTCTTAAAAAATATCTTGGTTCATAGTTCCAGGCTAATGAAAATCACATTATAATGGAGAAGAGCCCTTGGGGGGCAAGATTGTGATTTTTTTTTTGGCAGGCCTAAGGGCTGGGGGTGGGTGGGTAAGTGTGATAAACCCAAGAGAGTGACAGATGGAGTGTTCTACAGGCCCCCAAAGGTTCCGAGGCAGTTAGGAAACGACAGTTGGGTATCCAACGGGGGCAGGAAGAACATGAAGGGGAGCAGATGAGGTCCTAAACATAGGATATGCTAAAACTATGGAAAATGAAAGCCATGTTGACAACCTCAAATTGTTCATCTGATATTTCCTCTCTTCCTCACACTTCTCTCAACATTCCCAGCATGTTAAACAGCAGCAATCAGCCTCACTGGAGCACTGACCTCATGAAGGAACGGCTTCAACAGAAAGTCTCTCATCTACAAGAGCAGCTGGATTCTGAAGTAGCAGAGAAGAGAAAGATCTTGGTTCAGTTGGCTAAGGAACAGGGTAAGTGACAAGGTGGTTCAGTGAGTAGAGCCCTAGAAGAAGAGCTAGTTCAAATTTTCACCTTAAAGATCCTTCTTTAGTTGTTTATTCATCAATAACTAAAAGGTGCTAACATCTTAGGATTCTTAACATATCCCTCTAATTTTGTCACTTTTATTTCCTTGATGTTTCACCCATTTTTCCTCTTTGGATGGAGATATGTGCAAGGAAAGCCCTGTGGCACATATGAATTTAGTTGTGGGAAACTAGGCTAATCATTCCTCTTCTGTCTTTTAGTCTTCCTTTCCTACTTCTGTAAAATAAAATATCAGGCTGTTGTGAGATAGAGATATACTGTATTGGAAAATACTTGGCGAAACTACTTTAGTAACTTTACCAAGAAAACACTAAATGATGTCATGAAGAGTTGGATATAACTGAAAAACAATAACAAAAGAAAATATTTTGTAAACCTTAAAGATACACACACACACATACACACACAAATACACACACACACAGATTATTATGGGTAGAATTGTTAAGGAGTTCCATCACACTGTTGTTGCTTATTGACAGCATCTACCACACTAGTTATTTTTTTTTCCTAAAGAAAAAAATGCTTTAATTTCTCTTTCATCTGTCTTATAAAAACTTGTCAACATGGCAAGTTCTGTTTTTTTAGGTCTATAAAGTTCAAGACAGATAGTATAGGTTAAAACTAATCAGTAACATTGTTATAAGTCTCTATTAATAGACTGCCAGTTAAGGAATTGTAGAAGCAAGGGACATTATCATTCCCTTCTTAACTTCTACATTTTTAAGAGCACTCTATATGCTATTTTTAAAAATGTGTTTTTATGTATAAGTCCATGTAACTTCATTTAGCAGATAATGATGAGAAGCATCAGCATGTATCTTGGTTATTTGGACGTATGCCCATACGCTGTCTGTAGTCTAATTAATTGTTCCATGAATTCAGGACTCATATTTCACTAAAGCATTTTGTCTCTACTAACCAGCTCCTAACAGGTGCACAATACATACTAAATAAATGTTTAATTGAATTTATTAAGTGGTTATAGCTAGGATAAGACACCAGAAATTAGGTAATATTTACAATCAGAGTGACAATCAAACCTTTATGCTTTCCCACCTTTTGTAATATTTTCATCTAAAGTAGAATTAGTTTTTTGTTGAGTTGTTTTTGTCTTCTATGCTTTGCTTCCTGGGAAGATTGCAAATTAATATTCTCCTTTACCTAATTTATTATGCAATCTAGAAGTCTCAAAAGATGATTAACAAATCCTTACTTGTTGGAAGATTTTTTTCTGACTTTATATAACTCTTAGTTATGGGATGCAGGTATTAGAGGAAAGCAAATTTGATAGGTGACTTCAATAACTTAAACTTCCACAGAACCTTGCCTCAGATTCCTCAGGAGGATTGCAATGCATCATTTGCCATCTCAAATTGATATATGCAACAAAATCTTCCTTGTGTCTCTACCCAAGAAGTAATAGGAAAATGAGTGAAATAGCAAGGAAGTAAAAGGAAAAAATACAAAGATCTGTTAAGAATCCCAAAGTGGTAGCACCTAAATTTAGTTACTGATGAATATAAAGAACATGAAAGAGAATTGGAGAAGAGGCATAAGGAAGGTAAATCCAACTGCTGCTTGTTCCTAAGACCTAATTTACTAAGGTAACCTTGGGCAGCAACAAATATTTTTTTCTTTTTACTAGCTCAAAAATCTTGCCAAGAAAATACTTTAAATGCCTTTGCCAGCCTCATTTGTTTTCTTTCTTCAGCTGAAAATGCCGACCTGAAGCAGGAAGTCACCCAGATGCTAATGAAACATAAAAAGGAAGTAGAACTTCTCCAACAGAAAACTGCTACTACTACCACTACTAGTAGTCAATCAGATCCAGATATTTTGCAACCTTCGTGTCAAGATTATACTAAAGAAACACAGGTATAATTGGTTTGGGTTTTGTTTTTGAAACACAGGTAATTATTTCTGATCAATGAGAAGGGTTATGGTTTTTAATGCTAGATCAATACCCTTATAAAAACAGTAAAAAGAATAAGTCAACAACCAAATAATTTGTATTTGAAGCTAAACACAGAATACAAAAAGCAATAGGAACTTTTGAGAAAGGTGAGAATAGAGAACATATAATGTAGTAATTCTTGGGAAATTAGATTTTATTATTTCTAAACTTAATCCTATCTTGCCACCTTTTTTTTTTCCCCCTGAGGCAATTGGGATTGTGACTTGTCCAAGGTCACACAGTTAGGAAGTATCAAGTATTTGAGACTAGATTTGAACTCGGGTCCTCCTGACTTCAAGGCTGGTGTTCTTTTCACTGTGCCACCTCACTGCCCCCTATTTTGCCTTCTCATAAGTTTAAGATCCCCTTTTCTATTTAAAATACAAGAAAACAAAAGAGTAGCCTCACAGGTTTATGGGATCCTAAGATCATAAATATAAAAATGGGAAAGACCTTAGATGTGATCTACTCCAGGCTCCTTCATTATCTGCTTTAGCTAAAGCACAGTCTCTGCTCCAGTTTTTTACCCTTATTCCGTATGTCATCTGTTTCAAATGTGTTTCTTGTAAACAACAAATTGTGAGATTCTATTTTTTAATCCACTCTATTTGCTTCCATTTTATTGGAGAGTTAATCCCATTGACATTCACAGTTGATTATCACCTCTGTTTCCTTCCATCCTACTTTCCTTGTATATACTTCTGTTCTCTCTTCCCATTTTGTCCTACCTTAGTAGTATTTTATTTCTGCCCTGTATCTGCCTTCCCTATTATCATTCCTCCTTTTACCCCTTTATCGTAGTGTTTCTGACTTCCCTTCTATCCAATTCCCTCCCTTTTCTTTTCCTTTTCTCCTCCTCCTCCTCTTTTATAGGGTAAGATAAATTTTATACCCAAATCTGTGATTGCTATTCTCTTTTTGAGCTGAAACTGACAAGGTTATAGACTTTGGATCATTCTCATCTTCCTCTTTTCTTTCCCTCTGTTGTAATAGATCTTTTGTGCCTCTTCATGTGATCTAATTTGTCCCATTATATTTCACCCTTTCTTCTTCTCCCAGTACAATACTGTTTTCACTCCTTAATGTATTTTTCTTTGACATCATCATATATAATATATCCATTCACAATCAACATCCTCCTTCCATGTGTGCTCCGTCTTAACTGTCCCAATAACTATCATTTTCCCATCTAGGAATGTAAACAGTTTAACCTTTAACATACATATTTTTCCCTGTTTGCCTTTCTATGCTTCCCTGAGTCCTTGTTTGAAAATTAGATTTTCAAATAGAAATGATTGAAAATCTCTTAACTTCATTAAAGATCTATCTCCTCCTCTGAAAGATGATGGTTAGTCTAATTAGGTAGTTAATTCTTGGTTGTAACCTCAGGTCCTTTGCATTCTGTAATATGGTCTTCCAAGTTCTCTAATCCTTTATTGTAGAAGCTGCCAAATCCTGTGTAACCTTGACTGTTGCTCCTTGATACTTGAATTGTTTTTATCTGACAGCTTGCAATATTTTTTCCTTGAGATTATAGTTCTGGAATTTTGGAGTTCTGGAGCTGGTGTTCTGTGGGGGTTTCAGAGGTGATTAATGAATTCTTTCAATGACTATTTTCCCCTTTGGTTTCTAGTATATCAGAGAAATTTTCTTTAATATCTTTTTTTTAAAGCTTTTTATTTACAAGATATATGCATGGGTAATTTTTCAGCATTGACAATTGCACAACCTTTTGTTTCAATTTTTCCCCTCCTATCCTCCACTATCTCTCCAAATGGCAGGTAGACTGATACATGTTAAATATGTTAAAGTATATGTTAAATACAGTATATGTATACATATCCATATAGTTATTTTGCTGCACAAGAAGAATCAGATTTTGAAATAATGTACAATTAACCTGTGAAGGAAATAAAAAATGCAGGCGGACAAAAACAAGAGGGATTGGGAATGCTATGTAGTGGTTTACACTCATTTCCCAGAGTTCTTTTGCTGGGTGTAGCTGGTTCTATTCATTATTGAACAAATGGAACTGATTTGGTTCATCTTATTACTGGAGAGCCATGACCATCAGAATTGATCATCATAAGTATTGTTGTGTTTAAGTTCTTTAATGATATCTTTGGATGACATGATGTTATACTTAGAGAACCCCAAAGACTCTGCTAAAAAGCTATTAGAAATAATTCAGAACTTTACCAAAGTTGCAGGATACAAAATAAATCCACATAAATCCTCAGCATTTTTATACATTACCAACACAATCCAACAGCAAGAGATACAAAGAGAAATTGCATTCAAAATAACGGTCGATAGTATAAAATATTTGGGAATATATCTACCAAAGGAAAGTCAGGAATTATATGAGCAAAATTACAAAACACTTGCCACAAAAATAGTCAGATTTAAATAATTGGAAAGACATTCAGTGCTCTTGGATAGGCCGAGCGAATATAATTAAGATGACAATACTCCCTAAACTAATCTATTTATTTAGTGCCATACCAATCAGACTTCCAAGAAACTATTTTAATGACCTAGAAAAAAATAACAAAAAAACTCATATGGACGAAAGAAAGGTTGAGAATTTCAAGGGAAGTAATGAAAAAAAAAAATCAAATGAAGGTGGTCTAGGTGTACCTGATCTAGAACTATATTATAAAGCAGCAGTCAGCAAAACCATTTGGTATTGGCTAAGAAATAGACTAGTTGATCAGTGAAATAGGTTAGGTTCACAGGACATGATAGTGAATAAAAATAGCAATCTAGTGTTTGACAAACCCAAAGATCTCAACTTCTGGGATAAGAATTCATTATTTGACAAAAACTGTTGGGAAAATTGGAAATTAGTATGGCAGAAACTAGGCATGGACCCACACAACACCATACAGCAAGATAAGATCAAAATGGGTCCAAGATTTAGGCATAAAGAATGAGATCATAAATAAATTAGAGGAACATAGGATAGTTTACCTCTCAGACTTGTGGTGGAGGAAGGAATTTGTGTCCAAAGGATCACAAAATAGAAAATTTTGATTACATCAAATTAAAAAGCTTTTGCACAAACAAAACTAATGCAAACAAGATTAGAAGGGAAGTAACAAATTGGGAAAACATTTTTACAGTTAAAGGTTCTGATAACACTGGGAAATGAGTGTAAACTGTTAGCATTTTTTTGTTTTTCTTCCCAGGTTATTTTTACCTTCCGAATCCAATTCTTCCTTTGCAACAACAACAACAAAAAAATTCGGTTCTGCACATATATATTGTACCTAGGATATACTTATTATAAGATATTTAATACGTATGGGAATGCCTGCCATCTAGGGGAGGGGGTGGAGGGAAGGAGGGGAAAAATTTGGAACAGTAGGGAGTACAAGGGATAGTGTTGTACTGTCAAAAACAAATGTTATAATTATAAAATTAATTAAAAAAAAAGAGTACAGTTAGGTTCTGAAGCTGTGGAGAGATAGTTTAATATAATAGGTATATATTGATATAATCTAAACTTTTCTCTTAAGTGATATTAGTTATCTATGTTATGCTATATCATTTTATGCTATGTTATGTTATATTGTATAAATAAAACAATAAACATAAAAAAATAAAAAAAAATATCTTTGAAGAATGCTATCAGGCTCTTTTTTTTTTTTTTTTTTTTTTGGATAATGGCCTTCAAGTAGACCAATCATTTTTAAATTGTCTCTCCTGGATCTATTTTTCAACTTAGCTTTTTTTTTTTTTTCCAAATGAATTCTTTTTAGTTTGTTTGACTGATTCTTAAGGTCTCAAAGAAAGATTTGCTTCGACCCATCCCAGTATCTAATGTGTGATTTTCTTCAGTTAGCTTTTATATCTCTCTTCCCATTTGATTAATTCTACTTGTTCAAGGTATTTTCTTCAGTGGATTTTGTTTTTGTTTTTGCATTTGGCCAATTTAAGAAATTGTTCAGTCAATTTCCCCCTTTTCCAAGCTTTTGGCTCACTTTCATATACTTCTTTCTTTTCTAATTTTGTTCTTCTACATCTCTTATTTTTCTTTTAAAATCTTTTATGAGTACTTCTAAGAAGCTCTTCGGGATTGAGAACAATTCATATCACTTTGAGATTTCCTCTGTGAACATTTTGTCTTCCTCTGAGTTGTTTTAGTTTTCCCTGTCACCATAGTGGCTGATTAAGGTTCTTATTTTATTTCTTACTCATTTTCTTTTTTTATTTCCTCTTTTGTGCCTTTTTTATGGTTGAGCTCTGCTCTTGGGATAAAGAGGGCATTGTCCCTAGCTTCTCATACAACTCTAAGCCTTGGCTTTGAGTATAGGGGCCCCTTGTGTTTGCTTCGATCTATTTTCAGACACAGTTTTTCTCTGTATGAATTGGATTCCCTTCATTTTCTAGATGAGGAATATCAAGACTAGAGAGGTTGTTCATGATCATAGAAAAGCTAAGATGGAACCCAGAAGACTTGATTGTAGTTTGTACTGTCCCTTACAGAAAATATTTGGGGGCAGAATCTGTTGATGACATTCCACCAACTACAATTTTTAAAAGTTTTTCAAGTATTAGGTAACCAGGCAAGGTAGGCCAGGTCTAGTTTTAACCCTTTTTGGCAACAATCTTCCTCATGGCAGCTAGGATGTTGCTGAGCAACCCTCTCTCCCTCTTGGCCTGAAATGTGAATGCCCACTCTTTTTTTTGGAGGAAATTAAGGACTCGCTTCTCTTTGGAGACCTTTAACAATTCCTGGTCCCATATCTCATAAGGAGTACATGTCCTGGATCATCTCTCTTACAAACTTGGTGTGTTTGGTCAAATGTTAGAGCATTAGATGGCCAAGCAGCTATGCTATTGTGGAAGACATCACTTCTTAATAGAGGACATTTATTATTACATTTATCATGTATAAAATGGTTTTTAACCAATTATTTTCTCTTTGAAGACACAGGAACTGAATCCTCCACAAGAAATCAAAGAGGAGGAAAAGAACCTGTCTTGGGCTTACAATCAGATGAAGGCGGCACATGCAGAAACTTCCCTAGAACTGGAGAAGACAAAAGACATGCTCCTTTTGCAGCACCAGATCAACAAGCACTATCAGGTGCAGAGAAAGGAGGGTACAGGAAATGGTCATAGTCTGGGAAAGCATCCTCATTTAGGAGAATGACCAAGGTTGAACAGTGACTAATGCAACCTCCTGGGTTGTCATATCCATGGTTAACTATATCAATTGTTTCCAGGGATGCCATAATTGAAGGATTCCCTGAAAAATCTATATGAATAGTCAGTCTTTTCCTGAATATCTCCTAACCTAGCTTTTCCTGAATTCCTTAAACAGTACTTTACCTGAAATCCATGAACTTTAAAAAATATATTTTATTTCCTTTGAAATTCTATGACTTTAATGACAACGACTAATATGGAAATAAGTTTAACGTGATTGTACATACATAACCAAAATGATAAATTAAAAATAAAAGAAATCCTACATATTTGAGGCAACTAAGTGGTATGATTGATAGAATACCAGCCCTGGAAGATGTGAATTCAAATTTGGTCTCAGACATATATTAGCTGTATGATCTTGGGCAAGTCATTTAATTCTAATTTGTTCCAGAAAAAAAAAAAAGTATTTTAGGCATTTAAATACATTATTCTGGAAAGGGGTCAATCAGCCTCACTAGAAAGCCATAGGAATACATGACACAGAAAGGGTTAAGAATCCTGACTTAAGAGTTTAAACCATAATGATAAAAATATAGAAAAGATAAAAAGTCATTTTGTTTCAGGATGAACTGGAAATTGTGAAGATAAAAGCTGATAATAGTGAGAAAGAGCACAAGGAAGAGTGGGAGAAGTTGAATCAACTGCTGGACCTCAAGAACAATCGCATTCAACAGCTGGAAGGTAGTTTTGGAAGCCACAGACTGATGACCGAATTTAGTTAAAGCTTCTTCCCTCTTATTCCAGCCATTGCTATGGAACTGCCATCTGTTTTACTCATTGAGGGTTCCTTACTAACCCCATCTCCCCATGTGACTTCCCTAAAAATGTTGTTCTGTTGGTTCTCAGACTCAGAGTCTGGATTAAAATTGTGCCTCTGAAGTTTCTATTTGAGATCTTTGGGCAACTAACTTAACCTCCCTATCTCTATAAAAAGGAGAGATTTGGATCAAGGTCCTTTCTTTCTCTCTGTTATTACGTAGGCCCTTCCTTTGTCTCTATATTCTATCTTTTTCATAAGACTTGCTCTGTAGAACAAGAGGTTGCCTCTCTTTGTCATTGTTTCATTGTGTGCTACAGCAAGTGACTTTCTCATTCTCTAAGTACATGAAATATGATCAGAGTATTGTGAAGATTGGTCACTTTGCTTTCTTCTTGCTTTGTCCTCCAGTCTTTATGGTTTTTCCTATTAAGATCCATACTACTTTACATCAGACTATAGGCTGAATCTGATGGGTGCCTGGTGAAAGGTAATTGTCCAGATCCTAGGTAGGTGGGTTATATGTGGCTGCCCCTCTCATTATCAGCATTGTTTACTTCTTTGCATTTTTTCTTTTCTAGTTTATCTAAAGTGAAATTGTGACTAGTACTGCACTCAACAGAATGAAAACAAATCATGTGGTGTTCTCCTCTTGTCCCTTTCCTTGTCACTGATCGATCCAGTGTGAAAGTTAAGGCATCAAGCCCCACAAAGCATCTTGCAATAGACCGTCTGTGATGGAGGGGGCTCAGTAATTGAATGTGACTATTACAGAGACATGATGGTAGTCTCATATGTCATACAGTGTCTATAGGACAGCTCTTGAGAATATGACATACTTCTTCCTTTATTCAATATTCCAAGCCTATGCTACTTGCTGGCAACAGTCACACTAAATTTCTTAAAATGATCTTCTACAAACCCTCTCAGGGCTTCATCAGGAGTCACAGTGGATAAGAGTGCAAAGCTAGACAGAGTAAATCAGGAAAATGAATGTGAATCCAATTTCAAGCAAATGTTTGTTGTATAATCCTGGGTAAGTCACTTAACTTCTGATTGCCTCAAATTCCTTAACTGAGGAATAATAATAACTAGCTAGGATTGTTGTGAAGTTCAAGTGAGATGAGTGCCTGGCACTAAGAAGTGCTTATTATAACCCTTTTCCCCCTGTTCCCTTTCCCAATTCCCACCTGTTTCTCCAAAACAGTCTTATCTGGTTGATAAAATTTTACATAGTGTTTTTCTAAGCTCAATGTATGTATTACATAGAGTGTTTGGCATTTCAATCATTTGTTTGGTCAATTCTCTCACAAGAAATATTGGTTTTATTTGGCATGTCAGTAACAGATTTTATATTTGAAGTTAAAAGGGTCCCAGTCATAACTCTTTGCCCCTAGAAAAATCACACTGTTGCTCAACATGGCCACTTTTAGCCCTTTTCTCTTAAAGTTACTTTACTACTCAGCTCTTGAATGAAGAGGTAGTTTTCTTTCCTCTTTAGCACAGCTCAAAGATGTAGCTTATGGTACACTGAAGTTTCCACTGCATCTGGAAATGCCAGTCCATGAGGAGAATATGGTAGACTGTCTTCAGCTGCACCAAGGTGAAAACCTTTTTGAACTACATATTCACCAGGCCTGTTTGTCACCTGCAGCCCTTTCCCAAGCTAGAGATACCCAGCTTGCCTCCTTCTGTACTTATTCCTTCTATGATTTTGAAACCCATTGCACTCCACTGGCTGTGGGACCACAACCTCTCTATGATTTCACCTCCCAGTATGTGGTGAGAACAGATTACCTTTTCTTGAACTATTTACAAGGGGCTTTCTCCCGAATTAACCTTCACCAGACTGCAGCTCTTGACCATAATACCCTTGCAGTTGGCTGGCTTCGCTTTGACAAAGTGCTAGAAACAGTGGAGAAGGTTCATGGTACTGCCATGCTTACTGGTAAGTGCCCCCCCTGGCTTTCCCACAGCTCCTAGTATTAGTATAGATTTTTCTCAAACTCCCTGACTGCTCTTGAACTGTTTTCACGATCTCTTCCTTTGCTTCTCAATCACATTATTACATCTGTTTCTTCCATGCATGTTCCATTTTCTGGTCTCCAGGAAATAATGGAGAAGACTTTGGGACATTGGATTACTGGATGAGGCTGAAATTTCCTATAGCACACAGCCTACAGGCATACAATAAGCGATTGAAAGCCCAAACATACCTGTCTGCTAATGTGCTTGGAGCCAGGAAGGCTCAGCCAAAGGAGGTGAGGAGATTGTACCAACATATTTCAAAGGCGCTACTGCCCAACAACTTATCAGAACATCGCTAGCAAATTAACAATTAGCCTTATTCAAGCATTCTGAGCTTATCTGTCTTGACTCCCATTCAAAAGAACAAGTTCTACTTTTTAGTCTATTGTCTTAAAATGCATTTTGTGCATATAACACCACAGAGGGATGGGGAAAAGTATGTAAAAAGTACTTTGAACTTATTTTCTAAAAAGATACTTTATGTGGATATAAGGTTTTCCTTTCTCCCTATGTATCTACCCAGAAGGGTATGCACAGTGTGCTCCCTCGAATACAGATGAGATTCATTAATCACCTATCTTAGGTTACACTGTTTTTGAGAGTAGAGTACTCTTTAAAGCTGCTTTTTTTGTGCCAGTTTTAAAGAATAAAGACTTGGACAGTGGTACAGTGGTCATTAGGTTTGATCAACAGGAATAAATTCAAGAGGTCACAATTCCCAGTGGGCAGTAAGTACTCCTTCTAGTCACAATTTGACTAGTTTTTCCACAACCAATGACCTACCTCTTTCCAGGGCAGATCAGAGATTTTCAAGCATAGAAATCAGTTGTGGGTGGAAATCATCAGGTGCTGCAACCTCCGGAGTCGACGTTTGGGGGCACAACCCAGCCCATATGCCATGTACCAATTCTTCACCTTTTCTGATCATGACACACCCATCATTCCTGCCAGCAACCATCCCCATTTTGGTGATCAGGCCAGCTTCTCAGTGCACATGACCTTGGAACTGGATGACTATCTCAGGCAGATGGTCCTGCCTATATATGTGTTTGATGACGACGATTTGGAGCTAGGCTGGTTCCTTGGCAAAGCTCAGGTACCTTTGCTGCCTCTTGCACAAGATAAAGCCATTAAAGGTGAGGGCTCGATTGTTAATGGACCATTCTCCTTACTCCTATTTATGAGGCCTTCTAAAAATCCTGAAGTTATTTCTCTTGAATTGCTTGCTAACCATATGAGCTAAATAATAGCTGCAAAATAGACAATATGGTCTCAAGAGGAATGGAACACAAAAACCCAGAGCTGTTTTCCTTACAGGAGAACCTAGGACATTTCTTTTTCTTACCAGAAATATGAATGAAACCAAACTCCTACAGACTGGTAGAGCCACAATCTCTCTCTCTGATACAGAGTGGTGAAAGCTGTACGGTAGCGCTTCCAGGGTTTTTCCTAGTTTAGTCTTTCCGCTTTAAGGCTTAAATGTTTCTTACACGTGATAATGAGCGGTGGCATTAAATTAGCCCCTAATTTTGCTGTCTTCGTTTTTTAAGTTCCAGACAATAATTTAGGATTGTGATTATATGCATCTTTCCCCCTAAATTCAATTTCTTAGCTATCTTTTTTCATAAATAACAGAAGCGATCTGGCTGCTTCTACTCCCATCACCCCACCCCCCTTATCACTAACTTCCCCCTCCCTTATGGACTAGAAGGAGCAGTCTTCCTGAACGTAGCTTTGGGAAGATGGATACAGAGGGGAAAAGGTATGTGTGTGAGGGGCGGTGAGAGAGGGCAGGAGGTGTGGTGGGGCAGAGGAGGGGACATCCCGAAGCACTGATGCCGCCCCCAAGCTTGGCCCAGCAGCTTTGGAGGCATTCATTCATATTCTAGCTCTGCCTCATGTGACCCTGACAAGGTCCTTAATTTAAGCCTTTTTACTTTCTCACCAGAAAGTGGAGTTGGGGGTTAGCTCTGAGGTCCCTTACAGCTTCTGCAGCCGCCCCCGAAGCCGAGTGTCCTTCCGCGGGGCTCCTAGGAGGCCAGCCATATCCCCTCCCTCTCTCCCCACCCCCATACGGAATAGTTTCGCTCCCCTAGAAATTCAGTCACGTTATGTAATTTCTGAGTAATATTAGCCATCGTTATGTGGTGGAGCGTCATTTTATTACCAATAAAACCTAGATTAATTCACACCTGAAGGAGGGGACATAGCGTTGCATCATCCAGACTTTGATATCTATTCATTACCTGTGTGTTGCAGGTAACTTCAGCCTCAGTGACCCTATGGGGAAACCCAACGGGTCCATTGAAGTGAAATTGGAGTGGGAGTCTCAATACCTCTCTCCAGAGAGTTCACAGACGCCAGAAACCCAGTCTGTTGAAATTGACAAGAAGGCACCACCCCCATCTGTGGAAAATTACAATGAAGCACCTTTATTTGTAGAAAAACCCGAGGCAAACCTGCAAGTAGAAGATTACAACGAAGCGCTCCCTTCTGCAGAAAACGAGACCGATTTGCATCTAGAACGTGAGAACGAAGCCCCCCTCTCTGTGGAACATTGTGAGGTACCTCTATTCAAAGAAAACGGCGAGACGCCGCCCCGACCTACAGGAAAACTCGAGGCAAACCTTTCTGTAGAAGACTACAATGAGGCCGACTTGTCTGGAGAAACTTACAAGGAGGCGAACCTTCGCGTAGAAGATTATGAGGAAAATTTACCTACAGAAAAAAACCCATCCTTAGAAAAAAAGGAAGCCAACGTGTCTAAAGAAAATGCTGACGAGGCCAATATGTCTATAGAAGATTATGAGGAGGCTAAACCATTGATAGAAAACTGCGATGAGGCAAAGCCGCCAATAGGAGACTGCGATGAGGCAAAGCCGCCAATAGGAGACTGCGATGAGGCAAAGCCGCCAATAGGAGACTGCGATGAGGCAAAGCCGCCAATAGGAGACTGCGATGAGGCAAAGCCGCCAATAGGAGACTGCGATGAGGCAAAGCCGCCAATAGGAGACTGCGATGAGGCAAAGTTGCCAATAGAAGACTGCAATGAAGAAAAACAATCCATAGAAATTTGCAGTGAGATCAAGCCATGTATAGAAAATTGCGAGGCGACCAAACTGTCTTTAGAAGATTATGATGAGGGAAAGCTGGCTATAGAAAACTGCAACGAGGAAAAAGAGTGTCTAGAAAATTGCAAGGAGGCTAAGCTGTCTCTAGAAAATTGCGACGAGGAAGAACAGTCTCTAGAAAACTGTGACAAGGCCAAGCTGTCTCTAGAAAATTGCAAAGAGGCCAAGCTGTGTCTAGAAAATTGTGATGAGGAAGAACAGTCTCTGGAAAATTGCGAGGAGGCCAAGCTGTCTTTAGAAGATTATGATGAGGCAAAGTTGGCTATGGAAAACTGCGATGAGAACAAGTCTCTAGAAAATTGTGACAAAGCCAAACTGTCTCTAGAAAATTGTGACAAGGATGAACAGTCTCTAGAAAATTGCGCCGAGGCTACAGAAAATCGGGAAGAGGCCAAGATGTCTCTAGAAAATTGTGACGAGGAAGAACAATCTATAGAAAATTGTGAGGAGGAAAAACAGTCTCTGGAACATGGTGACAAGGCCAAGCCGTCTCTAGAAAATTGTGACGAGGAAGAACAACCTATAGAAAATTGCGACGAGGTCAAGCTGTGTCTAGAAAACTTCGAGGACGACAACCTGTCCATAGAAAACTGTGATGAGGCCAAGCTTCCTACAGAAAGCTGTGATGAGGAAAAAGAGTCTATAGAAAATGACAAGGAAATGCCCCTGTTGGTAGAAGATTATAATAAAGCACCCGAACCTATAGAAAATTATAATGAAAAACTTATAGAGATTCCAACTGAAGAAGAAAACATTTTATTTCACCAGGTAGGGAGCCCTTTAGCTGTTCTAGGAGGGAATGGAGACAATATTATGAGGACTGGGGGTGAAAGAATACTGTTTTGCATATAATAGGTGCTTAATACATGCTCGTTGAATTGTTACTGAAAATACTGCATCAGTACCATCAATTAAGTAAACATTGGTAAAAACAACCTGCTTTGTGCCAGACACTGCGCTAGGTGTTGAGCTACAAAGATTGCCAGATATTTTTAAGCATTTTGTAATTATTTGGAATAGAAATTTGGAAATTTGGAATAGAACTTCCTATTATTTACTCTTGTATTTTGTTATTATTACATAGAAATGCTGTTGATTATATGGATTTATTTTGCGTGTTATTTTATTGAAACTATTATATGAATTAATTTCTTTGCTGATTCCCTGGAGTTTTCCTAAGTAAATCATCATGTAATTAGCAAATAAGAGATTGCTTTATCTTCTCTGCCCATGTTGATGATTTTACTTTCTCTCATTACCTTCATTAGAATTTCTAAAACTAGTCCAATAACAAGGAAAAGGGGCCACCTTTGTTTTACTCATACACACACACACACACATACACACAGGGAAATACATACAAAACCAAAACCAAAATAGCTCTTGTCCTTGAGGAATATCACTATTTATTGGTGGAGAGGAGAAATGTGTGATATAGACATTTAAATGTAAGATGCATATAGAATAACTTCTGAGAAGAAAACTAGGAGATAAAAATAGGCTTCTGTAAGATGTGGCACTTGAACTAAGTTCTGAAGACCACCAGGAATACTTCAAGGCAGAGGTGAGGAAGGGGGGGATATACCTAAAAGTCATTCATTTAAAATGAACTCAGGAAAATGGCTGTTTTTCAGAAATATCTTTTTGGCAATTAACATAGAAAATATGTTCTGGAGGAGGGTAATCAATTAGGAAAAGACTGCTGCAATAGTGTGCTAGAGGTGATGAGTTCCTGAATGTACCATGTTAGGGTAAGTGTTGAAGGCATCAGACTGATGATATAGGAGATGTTGAGACAGAATTGTCAAGACTTAGCAAATGATTAGATATGGGTGGTGATGGAGAGGCAATATTAAAAGATGACAATGAGGGCATGGTGAACTTGTATACCTACAAAGATGATGACTTTGACAGAAATAATAAGTTATTAGATGGAATTTTTGAGGAGAAACATAATTCCATTTTGGATATGTTGAGTTTTGAGATGTGTATAGGTACATAGAGATTGATGATTGGCACTGGAATTTAGGGGGGAAATGAGGACCAGATGAGTAGATTTAGTAATCATCTGGGCAGAGATAATTGAACTCTTGGAAATTGAACAGAGGAGAAACAGAGCAAGATTCATAATAGAGTGAATTTTGTAGAACATTGGAACAGTGGTTGGGGCATTGATATGGGTCCAGCAAAGGGAAGTAATTACTAGGTAGATAGTTGGAAAACAAAGAGCATGAAAATCCAGGGAAGAGGAACTATCTAGGAGGAAATCAGTTCAGCACAGCTCTCTAGCTTCACTACATGGAAGAGTCAACCCCTTTGTTTTTTGGCTTCCGGGGCATAGAGAAATAACATTTAAAATTAATTTGAAAATGTTTTTTAGACATCAACATTAGATATTAGACATTCTTCTAAACCTTCTGAAAAGGATTTGATGGTTTCCATTGCTAAATACAACATAAAGGAAATATAAAAAAAAAACTTTTAAATTAGAAAAAGGAAGCTTCAGGTTTGAAAACTTATTTAAGAATAAAATATGGAAGGAAAGATGAATAGAAAGTAAAATGCTAGTCTTAAGTGTTTAAATGGAAATAGATTAGAGGTGAGAACTCAAAGGAGGGCAAGATTTCAGGCAAAATTTGAGAGGTGTCCCCAAAAACCATATTTTCAGAGCTTAAGGGAGAAGGAGACAAGCTTGTAATGGCCATGTAAAACAAAGTAGGCATTTTTAAAAAGTCTATATTTTTATATGTAATAGGGGAAATGGGACTGAGCATATGTTTAAGCCATCTCTACTATCACATAAACCTTAGATTCTTGTTAAAGAACATAAGTGCTTCTGGTTCATCTCTTGGTTCTTGTGATGGGTATCTGGCAATAAAGATTGGTGATTAAGCCAAGACAAATTACACTGCCTCTTAATTTTCTAAGAGCTTTACTTGGACTTCGCATTGAGAAAGTGGGGAGGAAAAAAGAAGTAATTACTTTCTCTTCCCTCTCTCAATAGTAGCTGTGATAGCTTCAGGCCCATCATTTTGGATGTATCCTCCCTTTCACCATCTATCTCCCATCATTATAAGGATCAAGGGACTTTCCAAGAAGTTCTGGTCATGCATGCCCTTTAGTAGGTGGCTAGAGATAGAACACATTCATGGTGAGCTTCCTCATCCTTTACAGAATCATTTTCCAGGAAAAAGAAAAAGTTTCTTACTAGAACTGTACACAGATCTGAGCACAAATATTTGAAAAGGACAAAAAAGATGTGTAGAGGGGCTAGGGTGGCTACAAGAGGAAATTAAAATTAGCATTGAGGAATAGGGAAGGGAAATTTTGGAGAGAAAAAAAAGACTCCAAACTCAATAGAGAACTGTGATTTGGGAGAGTTCTAAAGGATCCTTTGTGTCCCAGTGTTTAGCACAGGATCTGCCATACAAGAGAATCCTTAATGCTACTTGGTTGAAAAGTAGGGGGAAATAACATTGTGGTTCAGAGGAAGAAGAAATTGAAAAGGAGCTCACATATCCACTAGAGTCCAGGGGATGAGATCTAATGAATGTGTGAAGGTAGCTTTTGGAGTTAGAATTTCTAAGTTCTGAAGAAAGGAATAGTAGGATGAAAATAAGCCTTGAGAGAAAGGATTCTGTCATCTTTGTGTTGGGTCCAGGATAAGTTCAGGGACATTATTTAATAAGCATTATAGCCATTGAATATTAAATTATATTAAAACATGTTAAATTTTCCTATATGGGTCTTAGCCATAAGTATTATCCAACTCAATCACATAATTAACACACAAAGATCAAACATTATGGCTTAAAATATAGTAACATGATATGGAACCATCCCCTTGCTCTCAGCTCCAGCATTATTGAGCACTTACTGCTTAGCTACTATTATTTAGAGACCTGCTGGTCACTGAAACCGCTGCTAACTGTACAGTGATAGGTGTCTTTTTCTGAAGCAGGTGAACAAGGACAAATTATCAGGTGCTATTGATGAGGCAACAAAAGAGCCAGAGGAATGTTATCCAGAAGTCAAGAAGCAAGTGTTTTCATCTCCTGACACTGGTATTGTCTTTTACAACCTAATTTTATCATTTGATCTTTAACCCATGAAACTTGGTTACTTACCTCCTGTCCTATACTTTAAGCCTCTATTTTTACTAAAGGATAAAAGTACTAAATCTCATGCTGTGGTACTGATCTGATGGAGTTGGTAATCAACAGCGAGGCTAATCACCCGTTTAGCTACAGGATCCTAATTAAACATTATGCTAATGTTAGTCATCCCTAAAGCCTCCATGAACTATTGAGGGTAGGAGCAGAGGGAGAAAAGTATGTTTAGATCCTGTGGGTAATACTATGTATTTTATAGCTAATTACAGAAAAATTTGTCTTCACTGTAGGATCATAGGGCTTAGAGCTGGAAAAGGAACCTTAGAGAACATTCAGTAAAGCCTGAGACTCAGGTTTATATACCTTATTTAACTACAAACATGGTAAAGCCTTCCCAGGAGAATCGTAGGACTGGAAAAAAGCATATAACTCATGGATAGAAGTTTTTTTTTGTAAGAAAGAAGCTTCTCTGAACCATGTTCCCTGCTCTTCTTTCCAATAGTGAGAACTTATAGGAAATTGTTTCAAGAATAATCTATAACTCATGGATAGAATTTTTTCTTTTCTTGTAGAAACTTCTCTGAAGCATGTTCCCTGCTCTTCTTTCCAATAGTGAGAACTTAGTATAGGAAATTGTTTCAAGAATAATCTTGGATCTTAAGCATTTTTCATCTATGCCCTTGGCAATTAGCCTATAAATAGCAAATGAACTGGAGTTAACCAATAGACCTGCATTTATCTACATGTGTTTTCCATCCCTTTCCACATTTCCAATCTGCTCGGTATCCACTGGCTTTTCTATTCACAGAGAATGTGATTAAGTAGAGATAAATTTTGAGATCAGGAACCAGCCATTTAATTTTTTTTTTTTTGAGGCTGGGGTTAAGTGACTTGCCCAGGGCACACAGCTAGGAAGTGTTAAGTTTCTGAGACCAGATTTGAACTCGGGGCCTTCCAAATTCAAGGCTGGTGTTCTATCCACTGCACCACCTAACTGCCCCCTCAGCCATTTAATTTATAAGGGAATGTAGAAAGGAAGACTTTTTCTTTTTCTATACAAGGAAAAGAATAGAAGCTCCTTGTTATATAAGGATCATTTCACTTTAGTTTTATATCTGAAATGCTGATTATCCTGCATGTAGGTACTTGACTTGTTTGTTGAATTAAGCAAATCAAAGCTGAATTATTTATACCTTTATATTCTTAACAATAAAACTTCTTTCTCTTGGGTCTCATATGATTAAGAATGGCACTTTGTGTCAGCACACCAGACATACTGGGCACAAGCCAAAAATCTGCAGCAGATTGGTTCTGGAAGAAGTGCTAGTCTTAAGACTCAGTCAACAAACAATGCTAGGTGTTAGAAATCCAAGGACAAAGTGAAAGTCTTTCTCCTCAAGGAGCTGATAGTCCCAGTTATGTGGGCATGGGCAAGTCACATAATCTTTGTTTTCTAAGCAGGAAAATGGGATAAAAATACTTTTGCTACTTCAGAAAGTATTCTGTTAGGGGGGCTTTGTAAAATGTTTAAAAATTTTAGAAATGTGATTAGACTAGTTGAGTGAGGGAGGAGGCTTCTTCATACATTGGAAAGAAGTATTAGCTCTAGAGTTAGAGAACTTGGTTTCAGATCTCAATTCTTTGGGATACTTCTTGCCTGAGAGGCATTGGACAGGTCTCTTTAATTTATGTGGGTCTCAGTGTCTTCATATGTAAAATGAAGCAAATTGAAAGAGATGATCTTTGTGGTCCCTTTGTCAGAATTTGATTCTATGATCCTATATTATCGTCATTATTATTGTCAGTGAGGCATTTCAGGCACAATATAAAGTGCTTTTAAGAAAAGAAGCAATTTCTAACGCACAACAGTTATTCCTAGTTAATAAAGTTCTAATGATTATTGTGGAAGATGCCATAGAGGAAAGGAAAGGTGTCTTGTTTAAATTCATATATGCTTTACACTTTTTCATATGCTATATTAAGATAGGAACCTATTTTATTCAAGCCCCTCCTATTCCTGAATAGATGCTACAGGGTATAGGTCTGGGAGGCATTTTAAAAACCTTAGAAAGATGTTAGTGTGATTATTGACTGAAGGAATTCACCACATCAAATGCAACTTGGTTTTTCTTAACACAAATGCCTATATGACATAGAATACTCTCCCAGTATGAAAAATACATTCATTTATTTTAAAAAGTGTTACAGTGTATGAACTTATTTTCAGGCCTCTATTTTGTATTATTCAAGAACTCTTACAGGATTCTTAGGATATAGGATTTTTTTCTTCCTGTTTTAGAAATATGCCTGTGATAGAAAAATTTCAGAATAAGTGAAATTTTGTGAAAAGAGGCTTTTTATACCTCTGCAAAAGTCAGCCCATTTGTGGATACCCTGACCTTGTGACCTAAAGCCAAATAATGGAGTGGAGAAGTTATGTACTGTACTTCTTGTTGAAAAGGGCGGATTATCTGGCCCAGAGAATTAACTCCAACCTTTTCTACAGCAGCTAATCGACTTTCTGAACAAACTAGTGAAGTCAGCGAAACACAGACAACAGACAGTGATGATGTAATAGTGACACCGCTGTCTCAGAAGGGGCCTAAAACAGTAAGTCAATCTGGAGATGACTAATGAGGGTAAGACAAGATTATAAATGTTGAGAAGAGTGTTATTTAAGTAAAGGAATAAAAAACAGGTGTAAACTCTACTTTATTTTATAATTATAAAAATTTTTTTGACAGTATATATGCATGAGTAATTTTTTTTTAAAATAACATTATCCCTTGTAATCATTTTTCCAAATTATCCCCTCCCTTCCTCTACTCCCTCCCCTAGATGACAGGCAATCCCATACATTTTACATGTGTTACAGTATAACCTAGATACAATATGTGTGTAAATCCAATTTTTTTGTTGTACGTTAAGTATTAGATTCCGAAGGTATAAGTAACCTGGGTAGATAGACAGTAGTGCTAACAATTTACATTCACTTCCCAGTGTTCCTTCTCTGGGTGTAGTTGTTTCTGTCCATTGATCAACTGGAAGTGTAAACTCAACTCGTTAATTGGCCAACTGAAAATCAGAGACAGTGTGGGGCAGTTTATAGAGGAGAGCTAGAAAGACCAAGGCTCAAATTCCTCCTCACATGTAACCTGACAATGTGAGTGACACTGGGCAAGTCCATTCACTTCTCAAAGATTCTTGCAGACAAAGTGTTGACCTGTGTTGGTAAAGGTGGTCCTGACAACCAAGGCCTGGGTTCTATCCATGGCGCCATCCAGCTGCTATCTCTGTTGGTAGAGGAAGCTTTTCCAAGCAGGATTTCCTTATACCGATGCAATCACAGGTGGTCTAGTGTTTTTTTGTTTGTTTTTTTCCTAAGTCAATTGGAGATAAGTGACTTGCCCAGAGTCACCCAGCTAGGAAGTGGTAAGTGTCTGAGGTCACATTTGAACTCAGGTCCTCCTGACTAAAGGGCTGGTGCTCTATTATTCACTGTGCCACCTAGTGCCCCCGTGGTCTAGTTCTTAACCTAAAAATTATAAAGTCACAGGATCTCTAATTTATTGAGCCCTCTGTAGGCATCTAGTCTAGTTCTATGTTGGTGGAACATCAACATCAGTCAAATTTGATGGTATATTGGAAATCTAGTGTGCTACTTACTTTGTACCAAAATGATTGTTTTATTCAGTGAACTGTTTACCTACAAGTACAAACCTACAAGAATTGATTTGTCATCTTTCTACTCTATTCTTCACCAAATTGGAAGCAACTCCAGTCTAAATTATCTAAATTCTCTCTTCCCAAACTCCTAAGATCTTTCCAATAATAGTCTTAATACATGTTTACATAACATACATATATATGGTTATATTAGAAATGGGAAAACTAGTACAAAAAGCTGGAACAAAAATGGTGAAGAATTGCCATGCTGGCAGGAATTTGTGGACATAACTGTTTTTTTAGTTTTTTTAAAAAACAGATTAGCAAATCACTATTATTATGAACCTTTTGCCAGGGTATATGCACTTTAAAATAAAGATACATATTGAAACAGTATCTCTTAAAAATAAATTTTATCTGTATTGCTTGTCTCCAAGCAGACTGGTAATCATTTGGGTTCTCATGAAATAGGGAGAAATTTTTAAAGAAAACACTTACTTAGCAGAGGTAAGAATAAATAGGGAATGTAACTGCTAGGAAGATGATTTTTTTATAAGAGAAACAAGCAAAAGGTTTAGAAAAGTGGGTCTGAATAGAAAAAACAATTTCATTTCTGCCTTCATTGCTACAGATTTCAGAAGGTGGTCAAAGTAAAATATTTAATAAATACTCATTGTTTTTTTCTACATGAAATATATGAATAAGTGTCCTTGTCCTCAAGGATTATTTGTTGTCATAGTAGAAAAAACACTAGGTTTGGAGTTAGAAACCTTGGATTTGAATTCTGACTCTCTCTTCACCTTCCTTTCTACTGTTACTGTAAACTTTATGTGAACCAGGCAGTTACCATGCATATGTTATCCTAGGGTTCCTAGGTAGTATCTATGATTCAAGAATATGAGCGAAAGAAAATAAGAGAATTTCTAATAATCAACTGTTAATAGTCCCAAAGATGTATCTTAACCCTTAATCCTTTAAAAGTTCCGTAGGGTTCCTCCGATAGTTTCCCATTTCCCAACCTTGACTGTTTTTGTTTTTCTTTTTCTCTTCCAACTTCTTGTCATTCCTCATGTTCTTGGCTCATGAATTCCCTGGAAAAGCATGGCATGATTATCTAATATGAAAACAAAACTTCCATAGCTACCTTTTTTCTTCTTCTGACCTCCATATCTCTTCTCTGCCTCCCTTTTCATTCCAACCTCTTATTTCAGCTCCTCTCAACCCCAGTCCCATCTTCAAGCATATGGGCAACAATACTCTTATTACTCTGAGAGTGAAGGGGAAGAGATCCTGGTACTATATTCATATCATTTAAAAGGAGGCTAAAATTTTACTAATTAGTGAGTTAGTTGGGTTACAAATATGAAACATCTCCTATAAAATTAGCTACAAAATTATATGATTGTATTGATTTGAGACCAGTAAATTAATCTGATTCATTTTGATAAGAGGGAAAAGGAGAACTGATCATAATACTTTTGTAGTATGCAAACTTGAGTAGAATATCACAGAGGAGAGTGTGGATAATTACCAGGCCTCAAGATTCAAAAGACTTCAAGGGCTTTGGTAAGGGTTTAGAAAAGAGGTATCATTACCTGAGCAGCAAAGTAGTTCAGGGGCTGCATCTTCCTGAGTTCAAATACAGCTTCAGACACTATCAGTTTCCTCATCTACAAAATGATCTTGAGAAGGAAATGATAAATCACTCCATTTTCTTTGCCAAGAAAACCGCATATAGGCTCAGAGTCTCAGACATGACTGAAAAAACAACACAAAAATAGCTATCATTTACAAATTATAATTTAGAGACATATATCTGCTGAGAATGTCAAAGGATATGTTCCATGCAGATTCTAAATAGAAGAGGGATGTGATTATCAGTTGCATTTTTCTCTAAATTCTACTTGCAGATGCTGATAACAAAATTGTATTATTATTTTACAAAGCCCCATTAATGTTCTACACACATTAATGTGTAGAGATAAGACTAAAAGTGTAGACTGGAAGAATAAATAAATGCATATTGCCTGCATGGTGACATCCAGTTGAAGAGAGTTTGTAGATTAGTTCTAGGTGTTGTGTGTATCATCTTGGACAGCTACTGAGCTGAGTCTGCTTATTATAGAAGAAAAGTGTATTCCCCATTTAGAAAAATGGCATGGTACTTTCAATGATTATAAGCTAATTCCTGCCCATATTTTTAGTAACAAAATACCATGATCTCAGAAAAATCAAAACTGAGTGATGGCTAGTAAAAAAAAGATGAATGCTAAGTGTAAGTAGGCTGAAGCATATTTTACCATAAATGACTTGGTATTGTAGCCAAAGTATAATGATAAAAGAATTATTAAATAGAAAAATATTTTTAAAATCTACTTGACGAGAATATAAACTGACAAGAAAATGTTTGGTGTGAGGGAAGCTATTTGCTGGACTAGAACATAAAATTCTGGGTTTTATATACAGATTTTCCACTAAGTATTTATATACCACTTCTCAAACCAGTTTTGCCTTTTGTGAGCCACAGGGCTCAAAGGGGTATTAGAGCTTATTAACCAAATATAAAGTGTACCTAGATTGCTGAAGAAAGCAGAAAAAAAAAATTTTTTTTTTCCTTTGTAGAATTCAGACAAGATTTGCATTGAAATTGTGTCCCTGGCTTTTGACCCTGAGGCTGAAGTGATGTCTGATGAGAGCATCCAGCAGGTGTATGTGGAGTACAAATTTCATGATCTGCCCTTGTCAGAGACAGAGACACCTGTGTCCCTTCGGAAACCCAGGGCAGGGGAAGATATCCACTTTCATTTCAACAAAGGTAAAATCCAACTTTCCTGCTATTCAATTAGATACCATTTGTTAGGAGGGGACCTGTGGATTCAGTGGGGGAAAGACTGACCAAAGGGTCAGACTTTGAACCTTATCCAACTGTTGTGAAGTCCTTTATAGGTTCTTAAACTTGTAGAGAATTATCTGTGAAAGGCTGTAGATTATGAGATTACCATGACTACTAAAAATGTCTCCTAGGAGTACCCTAGACTAGGTTTATGTGATAGGAGTAAATCTCACATCCACCAGACCACATGGCTTCTACTAAGCCTGCCTAGCATTTCCTAATGTCCCAGAACTTTACTTGGACAGTTTGGGAAACGTTTTTGGCATTGTGTTCCATGATAAGCAAGACGATATAGTAGAAAAAGCCAAAAATGGATTCTTAATTCTACCTCCAGCACTTAGGAGCTGTGAGACCATGGGCAAGATAATTGATTCTTTTTCTGTAAAATAGGAATGATAGTGCTAGCAACTCTCTTAATTTACAGGGCGATCATGGGGACATTTTTTTGGGTAAATCTCAATATGCTAGATAAATGTGATCTGGATATTGTGACCAAAAATAATAGATCATTTATGTTCTCTTCTCTTTTGTTTACAGTGATAGACCTGAATCCAGTGGAACACAGAGACCGAAGGAAGTTTCTCTTTTCTATGTTGCAAGAAAAAAATCCTGAGCAGAGGCAGTAAGTGCCTCCTATTTTTAAATTAATTTTATAATTATAACAATTTTTTTGACAGTACATATGCATAGGTAATTTTTTTTTTTTTTTTTACAACATTATCCCTTGTACTCCCTTCTGTTCTGAATTTTTCCCCTTCTTCCCTCCACCCCCTCCCCTAGATGGCAGGCATTCCCATACATATTAAATATCTTTTTTGTTGTTATTGCAAAGGAAGAATTGTATTTGGAAGGTAAAAATAATCTGGGAAGAAAAACAAAAAACAAAAAAATGCTCACAGTTTACACTCATTTCCCAGTGTTCCTTTTCTGGGTGTAGCTGATTCTGTCCATCATTGATCAATTCGAATTGGATTAGCTCTTCTCTATGTTGAAGATATCCACTTGCATCAGAATACATCCTCATACAGTATCATTGTTGAAGTGTATAATGATCTCCTAGTTCTGCTTGTTTCACTCAGCATCAATTGATGTCTCTCCAAGCCTTCTTGGTATTCCTCCTGTTGGTCATTTCTTACAGAACAATAATATTCCATAACATTCATAAACCATAATTTACCCAACCATTCTCCAATTGATGGACATCCTTTCATTTTCCAGTTTCTAGCCACTACAAAAAGGGCTGTCACAAACATTTTGGCACATACAGGTCCCTTTCCCTTCTTTAGTATTAGTATTTCCTTGGGATATAAGCCCAGTAGTAGCACTGCTGGGTGCCTCCTAACTATTCTTGAGGAATGGAGCTATACTGTAATAGGTTCTCTGGCCTAAGGACTATGTCTGTCTTAGATAGGGGGTGTTCCTTTTCAAGTTCATCTTTTTTCTTTTAATTTACACATTCTCTGAAATCTAAATTATCAAGACATTAAATTTCAGTTCTTTGTGGCAACCTGGTCATCTAACCTTAGCCAGATAGTATAGTTCACATTCTCATATATATGTATCCTAATCATTGGCAGTATTAGTTTTTGTTGACATTTCAGTATATGAATACTTGATAAGATGTTGTGCAAGCCAGACAAGAGAACATTTATGTTCCGAAGCAGTTTGAGCTGCCCAACATAATAATGATAGCTCACAAATATTGGACCTATGTTTTTTACTATGAATTCCTATTTATTTTTTCTTTGTAGGTTTAAATTTTGTTTTTTAAAAACAGCTCCCCAAACCAAAAATGTAAAGAGGTAAAATATATTCATAGGTCATACATAAGTTTTTCCATTAAGGAGATAATGGTAGAGCAGTTCCTGCAGGCAATTGGAAAAAGAGATTTGATATTGCTCCCCCAAAAAGGTATGATAGGGAGAGGAAACTATAATCTTTTATCATCTCACACATTGTTTGAGAATGATCTCTATATTTGTAGATAAATATATGAGAATGGAATAAATGATTGTATGCAAGAGAATACACATCTTTATTGTTATACAATTGCTCAAAAGATGTGGGGAATGCAAGATTCTCCTATTTTATAAAAAATAGATTCAGTGCAAATGATGATCACAAATGCACTCTCCTAAAGAGTCAGCTTCCATGCGTGTTATTTTAACATGATAATATACTTTTTAGTGCTTGAGATAGAACACCTATTATCAGTGTCAACAGTTAAGTAAAATGGGGAGAAAAGATGCTTGTAAAAGATGTTTGCTCTTGCAGAGGATAAATTTCAGAGTCCAAATGGAAAATGGATCCCTTATAAGTGGTGAGGTTCTCTAGATACACTTGTTTGTAATAGTGTTACATCAAAGGCCTTCTTAATGATGTTCCTGTACCTCAAAAGAGATCAATGTGTAGCATTCTATATAGGAAGAAAACAAATGACAAAGCATGCTTATTATCCAGATTATGATGTTTCTTTGAAATCTGCTCATTGAATTTTATTCTATGTGTGCATATATCTTGGGTTAGTTATTAAAGGTAAGCAAAAAATACCATTTCCTTGAAGAATGTGCTATTTTGCATTTGGGAAACTCTGCAGTGCTTTCAACAATCTTAAACTGCTCCTTGAGACAAAAGATAAATTTTTTAATAATGGGGAATGAGAAATGAGAAAGGGAATCTGGGAGTCACTATGGATTAAAGACTTGGCTCAATGGGTTGCTCTGCCCAAAAAGGTCATCAAAATGTTGAGCACAATCCCTTCATCATCATAAACCACTTCTGAATAAAAATTGCAAATTTATAAGCATCGTTGGCTTAGTCATAATTTAGAGCTTGATGCTATAAGCACAATGCCACCTTGCAAATGAGATTGATATTTACAGGGAACCTAGCTTCTCTTCAAGAAAAACTGAAGAAAAGTATGATTGGGCCAAAGTTGGCTACAGAATATTACCAATGCCAATGGCTTATGAGCAAAGAACCATTTTAAAAGAGCTAGTGTGATTGGAAAAGGAAGTGGTTCACATTGTGACAGAAAAGGGTAATAAAAAGGACATGTGGAATGTTCAAATGGCTGGAGAAAACCATCAGCACATTGGAGGGATTCCCTTAAGAGTCATCTAGAATGATAACTAGATATTTCTGGGTTGTTTTCCATCATTAGGGCTAACATCCATATCTATAATCACAGATCTGCTAAGCATGTTTCTATTTTACAGTATCGGTAACCTTTCTGTTTCTTGCTTCAACCACTATTGCTTACAGGATGCTTTGGTCTCTAGGCTACTCTTCAATATGAGAGTACTAGCCACAGCCATTTGAAACCTAGTTCAAATGACTAGGGCTGCCCCACTTTGGAGGCTGGTGGTACTATTAAACCACAACCCCCCCAGCCAAAAAAAAACAAAAAAAAAAAACAAATTTAGCTAAATGGACTAATCTTAGGTTTTTTTCCCCCTTAACCTACAGGTAATTTTTTTTTAAACCTGTACATAACTTATCAGTGTCTGAAACCGAATGAAGCTCAAATACATAGTTGTATTTACCTAACTTTCATCTGCAACTTAAAAAGATGTGTATGATTTAATTATACTTTTGTTTCTTTATCCTATTGCCTCTACCCTGCTCAGTTTGAATATCTTACTAGTTTCTTGAGTTTGTTCTGAAGAAAATTACATTATTTCCAGAGGATAGTAGAAATGGTGTAGAGTGCTATGTAAACATGAGTTACTAAAAAAATCTTTCTTCAGTCCTTCCATCTTTTGTTGTGATATATATGTATTTGGGTTTGAGCGTGGCTTTGTCACTGACTAAGTTTGTATAAAAACATTTAGTGTGGGCAATTTATTATTTTGTAAAATGATTTCCAAGGTCTCTTTTCAGAGTCAAGAGTCTGATCCTGATTCTGATCCATTTTTTGTTCGTTTTTGAACTTCCCCTCAAGATATTTTGTGGGGTTTTCTAACCCTGAAAGATTGCTATTAGAACATTTTAAAAACAATTCCACTTGTCCTTATTCTTAACTGTCCTGAAGGAGGTCACTGTGTCCAAAAAAAAAAAAAAAAAGATAAGCAGATAAGAGCAAAAAAATATATATAGTCTATTACAAAAAATGTTGTCAAATGGAAATATTTTTGTTTGTTAGATTGAAGTTTATAGTGGTGAGTGATCCTGAAGAGCAAAAGAACGAATGTCAAGAAGTAGGCTATGCCTACTTGGAACTGTGGCAGATCCTGGATACAGGAAGAGACATTTTAGAACAAGAGATAGACAGTGAGTAAACTAACTTCCAAAGCATCTCATTAATGACCACAATGTCATTTTTTGCCTTCAAATTGCAAAATTAGTGGCATGTTACTTAACTTAGAATCTTTTTCTGTTTAATTGTAACTAACTCTAAAGTTAATTTATTATTAACCCTACATAATCAGGATGAACCATTTAATAACATTAGAACATTGTTGTATTTTTTCTTTCTTTCTTTTTTTTTTTTTTGGCTGAGGCAATTGGGGTTAAGTGACTTGCCCAGGGTCAGACAGCCAGGAAGTGTTAAAAGTGTCTTGAGGACAAATCTGAACTCAAAGTCCTCTTGACTTCAAGGCTGGTGCTCTATCCACTGCACCACCTAGCTGCCACTGTTGTACATTTTTTTTTTACTCATTAATTGGAATTTTTAGTGGAATTTTTAGGGGCAGCTACATCACCTTTTAAGTCTCAATTTTCTCCTCTGTAAAATGAGGATAAATACTTTTATAATATAAATGAGTTTAACATATGAATAGCATGCTCACATCTTTAAAACACTATGAATTTCATTCATCCTTCAGAGTAAGAAGGCAGCATGACTAAGTAAAGCCTGGGCTTCAAGCCAGGACATGGTCTTGGCCTCACAAATAATCAGGCTATATAGTAGACAACCTCTGGCTACTACCCTAATTTTACAGTACAAGGTGCAGAAAAACGATGGTAGTGAGAACTTTCCTTGGGAATGCCTGACACCATTAAAGAAATTGCAAGTCCAAGTTCCTGTCCCTTGAGATGATAGCAACTGATGATACTTATTGGTCCCTAGCATCCAGTAGAGGGTAGAGAAAAATCTAACTGCTCTTTTCTTGTTTTCTCTCTTGCAATAGTCATCAATCCTCAGGATAAAGTCAGCTCCATTGGAAAACTGAAAGTGTCCCTTCAAGCAACTGATGCACTTCAGGCCATTTTCAAGGAGATGGGTGAAGATATGCATTTATGATAAAGCAGATACAAGGGGCCTCTTATCTAAAACAATATATCACAAGGTCATTTTGAGGGGACCATTGTAAAATCTGCTTACAAAGTGCTTTGCTATTCCACAGATTTATACCCCATACACTTAGTGACATCTAGCGTCTCCCTCACTACCATGGAGAAAACCTAGACTCATTGTTACCTTTTTTGTCCGGTACCAACTTTTATGATTTACTATCTGTTCAAATATGGCTCCTGCAGTGCAAGATCTTGGCATTTCAATAGATGAGAAAGCAGACATGAGATTTTCTCATGATCTCTTTCAGGATACTTTGGGAACTGTACAAAAGAACTGTCACAAGAAGTGAACTTACAAAAAAACACATTTTATTCATCATTTAGTTCTTCCAAAGTTGAAAATATCAAGTCCTACTGCTAAGGAGAAAAAACAAAAACCCTCTCTCTCCCCCCCCCCTAAAGTCACAGGACACAGAATGATCTGTTCTGGGATGGGTGAGTGCAGAGGACTAGGAGGGAAGATGGCAAGCAAAAACCCCTCCCAAAATACTTAAAAACAAAACAAAACAACAACAAAAAAAACACAACTGTTCAACAGAAACTGTGATAAATACAGGACAATGCAAGACAAGTAAAAATGAAGAACAGTGACCAGTGGCTGTGTTGTCTTTCTTCCCCCACCCTCCTCCCTTTCCTGATAGAGTACTTTTTCTAGAATATTCTTATCCAGAATTGTTGCTGCTTCAAAACAACTCCTCTAGATACTATTAGGAATTGGAGGTGAAGGTGAGGCACAAAATTACTACTTAGGGTTACAAGTTGGTACAGAAAACTTTTTTCTATCCTGTCATGAATTTTGTGGGGAAAAGTGTGACAGTGAGGCAGGAAAGCACTGCTTATCTCATCTTTGGAGACAGCAGGCCCACTTTGAAGGTGGGGAAGATTGATAATTACTGAAGTTGCTATACGAAGGTTTATAGATTATAACAGCCTTTAGCAACTGCTGATAGTCCTCAAAAAATACTTCCAAGAACTGGGGAGAAGATTATAGCAAAAGGGTAGGTAGGACAGGAGGAGAAATTGAACCTACTGGTCAGAATCCAGGGTGCAGACAATGCCCTATATATACCACTCTATAAAAGGATACCTTTGAACTACCACAGAATCCATGTGGCTCAGAACCCAAACCCCATGGAAATGGGTAATGTATGGATGGGTGGTATCAGAAGCCAACAAGGTCTTCCTCAAGAGGAAGGAAACTGTATTGATAGCTGATGCCTCTGGCCGCATTTGAGAATACCTCTTCCCTTGGCATCTGTGTGAGGCCATTGGTATACGTTATGGTCGGCTGGTGGGCCCTGGAATTCACTGAGTAGATTGGTCCATACAAAATGGCCCCCAAACCCATGAATACAAATGGCAAAAAGTCAAAAAGAAAACGAAGGGAAAAATACAGTTTCTAATGTCATGTAAAATATTTAGGGGTTGGCTGGAGGAAGAAAGGATTATAAGGATGAAAGTTCAAAAATCTACTTCCTCTTTTTCTTGGGTGGTGCAGAGCTGTGTCTGGAGCCACGGCTGGAGCTACGGCCTGAGCTGTGCACAGAACCCTTTCTTTTCCGGCTCATGCTCCGGCTTTGTTCCTCCTCTTCCTCATAACGGCTCTCACGGTCAGCTGAGAAGAAATGGTGCCAGTAAACTTAATGAGCCTCAGATTCCCAATAAAGCTACCCTGTCCCTCCAACTGCTGCCAAGACTTAAAAATGGGGCTTATGTGGACCTGCCCTCTCAAGCTCTGGGCCCCCAGTGAAGACTGAGCTGCTTCAGTGTGTGAAAGAGAGGACCCTCCTAACTGGGCTGCTAACTTCCACCTTCAAGCTGGGGTATTGAATTTTGCACTGCAAATTTATATAAAGGACCCATCAAAAAAATTTTAGGGGAGTGCCTAAAGTGTGCCTATACTTTTGTCAGTCTTGGGGTTAGAGGCAAATTCAAGTTTGGCTTCAGGGAGGGTTTTTGTACAGGAAAATTTTAGAAGAGACTCTTGAAGAGGTTGTCTGGCTCTTGAGTTGAGCTTGCTGGTGTGCTTCACAACATGCATAAGGACCAGGACCTCCTTATCTCCAGACCCACATATTTCTCCTACACTGACTAGAACTAAACAGAAGATATTCTCACCAAAATTACAAAGTTTACATAAGCAGAAGTTTATGCTCCCAACATCTTTAGTCAACTCACCTTTTCTTGCTTCTTCCTCCAGTTCATCCCAGTCCTTTCCACTTTCCTCTTCACTACCCAATGACTCCTTGGAATAATCTGGAACAGAATATAAGTTTTAAGGTCTGCAGATTAGGTGATTCAGAAGCTAGGAAGGATGCATGTGGAAAGATATACATCTAACAAAGTTGCCATCTGTTGATTTGTCTCAGAAGAAAGTGAATGGTATAAATTAAAAGACAAGAGTCTTAAGATATTAAGCAAGGACAACCAAGGAAAAATATTGCTCCTGAAACTGTTGATAATGCTTTTCTGATTGCCTTCAACTATGACATTTCCTCTCAATCCTGAATAATTTTCATCTCTGGGTCAGGAATGCAACCCAGACTTGGGTTGGGAAAAGTAGAATAAACAGAGGGGAGATTAAAATTAGGGCTAAGGTGAAATAAACTAGTAGGCTGGGTAGATTTTACAAGGATAGGCAATAATACTAGATTTCAAGCGGGTAAATGCACAAGATAATGAATTGACAGTATGCTGAGAACTGGAGAATGGGATGTAAAGGAAATATTCAATTGTTTAAAAAAATTATACAAGCATCTGTAGAGGCCCTGTAACTTGAGTAATCTCAGAGGAGTTAAGCAGTGCTTCAGAATACATACCTCCAAGATGGAATGTAGATGGGAATCAGATTACTGGACTGAACTGCCTTCTATTTAAACCCATTGAAACTGCCTTAGATTTTCAAATGATGACTAAAAATACATACCTGATTCTTCTGCTTCTGAGGAATAGTCTTCATCACTATCTTCCTCCTCCTCTTCATATTCATCCTCTGAAGGATTAAAAGTTTCATCTTCAATTTCAGACTCTGAGTCTCCTACCTCAGCGTCACTCCCCTAATAAAAGAATAGCAGAGGCTATGATAAGGCATTTCATATTTTTAAGTGTCTGTCTACCAATAATTTAGTGAATCCTTTCAAAACAGTTCTAGTTCCATTTTGTGTAAGGAAACTGAGGCAAAAATAAAGCCAAGAAATAAAGGCACTTGTCCAAGATAACCAAAGTTACCATAAAATGGTTCTGTTTGGGTCATAGATTAAGAGACTCTCAAAAATAGAAGGAATCTTAGATTATCAGATCCAACCTCTTTTTTTTTTTTTTTTTTTTTAAATTCACCCATCAAAGGTTGACAGGCATAATGACTTGTCTATACTTGGAAAATTGAAAAATATCCTTTTTTTCTATTTTTGAAAAGATCAGGTTTTTTTTCCCCTTCAGGTAAATGAAAAACTTTTGTTCTCAGAAAGGAGGGTGGATTGTGGGGTGGAGGATGGTTTTTAGAATACAACTTCTTATGAATGTCTAATGTTTTCTGAAGAGATTTTAAAAGCTAAAAATTTGTCACTCAGAATGTCTATCCTTGTGACTTGAAAAAACAAAAACAGTGCTTACAATGGTATTACAGAAAGAACATGGCTCTATGCCCTAGTGTTATGTGATATCTTGAATTAGTCATTTTCTTTAAGGCTCAGTTTCCCTCAAATGTAAAATGCAGACAGTATTTGTGATAACAAAATCAGGCAAATCTACCTACAGCTATATAAGTGTATACAATTACTTGACCTATGATTTACCTGTAAGGTGGATTAGGGAAGAATGATCCAAACTTGACATTGTTCTCCTTACTTCCTCATCTCAAGGAGGTCTGGTCTTTTTGCTCTTATGTCAGTCTCCATTCCCCTATCCATCCAAAAGGTACAGGGCAACTTTGTACACATCAGCCACTGACCTGGTTCCTGAAACCCTAAGTTCACATACCTCACCTTCAGGCTCCAAGAAAGACCAGCCACCTTGTTCAAAGAAGCCCTCGGGGTCATCCACAATAGTCTTCATGATTTTGGTCCAATTGAGGGACTGTACTCCTTCAGTGTACTTCAGGTCACAGGAACTAAGGGAGTTATGTAACATCAAAACCAGTACTGCATAAAGTCCTTGAATATTATTAAAAAGTCACCTTATTTTAGTTACTAACATGGCCAAATACATAACATTTGCCTAAGTACATAAAACATATTTTGTATAAGGCTATTTAACTATGCCATACCAATAAATTCTAATTTCATGTAGCAGTACCCTGCCAGGGTAACTAGTTCTCATCCTAAAGCTCTCTCCTAATTGCTAGGATTAGGACAGCTAGATGGCATAGTAGATAATAGCATTAGCTCTGGAGTCAGGAGGACCTAATTGTTAGGATTTAAAAACTTCTATAAACTTTTTGCTATTTAAATTGTTGCAGTCATTGTGTATATTGTTTTCTTGGCTCTTTGCACTTCATGTTGCATCCATAAGTCTTTCCATGAATCTTGGTACCTACCATATTTGTTGTTAATCTTATAGCATGGTAATATTCCATTAAATCCATGTATTACAATTTGTTTACCTATTTCCAAATCAATGGGCATTTATAGTTCTTTGCTGCTACAAAAAGAACAACTATCAATACTTTTGATGCATAGGCAGAAGCCTTTCTTCTTGTCAATGATCTACTTACTATGTGGCTTATAGTAGAACCTTGGCATCAAAGGGCACAAGCATTTCAGTCACTCTATTTACTTCCAAATTGCCTTCCAAAACTGTACTAGATCCACAGCTCCAACAATAATATAACAAACAGTGTGTCTATCTTCCCACACTAACTGAACATTGATCATTTTCATCTTTGTCTATTTGCTGGGTATGAGGTGAAACCTCAGGCTTGTTTTGAATTTTTTTTTAATTAGTGATTTAAAGCATTTTCATATGATTATTAATAATTTGAACTTTTTCATTTGAAAACTATTTGCTCTTGATCAATGACCATTTATTTGGGAACTGACTTCTTTAATATTACTTCTGATTCTTTTCCTAATCAATGCTGCACCCATCTGTTCAATGGTTTCTGTATTTTACATGTGATAATTCTAGCCAGTGTACTCTCTCCCAACTGTAGTATGTAAGTAATGAAAGCCTATTCATTATCTCCAATGAACTATACTTTCTTTGGCTATTATTCTCTAAACTGCAATGAAAACTGCTTATAGGGAGGTAATTCAATTATAAGACCTGGGGTGAGAAGGAATACAGGAAGAAGGGGGAAAAAAAAAAAAAAAAAAAAAAAAGAAAGAAATGAAAATAAAAGGGATAGCAGCAGTTAAGATTTTAACTTAAAAATTGCCTGAGAACTATCAGCATTACCTAGGTAGGGATAAGAGCAATCCACCAACCACCATGAAAAAATTGCCAAATTACTAAAAGAAATGCAAATTAAAATTAACTGAGGTTTCACCTTACATACATTAGACTGGCAAAGTTAGTGAATGAAGGAAAATAAATATTGAAGAGACTATGAAAAGAGAGGCACAATAATAATGCACTATTGCTGGACTCATGAAATAGTCCAATAATCCTGAAAAAATAATTTGAAATTATACTTACAAAAGCCACCAAACTATATCTTTTGACATACTGATATGACCATTATACACAGATCTCAATGAGATAAAAGTTCGATGCATACACTAATGCAGGTGTATGTGTACACATGTCTAAATGTTTTTATAAACTCTTTAAAAAAGTGTATTGGTAGTGGCAAAGAACTGGAAGTAAAGTGGGTAAATGGCTGAACAAATTGTTATATAGAAATATAATACTGTGCCCCCAAAAAGAATAACAAGAGGTCATAGGCACTTGGAAAGACTGGAATGCTGTAAGGATGATAATTTATATGATGATCACAAAATTATAAAGGAAAGCACTACTAAGTCTTTAGAACTCTGTGATCAATGCAATTTTGCAAGAATAATGGTAGTGCTTCTCTTGCTTCTAAAACAGTGGGGTAAAGGTACAAAATAAGGCATTTATTTGTTTTATTACAAAGGAGAATTCTACTATTCATAATGGTGGGGGAGATAATCTTTGGAGAAACTAAAAGTTATATAAGAAAAATGATCAATGGAACATTAAATTTATTCTTTTTTTTTTAAATAGTTTTTATTTACCAGATATATGCATGAGTAATTTTACAACATTGACAATTGCCAAGCCTTTTGTTCTAATTTAAATTATTCTTAATGTTTATTTATTAGGTTTAGAACTTTCTCACAGACAAAATTATATAACCACTTCCTTTAGATAATTTAAGAAGCAAATTCTACTCCTATTACTATTCTAACTCTTTTTAAGGATGATTTTCCTTTGTTAGTTTTAAGTGGTCCCACTATAGAGAAGCTTTTCACTAGTTGAAAATGTGGAAATCTTGTCATCAAAACAATATGCCTTTGTCTAATTTTTATTTGCTCTCTAGAACTAGTAAGGATCTATAAGGATCTAACATTTTAATTTTTTTTTTTTTTTTTTTTTTGAGGCTGGGGTTAAGTGACTTGCCCAGGGTCACACAGCTAGGAAGTGTTGAGTGTCTGAGACCAGATTTGAACTCGGGTCCTCCTGAATTCAAGGCTGGCGCTCTGTCCACTGCGCCACCTAGCTGCCCCGATCTAACACTTTAAAATAAGAATTGGAAATTTTTTGAAGACATCTTTGTGTGAAATACTATTTTAAAAAATACATGTAGATGTTGACTCACAAAGAACAATACTATGACTAAGCATTCATTGCAAAGGGGTCAGCCCCATTAGCAAGGCCCAAAATTTTAATTTCTGATCTATAAACTCACCTCAAAGGCAAGCTGATCTTGAGCATATCAATAGTTTTTTTAATCTATAAGTTGTATAATTCTTGACATCAATAGTCCCAGAATTTCAAGTTCAATGGAATAAAAATCTCTAGTTTGTTAACTTACTTCAACCATTCCTTGATGGGGTCAAGAGAGGCCACAGGGATGGCATTGATCATTGTCACCTTCTTGCTGTAGTCTTTGTAGACTATTACCATATCAAAATTCTTCAGATGAAATTGGACCCGCTCAAAATGAATCAGCTCCACTTCATCCAGTGTCACCACAAAAGGTGGCTGGGGGAGTAGAAATGACCCATTACCTCCTGAGTACATCTGGAAACCCATCAGCATTTCCCCATCCTCGAAAAATCCTATTTAATGTATGAAAGAGCTTGCTTATAATATTCTGAGAATCTTTTATTTTACAGTTGAGAAAAATGAAGTTAATTGACTTGCAAAACAATTTCAACAGGTGAAAAAAAAATGAATGTAATTTATAGCATGGAAGTGAACATTCTGGGAACAAAGTTACAAATACTAAAAAGTTATAAGGTAAAGTGGGAACTGTGTCTTGTGGACAATGAGCTGATAAATCAACAAATCAATTGAAAATGCTAACAGAAAAGTTTGGAGTGAAAAAATTAAGACCGAATTCTCAACACTTTCTAGTCATCTTCAAACTATTTCCTTTTGAATGCAAAAATCTAAGTAATAAAGAAATACTCACCCATTCGGTAGCATTCACCAGTGCACTACTAGTGGGCTGTAGTAGACAGGTGCTTCTGTAAGGGGCTCCATTAAACCTGGAAAAAAGTGAGAAAAATGTACACTGTGCAGACTAAGATTAGAAGACCAAAATCAGAAGATGTCAATACCATAATAAAAATCCTTCCCATTCCAAATTCTGAAATTCAAATTCCAACATACTGGGAATTCTTACCTTCCAGTGCCAAATATGTATTTTAATCTATGTTCTGTCTGTCTCTCCATTCCCTCATCTTTGCATATAAAATTTCATGTTCAAAGGAAGTTTAAAAGAATTACAGAATATTGGAATCTGAAAAGGATCTAGAACCAAAACTTGTCCATTAGAGGTAAAGCAATTTGCCTAAGCTCCATGCATCAAGTAATAGAGCCACTCTTGAATCAAAGTTTTCTGATTCCAATTACAATGTACAATGTATAAGGATAAGAATAAATAATGCATTAAAGTGACATTAATGGAGGGGAGAATTCAACTTTTCCCTTTCCTGATAGAAGTCAGATCTGCACAACAATGTGCAAATAAATATTTTACCCCAAGTCTCTAAAAGGCACTTCAAACTCCAGCTCTTCCTTGGTTAGGGCCTCAACTTTCTCAATAAAGTTTTTAAAGGCTGTTTTCAGCTTGTGCCTCATCTCTCTTTCCATCTGAACAAAAAGAAAAATAATTAAACATATCACCCTGATTTTTAAACATAATGTCCTTTCCCAAAATAATTACTATGCAAAATCACATTGGCTCTTTCTATTTGTATCCTGGTTATTTCTGAAGCTATGGGGGAAAATGAAGCACTAAGAAGTTAAACACCTTGTTCAATGTAATAGTGATAGAAAAAAAAAAAAAAGTCTGTAGACTAGGGTTTTATCCATTGATTTGTCAATAAAACAGCAGGTTGGATAATACAACACTTTATATAATATAATATAGACTTAAGAGCCAGGCCCAAATCTTGCCTTTGAAACTTCCTAGCTATGTGGCCATCTACCTCATAGCCACTTAATATTTTTGAGCCTGTCTGTTCATGATAATATTTCATTTACAGAACTGCTGTGAAGCTCAAATATGACTTATGTAGAACACAATTAAAATTGTCTTGTGCATAAAGTACATGAGATTATGATTTTGTTATAGCCTCTTAGAATGGTTGCCAGTGCTTTTAATAATAAATTAATAACAAAGAGTTTGGCTCCTATCCTATTTTCTCCTCAAACCAGATATAGAATTTTACTGGCCTGCTCAGCATATAGGTCATCTCGGTCATGCATATGCTGGTGTTTTCCCAAGTCAGTGGTGATTTCTCCCACTTCAGTGTAGAACTGCACATCAGTGTGCCGTTTTTTCCCAAACATGATGGCATTCTGGCAGCAAGAAACAGAAAAGATAAAAACTGAAGTTAGGAAACTCAGGGTACACAATAGCCCAAAAGATAATATATAGGGCTGGAAAAATAACTATTTCTATAATGGAAGTAGTGCCGGTCCTGTTTAAGGCATTTCCACATCATACCTGTTAAGAAGATTAGATGTCTCTGAAGGTATTACAGGCAATCTATTTTTGTGAATGAAGAACAATATTTTATTTATCTAGTAGAATGGATTTCTAGAGGGGACCATGAAGGCATGTAAGAGGAATAGGTCTTTGGGGAGGTGGATTTGCTGTACAAAACTCAAAAGAGCAGAATTCAGATTTCACAGATAGAAAAAGGGGGGAAAAAAAGCTCCAGGGTATTCATATACTAGAGGAAAAAAAGACCCTTTCAAGAATCATGGCCTTCCCCCTTACTGTCCCCCTTCCCCAAGTATACCTTGAGGTGAAAGTGCAAGACAATAATCATTTCCCCATCACAGGGCTGGAACAAGGCATGCTTAATGTTATTGTAGAGAATATCTACTTTGTCCCCTCGAACTGATGTGAAACGGAAACCTGGGTGGAACAAAGAAACTGAGTGTCTAAAAATACTATTAAACTATATGGAATACTGCAATGCTTCAGAAAAACTGTAAAGAAACAATTTTTTTCCTTTATATCTGCCAGTGATTCAGAAAAATTCTTACCATTAACATGAGCTTCGAGAGAGCCTTGCATTCTCTTTTGAGCAATGTTGGGTCGGATATACAGATCCTTTAGTTTGGGATTACTCCGATTAAGATTAATAACTAGTGAGTCTTGTTTCACAATGCCCTGAAAAAACAATGAATGGGAATGCAATTACATATCTAAATGTCTCTAGGAAGTAATCAGTGTAATCTCTTTTATGCATATGTTCTGGTCATAGTCAAGTACTCCCAAGGCTCACCTCCTTTTCTTTTTCTTCTGCTTCCCGAGTCTTATAGCGCTTCTGAACTTCTTTTATAATTCGAAATGCGTTTTGAAGATTTAAAGCTGGTACTGTCTGTTCTCCTGGTGCCTTCATATTTGAAGCTCGATATGTGCTGTAGTAGAAGGGAAAAACAAATATGGTTTAACTTAGGAGAAAAGAATTATATTGAAGAATGAGAAGATGATGAGAAAGAACATATTCTCTATTTCTTTTGCTGTTCAAAAGGAGTATATTTAAAAATCATTAACCTAATCAAAGGGAAGATTAGATTAAGTTTTTTTCTTAACTCAGATACAGTACTCCAAATTTACCCCATTAAATTAACAATCTGTCTTGGTAGCCATCAATTTATTTAGAAGAGGGATCTTATCTCTAGTGGGACTAACTACTGACTACATGTCTATCTTTTCCCAGATAAACCATGCACATGATACTATAAATGAATCCTCTAAGAGGAGACATTGGGAGTTTGCTAGACAAGGAGGAACTCAGGAGAGAGGAATCACATTTCAGCCAGTAAAGTTGAGATAGATGGCATCCTGGGACTCACATTTCCTTGACAAATGTAGCCTCTGGATTGGGAAAAATGTTGCCTTCATTCCTGCCCAGAGCACTGCCTGGGCAATAAAAATTAATTCGCAAGTAGGTGTAATCTCCTTCCACAGACATACTGATATTCTGTTCAAAGAAAAGGAAGACAAAAAACACACAAAAGATTTTTTTCTATCTATACATCACTCTACCTCTCATTTTTCAGGCCATACTCCTACTTTCTCAAAACCCTTGTAATCTGGCTTTTAGTTCAACCAGTCAAAGAAATATTTTTCACAGCTCACTAATAATCTTAAAATCACAAAATCCAATGATCTTTCTTTAGTTTTTAACATCATTCACTTCACTGTGGCATCTGATATTATTGGTTACCTCTCTTCTAGTTCTTCTACTTCCCTGATGTACCATTAAAAAAAAAAAAACCAAATCTCTCATCAGTAACTTGTCCTTTCTTAGAACCTTAAAGTATGTGTTCTTCAAGATGGCAGGCCCCGATTCTTTTTTCTACACAAAAGGACCTCCTTTTTTGCCATCTCATTTATTACCATGTTTTCAATGATTATTTTTATATGAATCCCAAATCTTTGGGTCCTGAACACTGTTCTGAATCTTACATTCACATTTCCAGTTGCCCAGAGGTCATCTTCACTTAAGATGTTATTGGTACTTTAAGCTCTACAATATATCAAAAGATCTGTGATTGTATCACTTTGAGAACTTATTCCAGATCATAATTGCTCTGTGCCTAAAAGATTTTTGAGATATACACAGGTGATGAACTCTTTGAACTTAGCTAGATTAATAGTCTCAAATATTCTCCAAAGTCCTTAAAACTTACCATACTTTACCTGATGTATTATTGGTATAGCATTTGAGAACCAAGGGTCTTTTTTTCTTTTCAGAGGTTTCCTACATTACACTAGCTATCTACAATCCCAATTCCACTACTGATCGGCATGGGTGCCTTGGCTCACACAGCTTCTGACCTAGATAAATTTACCCATGTTTATAAATTTGGTGGCCTCAGTTCTCAGAAGGTAATTATACTCGTACCAGATTTAGTGTAGAAATCTGATGGGTTTAGCTCACTGTAGCTTATAAACTCTTGCTACTATGACTGATGCATTTTCATGTTAAAAGGAACTGGTTCTCTAAAACCTGTTTCCACTGACCTTTACTATTTCTTATGTTACCATCCTCCAGCACTACCGCAAGTAGTCTCCCAACAAGTCTTCAAACCATTTTGCCCATCAAATGGATGATTCACATCACTACCAAACGTCTTCCTTAGGCACAGATTCAGTAATATGCTCTTTAAACGTTCTCTAAATTTTACAGAATTAAAGTTCAAATTCAACTTCAAATGTAGTTTTTCACAACACAAGATGACTCTAATTTTTAGCCAAACTTTATATATGAAGCCAAATTAGATCATTTGTCTCCTTTCTGGTTTCACATTCTACTTACTAAACTCTGAATCAATTCTGAAGGTAGAGGCCATCTGCCTAATCAGAAAAGCCTGACTGGGTTACTCTACCTATGTAAAATTTATCTCCAGTCCCCTTTGCTTTTAGGTGTAGAAAATCCAGTTTTTATCACTGAACCAGGCAGACATATCTATTAATGAATAAATTCACCTGAAGCATTCATTTTTCTAGGAAGTGAAAATAGGGAGAGAAACAAAGAATAATAGGAGTACATAGCAAATAAAACTGGAAAAGTGCATTAAAGAAGATGAAGCTTCAAAGAAGGATAATGTGAAATGAGAATTATAATGACTAGAGACAAAGGAATTTTAGGTGAAAACTGGTCTAGCATATGGTAGTTAATTACCTTGATTGTGGCAATGTGAAATGGTGTTGCAATGCCAAAGACAGGCATTATTACAGTCTCATATTTCTTATCAATATAAATCTTCATTTCACGGATATGTGGTTCCTTTGGCATCAGAGATGGGTTCTTGTAAGATACATTAGATTTTCGAGCTCTAGAATGAGAACAATAAAAGTGAACAATAAGCCTTCTGAAGTGTTAGGGCTCAATCCATCTAGAGTCATCAGCAATCCTCTTACTTCTGAATTTGTTGTTCTCCTTTCTGCTCAGTTAAACGTCTTTTGGCTTCTTCATTGAGCTGTGTGGCCAATTCCTTTTGATGTGCTCGCCTCTTCTCCTCTGCAGTCATCTCATTCTAATGAAAGAAATAAACTCAAGTTATTAAAACAAGTAAAACATTCACAGGCAAAAGATGTGAACAATTTACAAAGCAGGAGACCTACTCGTGTTCTCTCAGTGAGCAAAGCTGCTCTTGAACCACGTCCCAAAAGGTCCTCAGCTTCATCTTTCTCCTCTTCTTCTTCTTCTTCATCCTCATTCTGTGGTAAAAAATAAGTGCATGCGTGTGTGCGCGCACAAACACACACACACACACACACACACACACACACAGAATTTTCTCACATTAGAATGTCTTTGAATAAAATAGTCCCTAAACTTATATACCTTGTTCCTCTTCTTCTGTCCTAGACATAGAAATATGGCTCATACAATCTACTTGATAGCAAAAATATTTTTACCTAATTATGTGACTTAGCAAACCAGTGGCAACTAAGGACTAAAAATTTCTAGGTACACAGCCAAACATTCAGTAATGTTTAGATTTGCCTATCTCCACAAAAGTAAATTCTCTTTTATGAAACTAGTCAAACAGAATGAGTTCCATCATTAATGCTTTTTAACCCAAGTGAGAATTGAGTTATAACTTGATTCAATATAATCTATGCATCTTAAAAGAGTTTTTGTCTCTTAAAATACCAAACTGAACTGAACAAAACTAATAGTGTAAATATTCTTCATATTTAAAAATAAAGTTTGTTAAACATGCTATTTTGAGAGAAGTAAGGAGTGAATTGCTTTCTGTATTGCTATTTTAAAAAAATTCCTATTTTTTAATAAACAATATACTATCTCTTACGAATACAAAACTTTAAGTGGACTGAAAATATATGGATTTCTCATGTGATATTCTACTGGAAAAATATTTATGACCATTTTCCTGAGCTTTTTTACCTTTAAGAAGATGCCCACATTCTTCACTTTTTTCTTGACAGAAGTAAGAACAACAGCTGGACCATCCTAGGACAAAGAACAAGAGTTAGACATTGCTAGAAACAAGGACAGCATTTTCTTTTTTTTAACTTCATATAAGTGATGCTTTGTACTTAAAAAGAGATGTTTCAATTGACATTTAAAAAATACTGGTTTTCCTTTTCTAGATATGGATTACCAAGAATGCAAGTTCACTTAGGGCAGGGGTTATTGTGTTTGTGAGTATATATCTGTAGTATCTAGTACACCAGGGATGTTTAATAAATGTTGGCTTTATTAACTATCTTAAATAGTATTTCTTAAAGCTAATTTATTCAATATTGATTCAAATCAAATCATTCCTATGATCTTAGTTATAAACATTTTTCCTTGGATGATGACCTAACAATTTTATTTTTAGATAATGATTATCATTTGGGACAGTAAAATAGGTTAATATGTGAAAAATGAAAGAACTGTGGGATACACAATGTCCATTTTGTGACTGACTTGTGGATCTAACTCATTTCTCTCCTATTCAATTCAACGAGAGGTCTCATCCAATTTCTGTCTTATGAGAAAACTATTTCATTGTTTGAAACGAGATTGAACCGGGGAAGCTACTACCTCTTGGTACCTCTTGGACTACCTGTTGCTCAGAGATAGATTATACTGACCAGATACCCAGTCAGATCCAAAGACTGATGCAAGGAGTTTTGTCACAATCATGTATTTCAGGTTAGTCAACCTCTAAGTCTTACCTGAAAACTGATCCCCTAGTGGTTAATAAATTTTCTCATTCCTTTGAATACAAACAGTTGGGGTGGGTACAGTGGGACATCTATTTTTTTTTTTTAAATTTTAAATTTTTAAATTTCAGGGAACTGCATTTACTCATTCTCACCCTTGCAATTTGAAAAATCCATAATCATCCCTCCAAATTCTAGAAATCAGATGATCCAATCTTGTATCCTGGTTTATAGCCTGTTAAATGGTTTCTTTTAATGCATAAAAATGTCTACATTTGGGGGTCTAATACCAACCTGAGATTTGATCTCGATTTGTTATACAATTAGGATGCATTGCTTAATAAAGCTAGAAGTTTGAAACTTGAAACTTTGTTTTCCCACTTATTTCAGATTTCACCTATCTCAAAAGACCTAACTATGGATGAAATTTGCTTCTAAAATTACAGAACACCAATAGTTTAAATGCCTAACACCTACCTCATCAACAAGAACTGTGTCACCAATGAAGAGGGCATAGGTTTTTTCTTCTGGTTTCTTTCCTTCCTTATTAGTCAGATCTGAGAATCCCATATTGATGCTAAAAACCATCCCTAAAAGAGCAAAAATGTAGATCAATGAAGAATAAATTTAATAGAGAAGAGGGAAGATGGGACAAAGGAAGATACTTTTAGAAAGAGTCATCATCTTGCCTTGCCTCACCTTTTTTCAACTTGTACTGATTTTTACTATTGATTACCAGAGATCCTTCTCGGAATTCAATTCCCATTGCAAACCTATTTAAAAAAAATGAAGTCAGAATTCAAAACAAGCTGAAAATATCTAAATATGGAATATTTGGCAAAGTAGAAAGGGCATGACTTAGATCTCACAACTCTTCCATGATATGGGTACTAAAAAAAATTCTTAGTTTTTTTATAGATAGAGAAGGAGCCACAAACATTACTATGTGTTTTGTCCACACTGGTCAATCAGTTATGAGTGGGATTAGGGTTCATAGCCTTTAAACTCTTCATGTTTAGTTCAATTACCAAAAAAATAAAAAAATAAATAAATAAAAAAAAAAAAATCTAAATTAGGCATGTTTTCCCCGCCTATAATCAAGCCCTCCCATTTTTTTTGCTCCCCAGTGCCCATCCATTCAAACATCTAAATTTTGCTATACTAGACCAAAAAATCAAAGCCAGGAGTGCTCGTGCTCTCTCTCTCTCGCTCTCTCTGTAACACCCACATACACCCACCCACACCCAATTTGCCTCTCAGAAACTGTTAGGGGTACACTACTAGAATGGCCATGAAGATAGGCTAAGCTCCACTTCACTCACCCATAACTAGGCCACACGATCCAGTTGTGACAAGCTGGTAACTGGATTTTCAAGCCCTGGCAGCCAACTGAGCCAGCACTTGGTACAGCCTGACACATTTCTTCTCATCTTTCAGAGGCCCAGGAAGAACAAGTATGTACCCTGGAATGGCTTTCATCTAAGAAGATTGCCTAGAATTTTTCAAAAGTAGAACTTAACTGAATATTTTCTATAGGGTACTGCTTAGAACACAGTGTGAAGGGCCCCCTGAAATTATTTCTGCTAGTCATAAATTGACCTAAAAGGATGTTTCTATTAGTTATTGCCCATAGAAGAGCTTTAATTCAAATATATTTGTGTCTTATAGAATCACTTACCCAAGATTTTTGGTGATTTTGTTGAGCAAGTCTGGTTTTTGTTTCTTGACCATATCCATAACAGCATTGTATACGTCACATAGTTTCACACCTATGATCAAAAAAAAAAAGCAAGTGAGAGAAGGGAAGACTAAGAACATAGAACTCACAAAACATTTCCGCCCGCCCCTTTCTAAAAATTACAATTAAAAAAAATTCCAAATTCAACAAATAATCAAATAAATTGAGAATTTCCATATATAAAAACATAAGTGGGGGGCAGCTAGGTGGCGCAGTGGATAGAGCACCAGCCCTGAAATCAGGAGGACCCGAGTTCAAATCTGGTCTCAGACACTTAACACTTCCTAGCTGTGTAACCCTGGGCAAATCACTTAACCCCAGCCTCAGGAAAAAACCAAAACCAAAACCAAAACCAAAAAACTTTGTTTTACCCACTTTTCAACCTCTAAGAGGGAGACTAAATACGGTTTGGGCTAGTAGGACTTAAATAGCAACTATCATATTAAACTATAAAATCTGAACATTGCAAAGTAAGATTTTTACAACCAGGACCCTACTATCTAGGTTGTAAATGAATGAGTGTTCTCTAGTTGGCTTCATGAAATGATGGCCCATGACATACTTTAAGCTATGATCATGGTCTTTATTGGTCACAGTACTATCCACTGCCAAAATACTTTCATGGTCACAGTACTATTTACTGCCAAGTTCAAATCTTATCAAACTTCCTAGCTGTGTGACTCTACACATGTTACTTGACCCAGTTTGGTTGAGTTCCCCACATTTGTATAATGGTTTAGAGAAGGAAACAGTACCCTCTTTAATATCTTTGCCAAGAAAAATCCAAATGGGGTTATGAAGAGTCACACATGACTAAAATGATTAAACAATAACAAAATGGTCTTTGCTAAGATTTTTTTCAAAGTCTTTCTTAGAAGAGTGAGATCAGGAGGCTTTAGCAATAATAGGTGAACAAAAAATTAGATAACTTCAGGTCTAAGTCACACAATAGCTATTTTCTGAATTATAATAGCACCTAGGTCAATCTTGGATCTATTCTGATTTGTTTCAGATATGAATGAAAAGGAGAATTTAAATGCTATAAATGCTCCATTTCTCCTTTGTACAAATCTTTCCAATATCCTAATTCCCTGAATTTTCATTACAAGAATCTGAAAGCTTAAACAAAGAGAAATGTAGTATTCATAGGACAGATTTAAAATTGCAAGTCAGCAGAAAACTAGTTAAGGGAAAAAGAAAGTGGTTTTCTGAGAGTGAAGCAAACAATTTTGAGGAAACTACAATGTGGGAATTAATCTGATACATACATCAAAACATGCTATTTCTACAAAAATGAAAAATATCTCAACTATACACAAAATAGAATTACAAGCATTTTAAATGTGTTCCGCAATATCCCAATTAATTAAAACCAGAAATTAGTTTGTCTATTAGATACTTAAGGATATGCAAAAAAGACACAGCTTATGTTTCTGTACATTTATTCTTAACCTATTTTTTGCAGAAACCTTACCATGTCTTAGCTCCTTTAGCAGCTCTTCCTGTAGCTGAAGCAGAAAATTATAATTCTCCTGGACTTCCTGGGGAGGATCTACCATTAGAGTTCGTACGAGATTGGAGCAGTAGGATTTGAAGCGAATACCCATGGCACAGGTGATGGCCCCAAAATGCATGTGGTTCTTGTCACTTCACACCCAAAGATAGAAAACCATGATATTATTGAAACCACCAAAATACTTAGTACCAATAGTAGGTAATACACAGAATGAGTATATTTCTTGGTTCTTCCTCAAAACAGAATGGTAAAAACACTAGTATAATTTATAGTGCTCTAGGGAAGTAGGAGACAGACTGACTGGAATCTACTTATTGATTCTAGCAATATGGAGATGAGAAGGCACTTATCCTGTAGTCCACTGTGAAATGAAAAGAACATAATTTCCTCAGAATGGGGTAGTTCATAAGCTATAGCTATGAGGGTACTAATTACTGTAATACTACTAAGTGACAGTGGTTGAAAGAATAACCGCTTACCTAACTACACTGAACTTGAGATTATAGTTGCCACCACTCTGGATGATGGGAGGATAGCACATCTCCACTGTAGAAGGGTCTGCTCCAGCTAAGTACTTCTTTTCTTCAATGGTCTTCTCCACAGACTCAGCCAATTTGCTGTGACGAACTTTCTATAAATATATTCAGAAAGGAGGCAACAATTATAGGGGTGTTCAGCTTATCTGATCTTTTATTATTTAGGAGTGTAGGGGGTTGTGAGCAACATGATATCTGATGATATACAAATCTCAAAAGATAACATAGCAGTTTTGTAACATTTTATGAGCTTAAATTCTGAAAATTTTTTTTAAATAGACTAAATATATATATATATATATATATATATATATATTTAAAAAGTTCTTGAAAGAAGTAACAATCACACTACTATCAAATGATCAGTTATATTTTAAAGAAATCTTATTACTCCAAACAAATGTACAACCACCCTCTACTCCTAGGGCTTACAGGATTTTAATGAACTTCACTTTGTTCTATAGCAGGGGTAGGGGACCTTTCCCCCCCCCAAGGATCATTTGGATATTTATAAGATCATTTATGGGCCATACAAAATTATCATTTTAAAAACTCAAAGAGTGAGAGACTGTGGTACCTAGCTTTCAGTTCTTCATCACCTGCAGTTGCCTTGGTAAGGCTAGACCAAATGATTCTCAGGCCTTATACAGCCCACAGGTTGCACGTTCCCTTCCTGTTCTATAGCATTAGAGAAATTCTAATAAAATAAAATAATTTTAAGTCTGATTTGGTAAGAGAAAGAATTGAGGGGAGGGGAGCAGAGAGAAATACGTATCTTAAAAAATTATAGCAAAATACCCTCCTTGACTATGTAAGATTTACTGCTCATTTACTTTAAAAAAGCATTTGATATGGTGTCTCTTCTTCAGTTACCTCATCTGCATCAACAATTTCCATGACTCTTTCTTTGAAAAATTTGTTGAAGACTTCAGAGGTGATATTAGCTGCTTTCTTCATTAGAGTAAGCTCTCCATCCTCTTTTACAGCTATGGTATATGCCACAACTGCACTGATATCAATCTATGGATAAAGGAATATGTAATCTGAAATAAGAGAACTATTAATGAGTTACAGCTAGATAATAAGATCTGTATTCTGATCTTACTTCTAGAGCTGGAAGGAGACAGAGACAGAGAACCTAGCATAGCTCCTTTTACACACTAAATGCTCAAATATTTGTTAAAAGAACCTAAATTGGGATTAATAGTAACAAAAAAAATCCACCCCCCCCAAAATCCCACAACTTTCTTTTGACTAGACAAATTTTAAAAAAAAATCTTTTTAACAAACCATAATAGGAAAATATGAAGAAATATGAAACATGAAGAAATGATCTATTTTATCTATAAAACATAAAACTTAAGGTGACTCTAGATACTAGTTCTAAGGAAGACCATCTTGATTTCTTGGCATTTCTAAGGTCCTCAAATACTAAACATCTCACTTCTTGAAAACTTTTTAAAAAAATGTGTATTCTTCTGCTTGAGAATGATTTACTTCTCTTACACTATTATCGAACCATTCTTAACCCCACTATTTCTGATTTTTCTATCAATTCTCTTACTTTCTCAAAGCCCTCTCTGTTAAGGCAGTCATTCCAACTCTTCATGAATTCTCCAGGAAATTTGTCTTTGCTGAATACCCCAATCTTCTTGCCACTCTTGCTCTCTTTAATGGCTTCAATCATTTTGTCGAAATTGCCTTTGTTACTCTCATTCTAATAGCACCAAAAAAAAAAAAAAAAAAAAAAAAAAAAAAAAAAAGGTGATGTTTATGTTAGAGGTTAGATCTCTCTAAACAATTCTTAGATATAATGTAGCATTTAGCTAAATCAAAGAATCAAACTCAGACTTGGCACCAACTTCTTTGCAGTAGGTTTGATATACCTAAACTAAAAGGGAAAGGAAAATAATGGCCCACCTTTCCTGATAACAGCTATGATTAAGCACAAATGAGTAATACTCAAGAAAGAAAATGATTAAGGACAGGAAGGCATTCAAAACTAAACAACAAAATAATTCTTTATTGAGAATACCAAGCTACCCAGAAAAGATATGTATAACTAAAATTAAACATGGATTCAAACAAGAAACAAAATAAAAACAAAAACCCCACCAACTCCCATGGAAAATGAGCATAGCATGCTATTGGATTTAGGAGGAGTTTGAAAGTCCAAGAAGAGAACTGTAATGATATCCTTCCTTCCTGCCAAATATTTATGATGGTCAGTCAGAATTTTATGCTACATCCTAATTCTGTTACTATGAATTCTTTCAAAAAATGATTATAAAATTTTTTATACCCAGGCATCACTGTCCCTATGTTAAATACTTAAATGTTTGCAATCAATTTTTTAATTTTCTTACTTTTTCTCGAACCAGCAGTGTAATGGCAGGAGCACCATTTGCATTTTCATTACCCTTGGTGTTGGCAATTTGTTTCAAGAACTCTACTTTTTTCTTGCTGGCCATGAAGAGAATCTTGTCGTCACAGAACACCATAATGGTATCAGTTAGCTCATAACCAAAGAGCCATGTCTATGGGAAAAAGAGAAGAGACAGGGTGAAAGGTCCCAATACTCATAGACAGAAATGAAAAACAATCAACAAAAAATGCTAACTGTATCCTAATATCATCGGGATTGGCTTTTGCTCAGAGGATATTTTTTTACCCTTGCTCTAAAGGATAACCATCAAAGCTAAAAAAACCAAGAGAACTATCCAAGACCACTTTTGATGGTATTCTTATCTTTCCCTCCCACTCTCCTCCCACTTTCTTATCTTTTCGTCTTCTCCCTCTGAATAAATTTTCACTCTGCCAATGGAAGGATTGAATGGCTCTGCCAACTTACCTGAAGGGCAGTAGATTTGGCATAAACGATTTCTTCATCAACACCTACTGAAACAACTATGGCATCAACATTGGCGTATTCATCCTCTCCTTTCTGAAACACAAAAAGCAGAGTATTTGGTCACTTCATTTTTTCCCCCCAACTGCACATTGCCAAAAGAATAAAAATTTAGATAACTGTCCACACAGGAGATAATCCCTCTTCTCCCTCTCTCCCCTGCCCATTTTGGGCCTCTGTTAAGCTTCTGTTATAATCATAGCTTCCAGATAACTTCTTGAAAGAAGGGAAAGATGTGGTGATTTCAAAGCCATTAAGACCCCCTTCTTTTATCTTTGTATCCATTCTAGAGAAGGAAGAAGAAAAGAAAATCTAAATGAGATTCTATCTTCCCAAATATCTTCTACTTCATTCTAAAGCTCCAGGTGCCAAAGTTGTTAGAGAATATGAAAACAAAAAAATCAAGCATTGAATGAGAAACTGAGATGGACAGCATAAAGTTCCATAGTACTTTTTGGATTATGACAAATGTAGTACCTAAAATAGAAAGCAATTAACAGATTTTTAATGGGACAACTTTTTCTTAAGGTTTTTTTTTTTTAAATGAAATAAGCCCTTACCTCAAACTCTTCTCTCCAGTTTAATCCACCTCACCTCTGATTTCAAAATACAATAAAATGAGAGGCAAAGATTCTTGTGACATACTGCATTATTTCAAATCACTCATTCTCTTCTTTTGCTTTGGTTCCATTTCTCAGATTTACCAGAGATTCTCCATGGATGGCTAATGACTCCCTCCTTACCTCTGTTTCATAGAATCCATCATTTCCTCAAGTTGTAGCTTAAGCACTACCTTCAACTTGAAATCTCTTCTGATCCCCCCAATTGCTATTCTTCCATCTATTCTGTGCTTATTCTGAATCTATGCACTAGTTAGCTCTCTGAGTAGGGATTGCTTTATTCTTTGTATCCCTGGTACCTAGCACAGGGCTTGGCAAAGAGCAGCCAATAAAATCTTGACAGATTTTTCATAAATATCTTACTATGCGTAATACTTTTATTTCCCACTACCTTTGTATATAATAAAATATTTATTTTCACATACTACTTACCACACTAAGATAACTACTGAGTTGTTTTGAGAACCTTCTTTTGGAATTTGGAAATAATTAAAAAACAAAGTCAAATGTATCACGTGAAGATTTATTCCTTTAATTTCAAGATAAATAGCAACTTCATCTTTATTTTTGGGAGGCAGCTGGGAGTAAGCAACTTGCCCAAGGTCACACAGTACATATATATATTTTTTTTCTGAGGCTGGGGTTAAGTGACTTGCCCAGGGTCACATAGCTAGGAAGTATTAAGTGTCTGAGACCAGATTTGAACTCGGGTCCTCCTGAATTCAGGGCTGGTGCTCTATCCACTGTGCCACCTAGCTGCCTCTACACAGTACATATTAAATATTGGAGATTGGGTTTGAACTCAGGACATCCTGTAAATGTCAATTAAAAAAAAAATCCACAAAAGTACAGTTAAATCCATCTATTTTAAAGGGCATTGGAAAATTATTTGGGATTTTCACGGATTTTTCATAGTACATACTTATAAAATACGGGATTGACAATGTAGGGAATAAGAACAAACCTTAGCAAATTGTTTATATCTTTATTAATAACCTATTTCTCATGAAGTTGCCATGAATCAGAGAATATGCTACAATCCCCAATGAGAACATTTAATTGTGTCTGATCCTTTCAAATGACTATCTTTGAATGTTTTTCTACAGAAAATACTGGAACAAAACTCTGGAATGAATTCAGACCCAGGAGAAAACTCACATCGTAATATCTAAGGTAGATAAATTTGTGATACAATGTCAACCACAAGAAATAGAGTAACATCTGACTATATCCTTGAATTAAGTGTAATTTAAACCTTACAAAAGAACACAATTATTTCCAGTTATACTGATTTCCTTTCTTTTCACATCAGTCACTTCTGGAAATATTCCTACCCAATAGAAGCTTCTCTTCTTCTTCTTCTTCTTTTTTTTTTAATTAAATAAACCTTTTATTTTTAAAACCTATGCATACAGTTTTTAACATTCACCCCTGCAAAATCTTGTGTTCCAAATTTTTTTCTTCCTCCACCCTGCAAGATGGCAAGTAAACATGTGCAATTCTTCTATACACATTTCCATAATTATCATGCTACACAAGAAAAATCAGGTCAAAAAGGGAAAAAAATGAGAAAGAAAACAAAATGCAAGCAAACAACAACCAAAAAAAAAAGTAAAAATATTATGTTGTGATCACTACTAAGTCTCCACAGTCTTCTCTCTGGGTGCAGATGGCTCTCTCCATCACAAGACCATTGGAACTGGCCTGAATTACCTCTGTTGAAAAGAGCCACATCCATCAGAATTCATCATTGTATAGTCTGCTGTGTACAATGTTCTCTTGATTCTACTTACTTCACTTAGCATCAGTTCATGTAAGTCTCTCCAGGCCTCTCTGAAATCATACTGCTGATGGTTTCTTATAGAACAACATTCTATAACATTCACATATTATAACTTATTCAACCGTTTTCTAATTAATGAGCATACGCTCAATTTCCAGTTTCTTGCCATTACAAAAAGGGCTGCCCCAAACATTTTTTGCACATTTGGATCTTTTCCTGAAACCTTTTTATGGTCTCTTTGGGAGACAGGCCCAATAGAAACACTGCAGGATCTAAGTTCCATATTCCTTTCTAACAAAGAAAACCAGTTAAATAAAAATGTCTGACAGTGACCAGGATTGAAAAGGAAAACAACACTCCATCCTAGTAGGTCCTACCCTTTACCCAGAGAAGAAACATGTTTCATTATCTGTTCAGTGGGATCAGTAAAATGGGATACATTTTAGAGTATGGTTGCCTTTTAATGATCCTTCCATTTATATTGCAATGAAAAGTGCATTGATGATCAGTTTAAGTACATATTATGTACAATGTACTGTCCAAGGTACTAGGAATACAAAGATACCCCTTTGCCCCCTAAAGAGGATACTGCTTGCAAAGAACTAACTTACCTTTTTTCCCCCGAGGCAATTGAGGTTAAGTGACTTGCCCAGGGTCACACAGATAGGAATTCAGGTCCTCCTGACTCCTGACTTCAGGGCTGGTGCTCTATCCACTGCACCACCTAGCTGTCCCTTGCAAAGAACTTTCAAAGAGTTTTTCATACATGTATATATGCTAAATTAAAGAGGATTTAAACTCAAGTAACAGATAAAAATCTCCATGCAACATATAAGAATGTAAGCTCTTTCAAGAGGAACCGTTTTTAATTACTTGTTAGCTTTTTTTAATCTTTAGTGCTATGAACATAGCAGGTACTTCATAAACTCTTGTGGACTGGATCTAATTATATTCAAATCAAAAACTTAGGACCGGATGAACTTGAAATACATAGCACTCCTTGCAAGTTATGTTTCTGGAAAATAAATTAAGTAAAAATTTTCTGACATGCTTAAATATGTAAAATTAAATAATCAAATTATTTGGCAACAAAATAATCAAATACATAACATTTTATTTATGAGAAAGGCATTACATAACCATCTTCTTTAGATTTCCTGTCCTTTTTTACAAATCAGAAGGTGTAACACCTTTATGAAGACCAAGGAAATTAGAAATTTCATTGGGGGAATGTTAAACAGTATCTGAGATTCTCAGAGATTTAGGATCATTTAATTTTTTTCTTTTGGAAAATGATCTAGGATTGTTAGTCAAGGTATTTAGATTGGATATTATGTAACCATTTTTCTCTCACAAAATGTTAATTTTAGAGGGAGGTGAAAAGTATATGTGATATAAAGACAAAAAACACCAAGAGAAACTGTTTCTAAAAACTGATTCAACATGTAGTTTGCAATCTTTTTTCTTAGGATCTTAGGTTTTTGTTGTCTACCCTACAAGAGCACTATTTCATCCCCCTCTGTTAGAATTAAGCTTTCTGAGGGCAAGAATTGTCTGGCTTTTATATTTATGAATTGTATTTGGCACATATTAATAATTTACATGTATTTCAGTAAATCTTACTTTTCTGCTTCATTGTGGTATTGTTTTTTGAAGATTATGGCAAAATTATAAGTAAGCTCTGATAAGTCCTATCAAGCAGGATATGTTAATCTGTGGGACTAGAGACAAAATATTGTGTCATCTGAATACCAGGATAACTAAAGGAAACTCATCAGCAACAGGATGGCCATCTGGTGCTAATTATTTTCTGCTCTGATAATTTTTTTTTCCCCCCTGAGAAAGGGTTTTGATGGTAATTTCCAACTATATTGGTAAAGTATCTAAATTAATGAAATCATAAATTTTCTATACTGAAGTAGGAAATCTCCTTGCAGCAAGTAAAGGCATTAAGAGATCACACTCATCTTCCTGTCGCACTTGAAACTAAGATATAGTCTTGAAATTGGCTAAGTAATGTAATAGCTCATGTAGTGTAATCCTAAAATATGGAGAAACTGACAATAAGAAGTCACTTGATTTAGTATAGGTTAGTCCCAAATGGGAACCAGAGAGTAGTTCCTTGTATATTTAGAAAAGTTACTCAGGCAAGAGTGGATAAAATACACATCTCATTTTTCCCCCTTTTCTAATTTGGATGGAACTATAAGTATAGAATACTACATATACTTTCTTTAAAATTTTTTTTTTATTATAGCTTTTTATTTACAAGATATATGCATGGGTAGTTTTTCAGCATTGACAATCGCAAAACCTTCTGTTTCAACTTTTCCCCTCCTTCCCCCCCACCCTTTCCCCAGATGGCAGGTTGACCAATACATGTTAAATATGTTAAAGTATAAATTAAAACACAATATATACTACATATACTTTCAGTTAGAACTGATGTATTGGGGGTTTGGAACTCTTTTAAAAAAACAAAAAACAAAAACAAAATGAAACACAAAAATCTCTTAGCATTTTGCCTGTTAATCAAGAACTACTCAGGGGCTTAATCCCACTCCTCACTGGCAAGGTAACTTTGACCTGTTTTGCTCCAACATGGGCTAGTTCAACCCACTTTAGGCAACCTAATGGGCCCCTGGCTCCTTGAGGGTTTACCCTATTGATGCCACATTTAGTGTGGACACCTGTCAGTGACTTTATTCACAGGAGCTCAGAACTCCTCAAGTTCTGAAGGCTGCATTCTTTATAGAAGAACTGCTGGTATGCACCGCTATGCTCATTTGCCCTTTCTTAAAAAACAGCAACAACTACAAAAACCTTTGATAGAAGAGTTGCTAAAGGGGTAGAGAAGGGATATTATTTAGGATAAAAGTGATGTAAGAATAAAATATATAAATAAAAGTAAGACTTTTTTTTTTTTTGCTGAGGCAACTGGGGTTAAGCGAATTGTCTAGGGTCACACAGCTAGGAAGCGTCTGAGGCCACATTTGAACTCAAGTTCTCCTGACTTTAGGACTGGTGTTCTATCCACTGCACCACCTAACTGCCCCTAAAGTAAGACTTTTTAAGTTGCTTGGTCTCCCACTGGGGTCCTGAGTAAATATTAAAAGCCATCATTAAGATCCAATCATACAATCAAACGAGAAGCCTGTTCAGCAGAAGCAAATTATAAGATGTCACTGAGCTCATTCCAGTTCACTTTTAGTCTCTAATACTTTCTGAAAATTTTAGACACTGTTTATAAGTTCAAGATTTGGAGTTTATACAAGAACTTCAAACTGCTATCACTCTCTGTCTTAACTCCTTAAAAAAAAATAGGGTGGAGAAAAACAACAAAAATAAACCAAAAAACAACAATCTTCCTAAATAAATGTGCACACCCAATAGTTTACAATTCATTTCACTACCACACTACCACCTACTCCAGGAAGTATTCCATTTTCTCTTCAATTGATAGCAACTTTCTCCCTCAGACCTTATAAAAAATTTAACTGTCCAACACACCAATCATATAATAATATGTATTAACATCTGTTACACCAGAAGCTCCTTGAAGGTTGAGATTTAAGCTTCCTATCTTCTACCAGGTCAAGTGTAGTTACCTACACATGTTGGACACGAATAAAAATATTTTGGATAAAATATATATAAACAAAAAGCTCTACAAATGGAAGATGAAGATATTTAAATATTAACTATTATAAAAATGTAGAATGTGTGCTCATACAGAAATCTAGTAATGAAACTGCAATTGGGCCAATATTTTAACAAATTAATATATTTTATATACAACTTAGATGCTGACATCCTATGGTGTCCTTGTTTTATCTAGCATTGAATGTGCTCCAAACTCTGGTGAATACCATTTATCATCCTCTTAAATTGTTACCAAGTAAATAGTGAAACAGTAAAAAGGAACTGTTACAACTTCAGAGAAACACAGGAAGATTTTAGGCTGAAACCTATATTTTACTGACTTAAAGACACTGATATTGATAATGAATATCCTTCCCTATGTCTTAATATGGATTTCTACCAACTTCCCAAATATGAAAGATTATGGTACATCTTATTTTAAATACTGAAGGTGAAGTTAAAACGACTGCTTCACAATTAGCACAATTAACAAGTTCAGTCAGCCAGAAAAAGTTATGGAAAATCAAACACCTACAAACTTATGTTAGAAACAACTTTCATATCAAATTTTGACCACAGTGAGGGGGAAAAAAGGTTAGCACTTGACAGTTTTAAATAATCAGTAAATAGCAGCTCCACAGATAAATGTGGATTTGTATAGTTCTTATATTAGGGATTTTTTCTTGCAATCTTAGAACAGCCATAAACATAAGTAAAAGAATCTGCTCAAGACTATTTTAGCAACTCAGTCATAAACTGAAAAAAAACAAAACAAAAAACTTTTATGCATATATTTTTCTCTTCTGCTGGCATGTGCTGTTTTGCCAACAATACATTTTCAAGATGCAATACAAATAAAAATATTTCATATTAAGGAATCTCATCACAAAGTAGACAAAATGTCTACAAAAATTTAATGGATCTAATAGTAAAATTTGAGTTATAAATTTAAATAGCACAATTTTTATTGGGGGTGGGGTAGTGCCACTGGCAGGGTAACACAATCTCTTATTCCTAAAATATGTGATAGTGAAGGGCAATTTCAAGATTTGGAGCTAGAATGCAAAGTCTTTTCTAAATCTTCATTGGTGACTGTTCTTGTTGGATATTTTGCTTATTGACCACAGGTCAGACCTCAGCTTTAACAATTTAAGAGTGTAAGAATTACAGCCACTAACGTCAAGTTTAACTTCATGTGTTTTAAAGCTAACAAAGACTCCCGATCCGAAATTATAAAGATTCATTAACAACAGCTTTTTCTTACCACGTGCCTCAGAAACACTAAAAGACAGAAAACACGAGCTTTTAAATGTTACACCGCCTTTGTTGTTATCAGCGATGCAGTGTTCTGTTACTGCCTTAGAAGCAGCTATACAGCACTAGCATTAGCAGAGATGAAAGAGAGGCGGGAGTTGATGGGGGCGGGGAAGGGTCCTCCAATTCTAAAAATCAACCCCCTAATAATAAATGTTTACTCCATTCCTAACTCCCCAGCCTTCCCATGTGAAGGTAGATGGGATTTTTGATAGGGCCTTAAGTGGAACTGTAGTCGTACTGGGAGTAGGATGTATGAATAATGCTGCAGGAAAGGTAGTGGAGGAAGCGATCACTGACTGGCAAGAGCTAGAGGGCGGGAAGCTACTGAGAGGATTATTATGCGTGACTCGGAATGGTCAGCGGGAAAGATGGTGGTGGCGGCAAGAGATGGCGAAGGTTGGGGGCTCCCTCCTCATCACCCAACGCCGCGAGGGCCCGATTGCGGTGAATGATAAGGGAATAGCAAAAGGACTGGAGTCTGAGGGAATCCCTCCGGGAAAGGAAAAAAGGGCGCCGAGGCAGAGGCATTATGGGATGGCGAAAAAGGCTCTCCCGAGGGATTATTATGAGCTCTTCCTTACCCTCCAGTTGCTATAGAGCCTTTTCACTCGCCGGTAATAAGCTTCTTTGTCCAGAGTCACCGCCATGGCCCTGGGGACAAGAGTCTTCTTTGGGCTCCGAGAATCACGCGAGGTCCCGGCTCCACCGCCCGCTCTCGGCCCCGGAATCCTGCACTCTCCTAGTGACCCGGAAGTAGACTCCGGGAAAAGGGGGGGCCTCCTTCCGCTTCCGAGATTCCAGATTTACAATTTTTTTTTGTTTGTTGGGGTAGGGGTACGTAGTTTAAATGCCAAATCAAGCCAAACCAAACCCACGAAATTCGCAGAGGGCAGAAAGCCCAGATTTTCGCGGGGTTTTCCAGTTAACTCCTTCACGGCCAAGCACGAGCACGCATCATCACGTGACTCGAGCGGAGACGCGCCCGTTACATCTACGCTCTTGCACGTGGTCTCAGACCTACTAGTGGGTAGTGGAGGGGGCCGGAACTCAGGAGAGCTGAGTAGCCACGTGAGCTCCGCCTCGCACGTGAGGGGTTAGCGCGCGTTCTGAGGTGGCAGCGCGCGGGCTCAAGAGGCCCTACCCCTATCGAGAGCAGGAGGCAGGAAACTGCGCTGTCTCTCCTGAGAATGTTGGAGAGATGTTGGAGAGCAGGAAACCGACTGGCTAACTAGGGATGGGAGTCCTCTGGGAGATGGGCCCTAGATCACTGTGTCCGCCGATGATGGTTTGGGAGAGCTTTTTAAGTGGGCCTCGATAGTGATTGACCTCCCATAGCAGCCCTTCAGGCCTTGGCCGGCTGGCCCCCCCGCAGTCCCCGAGGTGGCTTATGGTCTCAAACCTCCAAGGAGTCCAGGAGGATAAATACCCATCCCTTACCCACGTGCGGGTCTGGTACAGAAATCCTGGAGCCTCAAGCAGTGGCCAGGAGAAAGAGTGGGAAGGGGTAGGATAAGCTTTCAACCCGAGATAAACAGGCAGAAGATGAGACCACCTTGGTCCTAGGTTCATCTAGTTAGGGCATTGAAAAAATAAAACGGTACAATTTCCCAAAATAGAACAGGATGAAACCCAGTACAGAAAGAGGCCAGCCATGGAGTTGTTTCATCTTATTTCCAACTGGTTTAGTCCGAGTCATAGTACTAAGGATCTTGAAAGGAAGCAGGGGTACCTATAAATCTGTTTAAATTCCCATTAGGACCAGAGAGAACAAATACCAGGGCCATAAAAGCATGGAGAAATCGTTTGGTTCCACTTGTGAAATAATTTGTAATCTGGACAGACCAAACCACACTGCTGCCTTATTCACCTGCTATAAACTTGTTTCATTTCAAAGCCACAGTCATTGTTTAATTGATTTGTGAAGCACTGATTTTAAGTGGCTAATGTATGTCTAGAATGAGCACCCTTATCTCACTGAAATGAACATTTTACAGAGGAGCAAAGACAGCACTGGGGAAGAGTGGAAAAGGATTAACTTAAATTTATTAATGCCAAGGAGAAGGAAGGTAACAGTTCCTGACCCTCCAGCCTGTATCCACAGTTCCAGCAGGAACAGGCTCTGCCAGAGGCTGGGGCCAGCGCTATAGTCTGTTGTTAATGGAGGTGTCCAGGGAAGGGGTGAATGAGCACACCAGCTGCTCCAGTCTCCATTCCTTCCCCAGAAATGAGGAAGTGGTTATGTATTATTTGATGAGTTCCCCTGCCCACCCAATCCTCTCATGTTTGGGAGCAATTAGGTACAAGTTTTCTTTTACTTTTCCACCTCCCCAAGTCCTGGGTTTTCCCATCTCTCTCCTGCCCCTTTCTTTTTTCCACAGTCCAAGGGCCCAGAGTGAATGAAAAAAAATTCAACAGCCACTAAAGCAGTGGGGACCATGCTGGGACCTCAATCATCAGCATCTTCACTGGAGTCCGAGTTGGCTGGCATCATAGGGTCATCAATGAGTGAGAAGTCCCTTTCTGAGCTATCATAGCCCTGAGATAAGTCATCATCTTCTTCCTCATCATCTTCTTCATCATCTTCCTCCTCTTCCTCCTCTTCTTCCTCTTCAGGTTGCAGTGGTGGCAACCTGAGGGCTGTGCCTGCAGAGGTGGTAGTAGCTGGTGTGGAAGGGTAGTTAGAAGCTCTCAGGCCTGGGTGGTGGTGATGGTGGTGGTGATGGTGGTGGTGGTGATGTTGGTGATGAAGCATTGTACTGGAGTCTACATGAGAAGATGAAACTGTACCTCCCATCACAAATGGCACAAAAGGCAAAGATGTGGAGGTGGCACTGCTGTGACCTAGTGCTGACATAGGCTGTAGGCCACTGCTACCATGCTGGAAGGTATTATGTAAAGAAAGGGGTCCAGAACCCCCACCCTGCATCAGGGCCACCATCTTGGAGAGGTCTGGCCGTACCCTGCGGGCCCGCTTCTTGCTACTGTCAGGTGCAACTGGGCCTGGTAAGACCCTGTTGAACATAGTGTCAGGGAGATGACCCTGGGGAAAAAAGAGAGGAGGGAAAAGGGAGGGAGAAAAGGAGGAAAAACAAGTCAAAACATATTTCTTAGTTTTCAAAAGCTTTCTAACAACATACCTCAATAGTTCTGTCATCTTTTAGTATATTCCAACTACATGTATGTGTAAAGGGATGTTATGCCAATTATGTTAGCACAGTTAATTAGGCCAAGGTCAAAAATTTGATAGCTTTGAAAGCCAGCTAGATTTACTGTTTCATAAATTTACAGGGTACTTCCATCTTATCCAGCTACCCAGATCATAAACCTATATATTTTAGTTATGTAATTACAATGATCAAGTTTAGCTCCAAAGAAAAGGAAAAAAAAAAATGCACCTGCTTTCTTGATTGCAGAAGTAGAGGAAGATGAAAGTAGAAAACACACACACATATGTATAGAATTGGTTGATGTATTGATTAGTTTTGTTGAATAGCAACTTTTTTCCCTTTTTTTTATTTTTTGCTAAAAGGGATGACTCTCAAAAGGGGAGACAATAGAGATGTATTTGAGTAAAACCAAAATATATCAATAAAGATTAAAAACATGAGGGATCAAGCCAGAGTTTGCCTGGTTTACTATATAAGTAAATTCATATGACAATTAAAAGTACATGCATAATCACGGTAGGTTTTAATGTTTTCACATAAGGAGGAACACATTACTCAGATTTAACCATATTGCACATTAATGTACCAGAGATGGGTAAATTCAGACTACTGGTAACCACTTCTGAAGCACTGGATATAAATCTTGAGTTCAAATTCCAAATCTGATACTTTTTGTACAACTGTGGGGCAGATTAAGTGTTTGACATCTCTTGGCTTCTATTTTCTTCTCTTGAAAATGAGGGCATTGGATTAGCTGATCTCTAAATTCACTCATATGCTCTAGAATTCTATTTGTAAACTATTCATACTTTTCCTTGTCTTGGAAAACAGCACCTTAATGCTCTCACTCATAGGATGGAGATCTGACTATTCTGCAATATTCAGTTATAATGCAGTTTTAGAATAACAATACAATTGCTTATTCATATTTGATAATTGTGCCAGAGATTGTTTTTCACCACTTATAATTTACACTATTCATCCAAGGATATTGCTTTTTTAATGGCAGTAGTAAAAAGTGTGCCTGAGTTAAAGCTGAAAAGCCTGAAGCTACATCTTAAGATAAATGACAAGAGTGATACTTATAATTGGCACTCGGCCAGTTATATAGTAATCTATTTAACCATGTGTGTCTTTTCCCACAAAAGTCTTTGATAGCTATGCTGGGCAAATGTAAACTATGGCCAGGCCTCTATCAAGTTGCTAAAGCTTTTTCAGTAGAAATTGAGAAGCTAGCTGACTATTTTCTGAGGTCTAGGTAAATTTTCAATCAGGAAAGATTAATAACTAGGATGGCCAGAGGGTGATTTTTTTTTTTTTTTTTTTTTTTTTAGCCATCACAACTCTTAAAAACCATCTACTAGGCTCCAGAAGAGTTATGATCTATCTGTTTAGGTACAAAAAGGACCAATATTAGCAAAATCACAATCCTAAATGTTCTGATATAAATACAGGTGTATCAAAAGGCTTAGTGCAATTTTAAACTATTAAAAGCTTAACCTTGGGCACTTTATATAAAAATGCTACACATATACAAACACAAAAATTTTTTCTTTGTTTCTCGGAAACATGTTGATACCATCAGAGTGAGACTTCTTTAGTACTATGGAGGCTGAAAGATATTGAAAGATACTTAAAGAGTCTTCTATGAATATCTTCTCGTCAATAAATATGACTCTTTTTATAAGAGAAGTATACAATTTTTTTCATCTCTGGGCTTAAGTTTCTCCATCTTTAAAATGACAAAGATTTTTCACAACTTACATTTTAGATTCTATGATGTAGTTCTTGCCTATTGTTGACCTTATAGGTATATACAACTTAACCTCCATTCTCCCCCCAAAAGAAACTCCACCCCACCATATGTGTATATTCAGATTGGTAAAACAAGAATGATTATTCACTTTACAAAAAGAGTCCATCATAGAATACTTGGTAAGCTCTTCTAAGTCATTAAGGCTATGATTCATGCAAATTTAAGAGAGAAATTAATTCCATTAATAAAGTAAACATGTATAAATAACACAGTGGAGATAAATTTGGCAAAAAGTCTAAGTTGCAATTACCAGTTTAAAGTTTCAAAAAGGGGAAAAAAACTTCAGAAATTTGGACAGCTACCAGTCTTCTCCTCCCTTTATCTACCCTCAACACCCCCAAGACAATAGCACATCTACATGGAAAGGTAACAAAGAAACCCAATGACTCATGGTCCCTGGCCCAATCAAGATCTGAAGAATTGCTAGTTAATATCAACATGTTTAGAATTAATCATTTCCTTAAATCCTTCTAAAATTTCTAATGTATTTTTATTTTTTTAGTTAAAGTGAATTAAAGTGAACTTTCTCTTGAGGTTTCTGGGATTAGTTTAAAGACTGAACACTAGATAACATTAAAAGAAAATTGGGAACTACTATTGTACTTTTTTGAGGGTTTGTTTTTATTCAAATATAAAATGGAGATAGCAAGTTCCTGGGCTCAAGTTCCACCTGACTTTCACTGGGTAAATCCTCATTTGGTAAGATGTATTATTTCAATTTGATTGGTTATTCAACTAAAACTCTTCTAAGTTAATGTCATCTTAATTGTGGTCTTTCCGCAATATTCACCTCTCCATCTCTTATCGACTTTTGTTACCATTTACCAGTCTCCAGAAATAAAGTATGTGCTTAATAAGTGTTTACTGACTTCGGACTCTATCCTTTCTGGGTCTTCTTGATGACTCTATTCTGTTTCCCTTACTAGTCTGATTGTTCCTCAGTTTCCTTTGCTGATTTATTGCTCATATCTTCTAATCATAGGTGAATCCCAAGCCTCTATCTAGGACTGTTTTTTCTACTTTCTTTTGGTGTCCTTATATATTATCTATGGATTCAATGATCATTTCTATGCAGATGACTACCAAATTTACATATTCAGCTATGGTTTCTCTTCTGAGCACCAGTCTCATCTATGCCATTAAATATCTATGGACATCCTAAAGTAGATGTTTTGTAGGCATTTCAAACTCAACATACATCCAAAATAGAATTCATTACATATTTATATATGGCTCAACCCTTTTTCTAACTTTCCTATTTCTGCTCAGATGGGCATCATCATTCCTTCTAGCCATTCAAATCCACAATCTTGATTTTTCACTTTCCCTCACCATGTATATTTATTTGTGTTATTGATGTTACCTCCAAAATCCCTTTCTAACCTTTCCCCTTTTCTTCATTGAAATGGCCATTACTCTAGTTAAGGCCTCATTACTTTGTCTAGACTATTATTAGCCTCCAAATTAGTTTCCTTGGTGAAGTTTCTCCCCTCTTCAATCCATTCTTTACTTGTAGTAATGCAAAAATAATGCTGCATAAACAGAGGTTACAATGTTCCAGATCCATCTTATGTTTACAGTGAAATAAAACTCCTCTGATTAACATTTGAAGTCTTTCACAAACTGTCTTCTTCATTTTACACATTACACTATCTTCTGGTCCAGTCAAATTTCTTATAGTCTCTCTAACAGAAAAATTTCACATACCATCCCCATGCTCTGCCCAAGTGCTATATCCTACATGAGGTCTTTTCTGATGTTTCAGTTGCGAGTGTTTCTCCTTGAGCCCCAAATTACTTTGTATATACTTATGTGGGTAATTATGTTTTCTCTGATACATTATAAGTTCGTTGAAGGCTGAGACTGTTTCATTATTATCTTTATTTCCAGGGCTTGGCACATAGTAGATGTTGTTTGAATGAATAGTTGCAGAATTGCATTAGTATTGAGTTTTTCCTAACTAGGATCCCTAGAACAATGAAATCATAGGTCTGGACCAAAAAAGGAACAAGAAGAGGGGAGATACTTATCCTTAGAAAATTTGTGTTGAACAGATTATTAAATAAAACAGGAACTATGTTAATAAAGAAACTTGGAAACTTGGCCTAAAAAGAGTCCAGTGGGAAAACAGGCTATTACTAAATAGGTCTCACCTTCTTTCCATTCCGAGAATTGACTGTTTGCACTTGTTCTATTCCCAAACAACCCATCTCTGCCTTATTGGGTTTTTTACATCTGAGCCATTTCTGTTTTCGGTGATCTTCCATATACTGAAGCAGAAACATAGAGCCAATTATCTTAAAGGATCAAAGATTTCTCTAAAGTACTAGGAAGGGTGGCTCACAACTAGAAAGGAATAAGTAGAATAGTGCCACTAAGTGTCTTCCTCAAAAAAGGAATGAGGTTATATTAGGGAAAAATACAAATTTGTTTCTGGCATGCCTTATCTTTCTCATGCAGAGGGAATGATTTTAAATGGTCACTTACAGCGAGGAACCGAGGATCAACAGCAAATTCTGGATGACCTTGTAACCACATCTCCAGTTCAGCCCGACGAGGGGCATCTTCACCCACCAGCAAAGTGCCATCAACCTTATTGATGACAGGAATTCGGGCTTCCAAGTCTACATCAAGGTGATGAGGCTCTTCCATACACTCCACCTCCAGCTGCAAACTCAGAATCCAACTCATAAGTACATTTTCTTACTTGGAAGAAAGACAGTTGTATCCATAAAATAAAGAATTTATTTTATATGTTACCAAACCGTCCTCCACCTAATGCATTAGGAGAAATACCTAAGAGACCTCACTGTATTATCCAAGTAGAGTCCAAAGTCCACTCACCTCCACTAGCTTTTTTCGGCTCCCCTTCTTCTTATGGAATAACGGATGTCCATCTCCTAGCATTCCATTGGCCATCAACTTGTGCTTCTGGAATGTCAACTTCAGTCCTTCTTCCTAGGAGACACATTAGGCACCCATGACATAATATAGCACATGTCTTCAAACTAAACACTCAGCCCTGATGAAATTGAATTCTATATCACCCTATGTCTCAATAACTAAGAAAAGGGAAGCCACTTGATTGGCTATTAGGAATGTAACATAAAACTTTCACACCTTTTTTTTCCCTCAGAAATATCTCTCTATCTCTTGACCCTGTGCCCCTCAGATGTCTACAAGAGAAGTGAAGTTTAACTCAGTAGCACCCAGTGCAGAGCATCACTGCCCTACCTAGTGCTTCGGTATTAGCATGGCAATTCATCACAGAGGCACTTACCAATTTCTCTTTGTATTATATAAAAAAGTTAGCCTAATTCAAATGATTCTTTTAACTTAAAAGAAGAAATATATACTTCTGCAAATATGAAATGCTAAATTGTTTTAACAATACCTACATCTTTCTAATAATTGACTTAATTCTTGAACCATTAAGAACTATCTTTTTCTTATCAAGATTTTCTTAAATAGTATTGTTTCTACCCATTTCTTAGAGAAGATAATTAATGATCTTTTAGCTACTCTTTCTCCCTTTGCCCTTCCCAAATGACCTCCAATTTCTTTGGTTTTTCAATTCTAAAATCTGTTAAATCAGCTCAACATCTTGGCTGAGCTATTGACATTAGTTAAGAAGCAAAGAATCAATTCCCCTACTCCCCTTTACCAAAGGTGCTCAGCTCACATCTTTGATCTGGACTGTAAATTCCTTCTCATCCATGCCCCGTCGAAGTTTGGTAAACTGGGCTGCAGCAGTACTGACAGCAGTCACCTCCTCTTCTGCCATTGAAGCTGCACTACTACTTCGAGGTGTGGGCACAGGTGAATCACCATATTCTCCTGGAGCCAGCAGAGGGCTATCCAGCAGATGGTTGCCTTGTCCCAGTGACCCTCCAGTCACCATTTCTTGGTTCCGGCGGCTGGAAGGCCATTTCCCTGAGAGGACAGCCTGGCAGACGAGGTCAATGCGGTTTATCAGGACACGATCCTGCTCAGGAACAAACAGAATTGGTATCAGTTTTAGTCTACATGGCATTTAGTGATTCCAAACAGTGCTGTCAAATCTTATGTAATAACTTAGATACCTTGTGAGACAAAGCCTTTTAGGCACAGAGGCTAGTGCCCAGATTCCAGGCCGCCTAAACCCAGTCAAATTATACTACAGTCACTAGAGAAATGGCAGGACTGATCCCCACAATGAAAAACAAAAATCAAGCAGAAACTTTTGTTCACACCTATTCTTCAGTTTCCTCTTCACTTTAGGTTTAGAAATTGATTTTACCTTGGGCCATTCAGAAGCTCTCTGCCTCTCCTGAAGCAGCAACAGTTCAGGAGTCATTTGCTCTCCATCTTCATTAGGGAATCCATCCTGGGACATAGTGAGGGACATGAGACTCTCTTCATCATACAGCTTGGAACAGGACTGATCAGCACCTGGGAAATGAGTAGATGAAGAAGAGACATTATTACTGAAAGGATAAATTTCATTTTGGCTAATAAGACATTTAGAAAATGAAGGAAAATTATTTGTAGAGATGGGAAACTATGGGTACAGAATATTATATATTTGAGTGAAGTGTGTTGTCTGATTTTGCTGAACTGCCCTGTTTTCCTCTTTTTAAAAAATTGTCACAAATAATGGCTTGGTTAGTAGGGAAGAAAGAAGGGATATATTCAGAAATAAAGGTGATATAAAGTCACAAGAGAGATGAAGATTAAAAAAAAGAAAGGGAAGAATGAGAGAAAAAAATATCTCCTAGAACATGCACTTACTCAGCTTCTCTTCCTTTTCATCTTCACTATCTTCAGTGCTAGAGCTGGAACTGGATGAGGAGGAAGAAGAGGAGGAAGATGGTGACAGTTTGCTTAAGTCCAGCTCAGAATCCGAATCATCCTCATCCTCCAGCTTGACTGGCAGAACACTTTGGGAAGCCATGGGAGTAGGATCAGAGGGGGCTACTCGTAGCTCATAGTCTTGTGAGGTTGGCCTGTTTTTGGCCACCGCCTCATGCTCTAGTTTTAAGGCCAGACTCTCCAGGCTTGGGAGATGGGTGGCTGCCTCCTCTGGTAGCTTTTCAGTAGGAGCATCTGGACGCAGGGGCAGTGGTGAGGCAGTGCTCGAGGCGTACTGTTGGTGCAGCAGTGGGGTAGAACAGCGTGACAGGGTTGGAGCTGGTGCCCCTGCTTGTTGACTCTGCATGTAATTCATACGGGCAGCCAGGAAAGAAAAGTCTGGGTCCTGCATAATATTGCAGTCTGTTTGGCTCACCCCATGTCGGGCTGCCCCTCGGAGAAGTTCGCCATCATGTCGAACTGGTTCCCACCATTTGGGCAGTTCGGGGCCTGGGGGTTGGCACAAAGCCAACCGGTCCTCTAATAAAGGATGGCATAGTACTTGTTCCCGTAATCGCCGAAGCAACTCAATTCGGAAAAGAGTGCGTGAGGCCCTCTCCTCTGTAATGGGTTCAATGAATAGAGTGGGGTCTGGGGATTCTGTAAGGAGACACAAGGGAAGAAGAATTTATTGCTACTTCTTTCATCATTCTTTCCCAGTCATTTTGGACTTTTGTCTTAAGAGTCACTTACCATCTCCAGCAGCAGGGGGTAGACGGCACACCTGTCGACACATGGCCACAAAACCATGGAAGTACTTGGTAAGGCTTTCATCAGTTTTTTTATCCAGGCGAGCAAATGTACGGAATCGACCCCAGTGGAAGTGTAGAGTGTCAGGATCAAACTCAACTCCAAAGGTTGATACTACTCGGTAGAAATCTGATTCTTCACGCCTTGTCCATCTATAAATTGGAAGGAAAAAAGAATACAGGATCAATTAACAAGTGAGTTATTGCTATCTAAAAACAGAGAAGAACAAACTAATTGATAATGAATCTGCCATATTAATGGTTTCCCTTATTACTGATACTATGCTCAAAAGTGAGTTTATTAATCCCAATGGCTTTATAAATTAACAGATAAGAGACTCTGTAAAAGCTTCTTAAGAATTCTTTCCTTTAGAAACTTAAGAGATGACTCGCAGGAGAAAGACAGCATAATTAGAAATAAGCCCAATTTATTCATTCCCTGACTTACCGCTGCTGCTTCTCTCGTCGTGCAATTTCTTTTAGTTTGAAGGCTGCCTCACAACGCCGTCGCCGACGGTCCCCACGTTCTGCTGCCTCTATCTTCATCTGCTCTCGCTTGTAGCTACGTTGATAGGCAGTAACCAAACGCCTCAATCTGGCTGTCAGGGCTGAGCCTGGAGGCCAGAAAAGATGACCTGGCTGCTGGGTCACCTGGACTGTGGGAAGTAAAGCAGAGTAAGTAGGGAATGGAGAAAAAAGGCTGATGAAGGAAACAGACTTGAGTTTCAACCCACCAAAAAGTCCAAACACTAAGACAATCCCAGCCAACTTAGGAGAGAAGAAAGAACTCCTTAGAATCTGTCCTCCCTTAACCCAGCTTCCCCCATGAAAAACTGAACTTTGGGAACCCAGGTTACCTTCATCACTGTCAATCACAGAAATCTCCTCATCCATCATCATCAAAGGGTCACCCTAGAGAAAAAGACCCATCCCACCAAGAGAATGGGGAAGGGGGTAAAAGGAAGATGTTGAAATGCTGAAATATTTTCCCTGTGCTCCTCTTGGGCACCAAGTGGAGTAAGAATGAAATTAATGAAATTACTCAATGAAATTACTATCCACAGAGATATAAACATTGTAAATCCCACTGGTCCATAACAGAAGATGAAGAAAATGAAACTTTCTTCATACACCAGTGATAAAGAATACATATGTGCTCATGCAAGCATAGGCACACATGCATATGTCTGTCTGTTTGCTGAAAAGGGGGGAGAGAATGAATGGAATGCAGTTCATAGAAGTTCAATTTAAATTTTGAGGAGGGGACTGAAACATGGGAATTAAAGGGTAGGAAAAGATTTCTTTCTCACCTCATCCTCTTGGTCCTTTGGGGGGCCTTGAAGTGGTTTGTATTCAGGATCCTCACAGTCCTTATCAAAGTCAACCCTAAAACCATAGAGAAACACCAAGAATTATTTATCTTGTTTATTAGTAAGAACCTGGGATGAAAACCTAGAAAAACACAAATGCAACAAAGAGTAAACCAATTCCATTCCAGACTCTCACTTTTGGATGCTGGCTCTGTTCTTGAAATATCCAGAGAGAAGGAGAAGAAGTACTGTTTCAGCAAATAAGTTAAGTCAGAGTTGAAAAGTAATAAGGAACCCTGGCTGTAACAAAGAAATATCAGCTATTTTGTTTCAGAAAGGCTGTTAGTTCTATCTGTTCTAACAACTAATTTTTGAGTCCTGTTCTCAATCTCACATCTAGCTAATGAGGATAATGTTAGATTATATTTGGGGGGAGGGGAGAAGAATAATAAAAAGCATAAAAAGCACTCATTAGAAATAAAAGCTTAGTTCTGCATTACTCTAGAGAACCTTCAAAGTCCTGCAAGATCTTATTTTTCTTTGATTCCTGAGTTGTAGAAAACTCTACTTCTGTTCTATACTTTTCTTCATCGATTTTCTTAAGTGTTAACCCTCAGGCTCCCACAATTCCATGAATACAGAGTAAGTTCGGATACCCAGGCCTTTGTTCAAGATGTAAATTTGAGCCACCTAAGAGATGAGATTATTTGAGATGAACAAAGATGGTCAAATGACTCATCACCATTTAATAGCATTTTGTTTCCACTACTTCGGAAAGAACAAAGATCCTAAAGAACTAAAACTGGAGGATTAATTTATTGAGTACTAAACAAGATATACCTGGTACAAAAAATAAGGTACCACAGTCTTAATTTGATGCTGATACAGAAAACAGGCCAACTATTATTAACTTACCAAAGTAATAGAAGGGAAAATAATATAACCTGAGCCTAAAGGATACAAGATCAATCCAGAGTAGAGGAAGACTCTGGACAACTGGCCATTCCTGCCCTGTCCCTTCCTGAAAAATCAATACCACTACTTAGAAAGTAAGACTAATAAGCATGTCTGTAATTCATTTAGTGCATAACAGTTCCTCCACTCTCCCAAAATAAAATGGCATTTAAATTTGTCATAACTAATTCTTACCATCTACTTTTTTCCTTTTAATCCCTCTCTCAAATACTTAACTCCTACTACTTCAAAGTATCATATATTTAGAGCTGAAAGTTACCTCAGTTACCACCCTATCCAACTTCCCCAATTATTTCAGTTTTATTATTTGATTTTAATTATTCTTCATGTTTAGCATAGCAAACTACTTAAAGAAAAGGGACGGATAAATCCAACAAAAAAATGACCCAATTACTTTTGAGAAACATGGAAGAAATTATTAAATCACTTGAATTTTGAACATTACATAGAATTGCTGATCATTCAAAAGAGTAGCATTATTATATTTCAATTAAAATTTCCATTATATATTTTATGATACTCATATAGTTAACATCTAAAGAAGATTATTTCATGTACCCCTCAGGTCTCCAGGTGAGAAGTGTTGTTACACTCACTGGCACCCAGCCCAGAGCAATACTGCCCTGCCTGGTGACTCGGTATTAGCATGGCAACTCATCATTGGGGCCCATGATCCAGTGAATAAATGTCTATATGTGTTGAGTATCACTATTAATAGGAATATGACTAGAAACCAGAAAATTCTTTGGTTGAGAATATATAACACATCTAAGATCAGAACTCAAGAGTTAAAAAATCTCGCAACTTCTCATGGCAGTCCATTTCACTTCTGGACAATTCCACATAGCTTGGCCCAAAGTTGGGTAACAAACTATCATCTTTTGAACAGAGCCACTTATCCTCTCAATTACTATGACTATATATAAATTTTTTTTAAAAGTAAGGGAAATTTATTGCCATGCTATAATCTGATGGTCACTGCCTACTTAGGCTAAGACAGCCATACTCTTTATGTGGCAAGACAACACTATTCTCAGGAAAGTACAAAGATAATGAAGACCTCTTGGCTCACCTAAGAAGATATAATTGTGCTATTTCTTAGACCTGATAATCAAATTCTTCAAGGTAAGGGACATTATCATTTAAGAGAAAGCCTAAACTTGATGCTTAGTCACTCACCCTTCTACGATATCAGAAAAATTGTCCAATACTCGATGCTCTGCTGCAATGGCCTTGTCATCTGGCCGGCCAGCCTTTTCCAGAAAACATAATGCTGGGTCTGCTCTCATTGTATTATATTTCTCATAGCCTAGATGAGAAAGGCCCAGAAATTAAAAACAATATGGACTTCACTTTGTTAAAATGAGGTTTCTTTAACTGGTAAAATTTGCATTGTTTATGATTAAAATATCTAAAACACTTTACCTACAGTGTAAAATGATAATGTCATAGTTGATATATCAGAATTGTCAGATAACATTTTAGTTCTATTAAATGTTCCTATTGCATTTTATATTTGTTTTAGAATCAATAGTTCATGAAAAAGAACTAGAGATAAAATGGAGATAAGTGACAGATTTAAACAAATTATTTTAATAGGATCCCTATTTTATAAGTGAAGAACTGAAAGCAATTAAGTGACTTGCTCTCAGTCTTAAAGAAGGCATGGAATTATGGATTTACAATTTTACCTTCTGAAACTAGTTAGTATATACTTTGCTCATAATAGCATTCAATGTCTTTATGGAATGAGAATGAACAACCTTTCAGACCAGATGGTTTAAACCTTTACAAATACAATCTACATATGCTCAAAATCTCATTCAGCTTCTCAATAACTTGTAGAATAGGAAGAAAAACAAGTTTCCTTACTCTTTTTTTTTTTTTTTTTTTAATTTAAAGTTTTAAACTAAGAAGTATGGCAATACAGGAAAGACTTAAATTTCACTGGTGTGGGTACCTTCTCCAATAAGAAAGACTGCAACCTATCTATAACTTACAGACTTAGGGGATTTCCTATGGTCCAGTGTTTAAATAACTTGCCAATGGTTAAAAGTAGTAGCAGAAGTTGGATCTGAATCCAGGTTGTCTAAACAGCAAGTTTCATTATTTATCTGTGGTATAACAGCCTCTCATATGCAGCCACACAGAGGGGCTAAATGGCTTATTGCTCTAGTCATGCCAGAGAGGAGTGGTAGAATTAAAAACAGATTCTAGTTCTCCTCACTCTCACTTCACTCCATTCAGTAGATTGGAAGGGTAATTCGCAACTCTCAGTACCTGGAATTTGTGAAGGTGAAGCACAGTTTTCTCTGCACATTCCTCAGGCTTCACTTTTCCCCCCAAACACCCTCAGATTCTAAGATTTATAAGAAGTGATTGTTCACAACACACCAGAAATTTTCAGAAAGCCTGTGTGGTCACACAGATTGATATGCTGATGATGAGGACAGTGTGAATAGTTAGTGGGGACAGGATGAAAAATATTTTCCAGTTATTCTAATGATACAGGTAGCCCTTCTTTAAAGGTAAGATTCATCCATGAAACATTTAATCAATACTTAAATACGCATTATATCACTAATAAGCATTGTTTTCTGGAACAGTTAACATGACTTTCAAAGTTATAAGATTACTTTCCCATTCAAGCATTCTTGTTTTTCCATCCTTCTTATTAGTGCTTGATTATTGAACCCCATGAATCAAAGTCCTGATCAATCTCTTATGCTCTTATTGGACACAAGTCTTCATCTGATCTGAGCAGGGAGCCTAGGGAAATGGTGAAGGTGATGGGACCTATTTTTTAGAAGAGGCACATACCATGTTTAAAGACTCCTATGAGCAAGGACTTGTCAGCTTCACTATCCCACCAGTTTGTTGGAACCTCCAATTGATCCACCACTGGGAACCATATATCAATCTCACTAGAAAGGCATGAGGGAACAGAGAAAATACAATAGTGCTCCATGTCACATAACAGTTAACAAAAATGGTGTCCTAGGAGAAATTATAGATATTTTAAAAATTCTCTTAGATTTTGGGGTGCCTTTATCCTGGAGGGCTACATTTCCCCTCTCCCCAAACAAACTCTCTGATTCTCAAATTCTAGTGACAAGTTGTAGAACACATTCTTTTAATGCTCAGAGTCAGGAAATAGAATAAATTGTACCTAGCAATGGCACCTCCCAACACCTTTTCAGCCTGATCACCAATAACCTCTTGCCGCAGATAATACAACATGCGTACTCGCAATAACACCCTAGAAAAGAATAATACTAACTTTAGTAATACTGTTGTAAAATAGAAAGCAGTTTTTCCCATTCTATGATTCCAGAACAAAGAAGTTTTGACACCCCTAGTGCTTACTTGTTACACTGATGTTTCAAGTGTTTCTTATAACTTTCATCCTGGAAGAGGGTATCAGGATTATATTTCCGGATCCAGTCAGCTTTGTGGATATCAAAGGTACTCTGGGACTTCACTTTCTTCCCTTTGCGTCCCCGGGGCACTGGGATAGATAAACCTGATAGGAATAGGCAGACAGTGGAAGGCCTGGACCAAGAAAACCCTCTAGATGTGGAATAAACAATGTACCCATGAGAGAGGTAAAAGGGAGAGAAAAAGAAAGTTGATGATTACCTGAATGATTCTGAAGTTCTTTTGTTTTGCCATTTTCTGCAGGGCTGATCAGGTCCCAAATGAAGCCTTTGATGTTTTCATCCCCACGGTAGTGCAAAAGACAGTACACAAGAATGGCACGGCAGATTGTCTCCACATCCCGCTCAGTCATTCTTCTTTTGAACCGCCCGTGGGACAGAATATCTCGCCAGCGACCCCAGCTTCAAAGACAGAGGAAAAAACCACAACCATCTTTATGGAGCCTCTTGTTCAATGATGTGTTATGCTTGAAGCAGATACATTTCCTCAAATGAGAAACAAAGATTTTAAAGAATACACTGTTACTGTGATAGGCTATAATCTTTGAGAGTCCAAGAGTATTTCTCAGCCATTCCACTCTTAACAGCTATTTATTATCTTATGCTTGGAAGGAATAAGGCTTTCCTCTACCCAGGAAGAGGAAAGACACACAGAGATAGTCTAGTAAGGTGAAGATGTACCATCCCACCTTTAGTTGCAAAGTGGGGATTACCCACTTACCCATAAACCAAAAGGTGCTTTTCCACTCGGAAGCAGTCAGTGCGTCCGTAGGCATGATGCCTGTCATGTCGGCGGGAACGAGGCCGCTCATCATCCTCACTTTCCAAATCTGAGAATTCCACCAGGTCATCATCTTTCAGAGTGCTAAAGTGCCGTGTCTGCTTACGCACTCTTGGTGTGTCTATCACCAAGTTATTCTGCATGAAGAAAAAAAGAGAGCCAAACTCTCATCATGCCCTGTCCCTTCTAACAAGGGGAAACAATATATGGTGATAATTACAAATTCTTAGATTACTCTCCAGACTCAGTGGAACAAAAAACAGTACTGAAAAAGCATCCTGAAATGCAGAGGTCCACCTGCTGCTATCCAAGGGAATAAAGAACTCACCTTGCTGTTGAGTAAATCCATGTCTAGGTCAGCTTTTTTAGCCCACTTTTGCCAGAAGTTAGGATCATCCAGAGAAATATCTGTCCTATTTTCTGAAGCAACAAAGCTAGCCTGTTGAACAAGGAGACACAGAAGAGAAGAAATAAGGCAGGAGTGTGTGCCATTTTATTTTGAAGTATACCTTGCCCTACCCAAAAAGAAAAAAAAGACAACCTACGTATCTTACTGTGATATGAAGTTGAACTTCAGTTTTTGAAAACTGCACAAAGCTTTACCAAATTCTACCAAGGTAGAAAGACTTAAAAAATGAGGCTAGAAGAATTCAGGACTGATCAATGCAATGATCAACCATACTTCAAAGGACTAATGATGCTGATACAAGCTACCCACCTCTTTATAAAGGTAACAGATATATTTGTGGACATGGCCAACTGGGAATTTGGCTTGTTGATCTATGCATATTTGGGGGTAGCAATGAAGGGAGAAAGAAGGAAGAGAAGGTGAAGGAGAGAGAGAAGGGGAGAAAGAAGGAAGAGGAGGAGGAGGGGAAGAGAGAAAGAGCGAGTCAGAGAGAAGAGAGACAAAGAGAGAATGCTTATTAATTGGAAAATTTTTTAAAAATTAATTTAGAGATAAGTTCATATGAGGATCATCTTAGTTAAGGTAAGAGAGGCTCATCACTGAAATTTTGGTTACCTAGCCTCTCTGCTTAGATTTGGGGAGGTGAAGGATTTACATTTTATGCTTTATATTGAAGATCTCAGAAGTACTGAAACATTTTAATTCTAGGGATTACTTTCTCCATGTTCCTGTACTTTCAGTTTTTAATATAGGCAGAACGCACCTTAGCAAAGGTGGACCCTTTCCCCTCAGATTCAATGGTGATGGTAGTGGTACGTCTTAGTAAAATTTGATCAATATCTTCCTCGCAAAATTTGGAACCTTCATCATCTTCTTCCATAATGGCAGCATAAGCACCTTTTCTTAAGAGATCCTCAATCTCCTTCTTAGAGAACTGCTGAATCTGCAAAAATTAAGTGAAAAATGACACACATACCCCAAATTATCATTCTAAAACATACATAGAAAAAGATATATATAGGGGCTGGATCTGTGATTGCACCAGCATTTAAACTTTGAGGTAAAGAAACTTCTTCTCCCAATACGCATCATATTAACACTTTCTCTATAGCTCAGTCTTAAGAGTATATATATCCCTTCAACATAAAGAAGATCCAACTCACTTCCAGTTGATCAATGATGGACAGAAATAACTACACCCAGAGAAGGAACACTGGGAAGTGAATGTAAATTGTCAGCACTACTGTCTATCTACCCAGGTTACTTATACCTTCGGAATCAAATACTTAATGTGCAACAAGAAAATGGTATTTACACACATATATTGTATCTAGGTTTTATTGTAACACATGTAAAATGTATGGGATTGCCTGTCATTGGGGGGAGGGAGTGGAGGGAAGGGGGGGGAGATAATTTGGAAAAATGAATACAAGGGATAATATTAAAAAAAAAAAATTACTCATGCAAAAAAAAAAAAAAAAAAAAAAAAAAAAGAAAAAAAAAAAAAAAAAGAAAAATTATCCTTGCACGTGTTTCAAAAATAAAAAGCTTCAATAAAAAAATCTCAAAAATTAAAAAAAAAAAAAAAAAAAAAAGAAAGGAGTGTATGTGTATATATATATATATATATATGTATGTATATGTATATCCTACAGCACTGAGGTTAAATGACTTGTTCAGGGTCACAGAACAAACATGAAACAAGAGGTGGGATTTGAACCATGTGTTCCAGGCTTTAATGCCAACTCTCTATCCACCAGGCCATGCTATTATACAAATACTCCATAATTTCTTTACTCATTATAGTGCTCTAGAATTAAAAACTGAGTTTTGAAATTCCTATGTACAATGAACATTACACTTTTCTCTGTACCCCTCATCCTAACGAGCAGGAAATCTGTAGGGTAGAAGGTCTCACCCCAGTGATGTTGCCATCCCGACCACTCATGGACTGAAGTACTGCTTTATCCAGTCCCAACTTGAGGCTGGCCTTATCAAACATCTCCCTCTCATAAGAATTTCGAGTGATGAGGCGGTAAACTTTCACAGCTTTGCTTTGCCCTATTCGATGACAACGTGCTTGGGCCTAGTTGAAGAGATTGGAAAGAAAATACATTAGTAATAACTGCATTTATAAAGAGCTTTAAAATGTGCAAATTTGCAGTTCTGAAAGGTAGGCAATATAAATATTACCATTTTGCAGATGGGAAACTATGTTTTAGATAGGGTAAGTTACTTGCTCCAAAGACACATAGATAGTAAATGACCAAGGTAGGAGGTGAACCCAAATTTTCCAGATTTCCAATGTCATTACTGTGTCTACAATATGCTGCTGCCTCATTAAAGAAGGACTATATCCAAAAGATGAACTAGTTTTTAACCATTTAGAACATCTGAGAAAAAGCAAAGTTCACCACTAACACCTCAAATCAATTTCTAGAAGATATTTATCCTGTCATTTGGGCTTCACCAAGTAGACAATCTTAAAGTATATCCTATCTTTCTATGAGAAATCCCTAGCTAGTTGTACAATTTGATCCCAATAGCTAGAGTTGTAATAAGTGACCAATACTCTCATTACCTGTAAATCATTCTGAGGGTTCCAGTCTGAATCAAAGATGATGCAAGTGTCTGCCGCTGTAAGATTGATACCAAGGCCACCAGCCCGGGTACAGAGTAAGAAGACAAATCGATCAGAATCAGGTTTACTAAAGCGGTCGATGGCAGCCTGACGAAGGTTACCTCGCACACGTCCATCAATACGCTCATATAAATACCTAAGTAAATTAGAAGGAAAAGATTAGAATAGGTAAAAATAAATATAGATAGTGCTCTTTAATCCAAGATCACTACTTCTCACCTCCCTGTGGTGTGGAACTAATGACATCAAGAAGTTAAAGATTAAAAAGACTCCTTTGGAATTAAAGAAAACAAATATAGTAAATATATTTCTTTCTTTCTTTCTTTTTTCTGAGGCAATTGGGATTAAGTGACATGCCCAGGGTCACATAGCTAGGAAGTATTAAGTGTCGGGGGCCAAATATGAACTCAGGTCCTCCTGACTTCGGGGCTAGTGCTCTATCCACTGCACCACCTAGCTGCCCCAAGTAAATATATTTCTAACACCAAACCAGTAATCTTATAAATCTAATTCCAAGAGTTGTTGGCTAATATATCTCTCACCTTCTCTGGATTAAGTAATCCTCCAGAATATCCAGGCAGCGAACCATCTGAGAGAAGATCAGTACTTTATGGCCACCAGCCTTGAGTTTTGGAAGCAGCTTGTCAATGAGAACCAGCTTACCAGCTGAGCGGACCATGGCCTGAAGATGGAAGTCATGGGGGATGATATGGCAGGCCTCCCGAAATTCTGTTAGGATTTTTTCCTCTGCACCTGTTAAGAGAGTAAGCCTTGATGATGAGAGCTGAGGAAGCATGTAACATTTTGTCAAGACAAGAAGCCAACAGGGTAAAAAAGGAAGCCTAATTTACAGTCAACACTTCTAAGATAAAATAGTTCAAGACTAAGGAAAATACCTCTAACTTACAAACTTTAATTATATAGTCACAACAGGAAATGAAAGCAGAGATTTTAAACTATTTTTGTGTCACATACCCCCCCCTTTGGCAGTGTGGTAAAACCAATGGATTCCTTCTAAAATAATATAAACATAACACATAGGATTCCAAAGAAAACCAATGATACTGAAATATATTTATAAATTTTTAAAAAGCAACTTCATGGTGCTCAAGTTAAAAAACCCTCATCTAAAAAAATATTAAGGAATAGCGCACACAAGGGCTGAAAAGATTGAGTAGAATTCTCATTAAGATAATCTTATCTGGGAGAACAGAAAGAATAACAATACAGGGAAAACTGTGCAAATAGCACACAAAAAGAGAGCAAGACAGAGAGAGAGACAGAGAGAGTGCACACACACACGTGTGCCTGGAAAAAAAGATTTTCTATGGCCTGGCAGAAATTATTTCCCATTTCTCTGAGGACAATTCACACAATTTGGAGATCTAGTATATATTAACCAGCATAGTATTTACCATTGATAAGATATGGATGATTACAGCATTTACGTAGCTCCATCATCGTATTAAGTAGGTTGGGCATATTTGTGTGACCTGCTCCTTTGGAAAGGAAGGAAAAGTTTTTTTCCAAGATAGCACGATAATACTTCTTTTGGATGTTGGTTAACTCCACTTCAATTATTGTCTCCTGTTTGGGAGCTAGGTTTTTTTCCACATCTTCTTTGAGCCTTCTTAACATCATTGGCTTCAGAATGGCCTGTAGCTTCTGGACCTGAATCCAAGAAAAAAAAAATATATCATGCTGTGCAAGAATGGAGAAGTGAAAGTAGGCAAAGTATCTCAAAAGGTGAAAGCTAAAGGTCATAGACATTATCATACGGAGTGGGTTAGGGGTCACAGGACAGAAGGACAACAATAGATTTTTAACTGTCATATATTGTTTGTGCTAGGAACTTTAAAAAAAAATATTTTGATAACTATACTTCTAATATATAGATTTTCTAATCTAATATGGATTTTTAGCTTTTTTTTAATTAATTTTTTTTCAAATAACTGATTTTCTTTATAAATTCTGTGTACTTTATTTTGTGCATTCAAATATTTTGAGAAGGTATGCATAGATTTCACTAGACTGTCAAAGAGTTCATGACATAAATATCAAAAATCACAAAATAGACTTTTTACCTGCTCTTCTGTCTTGAGATCACCAAAGTCCTTAAGAAACTCTGATTCTGAAGGAAACTGTGAAGGTTCTAAGAAGTGTAACAAGCTAAAAAGTTCTTCAACAGTGTTTTGCAGGGGTGTTCCTGTGAGCAGCACCTTATGCTCCTGAAAATGAAGAACCAAACATTATAAAACATTTTTGCTTTTATTATTAAATTTTATTTACTAAATTGTCATTTAGTGTCTCTGGGAATCTCATCTTAATTGGCCATAAAACAAGCAGGTTTGCACTGATATCCAACATGAAAATCCTTACTTTGCTTTGTTCTTTTATTAACATCTTTAGCAGGGTACAGAAGTTTAATATCATAGAAATAACTAACCTTTCCCACAAATAAACATAGTAAACTCACCAGGTCCATGTGCTTGAGACTATCAAGCAGTTTGCAATTCCGATTCTTGAGTCGATGAGCTTCATCAATAATAACACAACGCCATTCAATCTCCCGTAGCTCAGGACAGTCTGACAAGATCATCTCAAAAGTGGTGATCAAGGCATCAAACTTGTATGCCCCAGGGATAAGTCGTCCCTGAGCATAAAAGAACAAAAGTTAGAAATTATTTGAAGCTTTCTAAAAAAGGTTATTCTGAATTTCCTGAACTATCCTCTCACTCTATGTATTTACTGATAAAATAATCTAAATCACTTTCTTCCTAATGAATACCAAATAATTTTATAGTGCTGATTGATTTACTGCATATTGCCAGTTCAAATTCAACAAATTTTTATCAATCATATATTATGTTCAAGGAATTTTGCTGGGTGAATCAAAGACTGCTAGAGGTATAAAGATGACATGATAAAGACTCTGTTCTCAAAGATTTTATAATTCAATTTGGGGTTATAACATGCACACACACACAGAAATACACATTATGGGGAACAAAAATATCATATAAAATAGAATGAAATAAAGACAACCTTTATCACCTTATACCTCAAAATTGTTTAAATATTAATTTTGTGAGGAAATCACTTTCAGAAGTCTGTCTTCAGAGACTACTTTAAGGGTCCATAACTTCACTGATATGGGTATTCCCTCCTGGGACACAAATTACTACCCCTTAGCTGTCTTCCAAGAAGTGCTATGGACAAAAAAATTTTCATTGTATGTGCAACCTAATGATGAGCATCTCTGCACTGAGTTAAGCTGTTCTGTGGATAACAGAAATGTATATGTATATATAATAAGTATATAAATATATACCTATACACAGAGTACATGTCCCTGGGCCAGACATGAAGCATTTCCAGCTTAGTAGGACTTGTCAGAGTTTATCCTCTGGAAGGAAGCATACCTTTAAAATACCCAGTCATTTTCATACCATAAATCACTGGAGTAGAACTTTAGTAAAGGAAAATGGGGGAATCATCATCATTTGAGATACTTCTCACTGTCCCATTCTGAAAGATGGCACTGAAAGGGAGTGAGTCAAAAGAGGTCCGAGCTCTAAGCCTGGCTCTGACACATATACTAAGGTTGCTGAGAAAGATACCTCACCTTGATAAGCCTTAACATTATGCAAGAGTTTAAGGGACTTATTTTAACATCAGGAGTTAATTTAGTACACAGATTTTGATCTTAGTTGTCAAATTTTTTTTTTCTTATTTCTTAATTTTCAATTGTATTTTGGGTTGTGTTGCTGGTTAATTGGTTTTTTGGATATGCAATATGTCACTAGACAGATGCCTTTATATATAGCCCAGATAAAAACCTCTATGAAGATACCTTGAAAAATTATGGAAACACTAACATCTAAAAAGGCAGGATGAGCTAAGGGGATAGTTTGGTTTACTCCTCTTGTCATTTACTTGCCAAGCAGCTATGTATTCTCCTCAGATGAAATAAGAATGCAATCATCACTAACCATTCCTGGAAAGGATATGGCAATCAACTGCCCTATGACTTCACTTACCATCCCTATAACTTCCCAAACTAATATATCCATCTATGATCAGCATTCCATCATATATACTATTTTTTCCCATTAGAATATAAGCTCCCAAAGGGCTGGTACTATCTCATTCTTTATATTTGTGTCCCTAGTGCCTGGAACATAAGTGTTTAATAAATGCTTTTATTCATTCATTCATTATGTGAAAAGGCCTTTCCCTACACAGAAGGCTCACCCTTGAATCTTTGCAGTACATCTCATATTGCTGAATCATTTGCCGACTGGCCAGACTGCCATGGTAAACAATAGTGTTCATCTCCGTCCATGTATTGAACTCTCTCTCCCAGTTGGTAATTGTAGAGAGTGGGGCAATGACCAGGAAGGGGCCATGGATGCCTACATTATATTCTTCTTGTAGGAAAGCAATGGACTGAATTGTTTTGCCCAACCCCATTTCATCAGCCAGGATACAGTTCTGCCTGCAGAACCATCACAAAAAAAAAACAAAAAACAAAAAACAAAAAAAAACAGGTAAAAGGGTGTTTCCTTTAACATGGAAGCATGAAATGGTAGCTCTAAGAGATGAATAGTGAAAAGTAAGACCAAACTAAGGCCAAACTTTTTGGGCTCATTGCTTTACCTGTTGTACCAATTAAAAAGTAGCCAGTTAACACCTTCTAGTTGGTATTCTCGAAGCTGATTCCTGTTTTTGTACTCATGTGATAATTCTAATTTCTTCCAGGCACTTGCCTGAGGACGATTCTAAGAAATGAGAAATACATAAGAAATAGGATGAAGGAAATAGTAGCAAAACTGGGCAGTTTCGAGACTGATAGGTGGTAATTATGGCAGTTCAAAGAGAACTCAATACAACATTAAGTATTGTTAAAAGGTGTACTGTTTTAGGGGCAGCACCTACTTACCACCCTTTTGAGCTCTGGATGCCTTGATTGGATTCGCTTAAACTCCCGGACTTTGCCCTCATCCACATCTTCTTTCAGTTCCCAAGTACTATCCTCATAAGGTAGAGAACACCATTTGACCAGGTAGTAAATTACAGGCTAAGAGAAGAATAAGTTAAGATTTTAACAGAATCCTAGTTCTTGTCTGGGGCTTTTAAGAGTAAGTTACTGCTCAACCATACCACAAACTGTCAAAACTTCAATATAACAACAAAGTATAAACCTCTTTCTAGGTTTAACCTAGTGAAACCTTGGAAACAACATTAATAGCTCTTATCAATTTAGCTAAGTAACTAAAAGTAAAGTCTGTCCTAAAAATGAAATTTCTATAGAACATTCAAGTATTAACATATCATCAATAGTAGAGGATAAGCAAAAACTATCTTTCTACTGAAAACTTAGTCCATAGCTGCTATGAACATGTGCCTTGTTCTATTGCTTTCTTACTGCATAAAGCCTTGGCTGTAGTCAGGCTATTTTTAGAAGTTGGAACAGGCTAAACCTGTAAGCAGCATAGCAGGGCTCATTTTCAATAGGCCTCAACCCCTGGGGCTATCAGTAGTCCAGATGCTACCTCAAGAATAGTCAGAAGTTTGGTGAAGAGGTTTCCTTGTGAGCCACAAGGAGCTAGGAAAAAATTAGGAGAGAAAATCATTGAAAAGAAGTAACAAGAGTGAAGGTAGAGAGGAAATACTAATGTTCTAATTAAGAGCACTATACACAAAAAATATTTTTTGAGAAAAGACTGTTTGAAGGGAAACAATAGTGAACCATGACAACACAAGAAGCCAAGCCTTACTATTTAAAATAAAAGCCAAAATGACTGAGCACTTGCAAGACCTTGTTAAAATTATTGAGTTTCAACTTTTGGTTTAAATAGGAGGGGAGCTGAATGTAGAGGTGGCAAATTGGGGTCCAACTTATAGAATTATGGAAGCATGATGACATAAAATCACTTCAATAGCTGGCAGGCAATTATGAGAAAAAAGTGGGCCAACAAGTAAGTCACATAGAAGACATTAATTAACAAACTCTTAAGTACCTATTATATGTGAGGTACTATAACAGAATAATAGTTTTATTCCTTTTATCATCATCATATTATTCTATTAATCTTGTCTCATAAAAAGGTAGCATGTATAGTAGTTAGACAGCTGGTCTAAGAGCCAGGAAGACGTGAGTTCAAAACCCAATTCTTTTTTTTTTGTTGTTGTTGTTGTTGTTGTTGAGGCAATTGGGGTTAAGTGACTTGCCCAGAGTCACACAGCTAGGAACTGTGAAGTATCTGAGATCAGATTTGAACTCAGGTCTTCCTGACTTCCTGGCTTCAGGGCTGGTACCTAGCTGCCCCTCAAAACCCAATTCTAACAGCTATTGGCTTTGTGACCCTGGACAAATAGGTTAACTTTTCAATAACCCAGATAACTCTCAAAGACTACAAGTTATAGATAAGGTTCTAATCTGCATCTCATGTTCTTCCCCATATAAAACCATGTGTTGAAATTTCCAAGTCATATACTTCATTTTACAATTCAAGGATTTCAACAGTTTTAAAAGAAGCAAAAATTGAGATATGAAATGATCAAATGCTTTAGCCATCACCTACAGCAGGTCTTCAAATTCCTATACTTAACACTGTTCTTAACCAATATCTGAACAAAGCATGTTAGGGATTAATAAACTTTTCAAAGAGTTGTGGCAAGATGATAATTTTTTTCTATGTTATGTCAAAGGCAGAGAGACTATGAAATATTTGCTAACTGAAGTCACTTCAAGGGCTGATGAAAAAGAGCAAGTACTTAAATAAAGACTTCTGAGGAGAAAGGCCAAATATTCAAATATTAAGGAAAGTACTCATTGGTTGCTCACTTTTCAGAATTAACAAATAGTCACTGTGCCAATGACTGTTCTATATAACAGGCAACTAGATGGTTAGTATTGGATCCAGAAGCAGGAAGATCTGAGTTCAAATTTGACTTCAAACACTTGTTGCTTGTTCTTCATTCTTGAAGAGTACTATGACATCAGGAAGATGTCAGGACTTGCAAGTGAATTGAATTTAAATGAGAGAGGGTTCACCTTTTCTTTTAGAGCCACTGGATCTGGTGGTCAGATATAGATCAGGACAACTGAAGATGATCCCAGATACACTGGGAGGTCTTCACCTTTTTAAGCTAAAGTCTTTCCCAAGTCTCAGTTTGTCTAAGGCAAGCCCTTTCAATGATTAAGGCTAGGTAAAAATGAGGCAAAGAATGGCCTCCTTTACATAATTTAAAAAAATAAATAAAATCAATTTGAGAGAGGTAGACTCTCAGGACAAAAGAGAGACAACAGTCATTTATACACTGAGCCATCAGAATCCAATGACCAAGCGAGGCTTAAGCAGGGACTGGCAAATCAGTAACAGAATGATTTGGATTTAAGGCATGGTCCATAAAAAAGAAATCTAATCTCAAAATTCCAAGGTACCTTGTGATTTCAGCAATCAAAATTTATATTCCTTTGGGCAGAGCATCCACAGGCAAGGGAATGTCTTTATGTGGACAGAGGGAAAGAGGGAGAAAGAGGAGAAGGCAGAGAAGGAAGGAAGGAAAGGAGGGAGGAAGGACTGCAATGCCCAAATGCCACTATATTGTACTACAGATATTATTACACCAGAAGGAACAGACATTAGGGTGGAGTAGAGATCAGGGGAAAGAAGTGTTCTCTAGTGGCACAATAAACATTAACGATTTGTGTTGAACTCAAATGCAATGCTAGCTGTAAGCTAACAAAGGCTCTGACCCTCCATTCTTCTGTATCTCCAAGTGCCAAAAAAAATAAAATAAAATAAAATAAAATAAAATAAAATAAAAGGCTCTGCACTTGGCTGCTCTGGTTTTTAAAGCAATACTCAAAACTCAGAAACATGGAAAAGGTCAGGTTTTTGAGACAACCAGAGTTGTCTAGATCCCCATTTAGATGGGGATATTAATAGTACCTATCTCACAAGGTTGTTGTGAGGACGAAATAAGTTAATATCTATAAACTAGAGTGCTTAAAGTGCTAGTTATATAACTGAGTAAGAAAAAAAAAACCCCAACTACTAATGAGATTTCAAATTTGTTAAAAAAGAAAAGAGACAACAACAACAAAAAGGTAACCAAGTTTTCTTATTCAATTTAATGGATCCAAAATATAATTCCAAGGAGATGACTTCAAAAAACTTCCAAATAAGTACTTGGAATCTTAAGTCTCCTAGCCTATTTTCCCTTCCAATTTTAGTCAGTGCTTATCTCAGCCATTCAGCCTACTACTACTTTCTTAAGAAATTTTTACCTTTACCTGGAAAAAAATTAAAAATAGGCAAGAGCTTACCAGTTCTATAAATAAGAAACCCACTATTATGTTCTTTTCCCTGTTTACACATTACAACTCACCTCACCATTGTCTTTGTCAATGCTGTGAGACTCATCCAATATTCTATCCACTTCCACATAGTCTGGATTAAAGGGCTCTTCATCCTGGTTTGGTCATGAGCACAAACAATAAGACCACAAGACCATCCAGTTAAGACTTACTTGTTCAGTCTCCTATTTATTTGTTTGGGAATGTTCTGCCGATGTAGCTATGCTCTGTGGATGAATTACACTCAGTCCTTGCAAACTTAATAGATAAAATTAAACTTAATAGATAAAAATTAGATTTGTAAACACATTGCAATTAACATCTCAGAATATAAGGACTAGCTTCTTTGAGTCAGTAACATCTTTATGAAGAAATCAGAATGTCCTTGGTCACACTTGTACTTCTTTAGATGAAGAGTAAGAAGACAGCTCTTTTCTACAAATCTGTTAAATCATGCCAGAAAATCAGTCTTTTTTGCGATGATTACATGAATCTTATACTGCCTAGGAGTTACAGTCCTTTTCTGATAATATCCCCCCAATTCTTCTAAACTTCAAAGATTTTTCTTTTTATTAAATTAACTAATTACTGCTATCACAGCATAGAGCACAGTGCAAAGGATCATAAAATTTCCTACTTTGGCAGAGGAACATTTTGCACACTTTTGTTACAAACAGAAAAGGAGAGCTGAAAATGACTTAAAACTCATAAACCTGGTGAAAAGATTAACTAATCAGGCTAGATATAAACACTGAAGAAAATAACAATCTTGTCAAAAGATGCTTCAGTGAGATTGGATTAGAAATTTTAATAAAAGTAAGACTCAGATATTAAGACAGTTTCTTATGTCTATAGCTACCAGTAACAGTTCATGACAAGTCTTAGAAAAACAACAAATCCCAAATGGACCAGATCTTTGTTTCATTCACAGTAAAACAAGAAAATAGTTATTAATGGCTTTTGTTTCACAACATCTTTCTTTGACAGAACTTCAAAGCACTTCTATATATTATATAAGGAATAATTTTACAAATAAGAAAACAAAGTAGAGGGAAGTTCAATAAGGAAAGAAACCCACATGTAGCAGTGAAAAAAAAAAAAAAAAAGTCCAGAAATTTCAGTAAAGTGCTATGTATTTTTGAAGGACCTAACTATAAATTCAGTGATTAGATGTCAAGAAATTAAGATCCCACTAGAGATCATGCAGAAAAAGAGAAAACAACAACTGAAGAGGCAGCACCTATTCCTAATTACCTCATGGAAGAAGTGTCTCATTTGAGCCATTTTGGTTTTGAACCGCTTAAGTTTCTGATGGATCCTCTTGTCTTTCTCTAACTGAGAAATAGTGGCCCATTCACAGTGCAGATAAGAACTGGAGAAGGAAAAAACAGAACAAAACACTAAGTCTATAGGAAAGAGAAACAGATAAGCAAGTAGATCCAGACTGCAGCAATAATCATCAATAAATTAATAAGTATTTATTAAGTTTTCAGTATGTGTGAGGCATTCAAAATAGAAAAACAAAAATTCCTTAAGGAGCTTATATTGTTAGAAGAGACAATATGCAAATTTTAGTATATTAGAGAGATGTGTAAATTTTAAGTGTATTCATTGGGGTCATATTGAATCGTGTGGACAGTATTTTATCAGATACCATCACTCCTCTCTAACAGAAGAAAAACTCAGATGAACTTCCCAAATTTATTATATGGGCTGGGAGGTGGGCAAAAAAAAGGAGAACCACTCCCTCCCATGACAGACTATGGGGAGTTTCAGTGATGATTATTTTTGGTATGAGATACTTACTAGTTCTTATACTTGACAAAAAATTCCTCTGCTTCTGTGTATTGTCCAGAGGGAAGCTAAGGGGAAAGAATTGAGGAAATTATAATTCCATTATTTTATAATTACCCATTCTTTATCATCCCAAATAAGAAAAACTAACTTTAACCACATAGGGACCACTACATAGGCAGAACTCTTCTTTTTTTTTTTTTTAATTAATTTTATAATTATAAATTTTTTTTGACAGTACATATGCATGAGTAATTTATTTTTTTTTAATAACATTATCCCTTGTATTCATTTTTCCAAATTTTCCCTTTCTTCCCTCTACTACCTTCCCTAGATGACAGGCAATCCTATACATATTAAATATGTTACAGTATAACCTAGATACAATATATGTGTGTAAATCCAATTTTCTTGTTGCACGTTAAGAATTGGATTCCGAAGGTATAAGTAACCTGAGTAGAAAGACAGTAGTATAGGCAGAACTCTTGTCAGCAAACCCTGGGATACAACATGTCTAATCCTCTTATTGTGCACTATCAATCCAGGATGGGAAAGAGTTGGTTTCCTATCATGACAACAATAGCATGCTCCTAGCTTGTCCTTTAAATAAATTTCTACATCCTTTTTCTACCTCAGCTTGATAAGTTGGAGAAGCCAATGCAGTTATTTTCTTTCTAATTTTTGACCAATCCATGTCTGCTACCTTTCTAAAGGTAAACTCTAGTAACATGTCCTGATGAATAAAGTCTCTCAATAGTGAAACATCTGGAAGTGGAAAGATGCAGAATGACATCAAACATAGAGGCCTAACCTCCTTTTTCACCACACGCATAGAAAGCACTTTGTCCACAATGGCTGCATCTTCTTCACTGGGGTTCTCCTATAAAAAGAGATTTAAGTGGTCAGCAGAGAATTCTGAGCAATAAGGATAAATTCCTCTCTTGTTCTTAGTATTCTCCCTGAAAGGGCTCAAGTAGTCAGCTTACCACAAAGAACTGCATAGATGGCAATGTCTCGCCATCAGGTTCCTGAACTGGCTCAGGCAGAATGGGTTCAGGCTTTACAGGACCAGTCACATCTACCTCTTCTTCCTCCTCATCATCTGTGATCTTAATATCCAAATCTTCTGTGTATTTTTTTCGCTTTACTTGTCGGTTTGATCGTCTCTTCTGCAGTGGCAACAATGGTTAGACAACTCAAGATGAAGTGATAATAATTGGCAAAAATTCCAGTAAAGTTCCAATTTTTTTCTATAAGCCACAATAATCCCAAACCTTACTTCTTCTTTTATCTACCACTTAGACTATAAGTTCATATAGGTCAGAACTCTCTGTTCCTTATATATTATATTATATATATTCCTTATATATGTTCTCTTATCTCCTACATCCATGCCTCTGCACTGACCACCCATGCCTAGAATACAGTCTTACCTCTCACAATCCATTCCTTCCTTTAATATATAACTCTCTTCTGTATGAAACCTTTCACAAACCCTCCAATTGCTTATGTCCTTCCCCCGAACTAGAATGCATTTACCTACTTTGCAAAAGTAGGTAACTTTTGCAGGAGTAAGCCTGACTGCCCATGAAACAAAAGAGTGTACTCTGGGAAATGGTGATAGTTATTTCCAATCTAAAAGTCAACAAGGACTTGGTTTTAGTTGATATTTATATATAAAACAATTTAAGGTTTGTAAACCATTTCACATATAGTAGCTCATTTGATCTTCGCAACAAGATATATAGACACTATACCAGAAGAGACAGACATTGGAATGGAGATCAGAGGAAAGAAGTATTCTATAGTGATACAATGTATAGTAATGATTTGTGTTGGACACAAATGTAATGCTAGCTGTAAGCTAACAAAGGGACCGATCCATCATTCTTCTGGTCTTCAAAATATTTATCTTCAAGTGGAAAAAGAAAAAAAAAACAACCAAAAACCTCTGTGGCTGTTCTAAAGAGGTAAAAATCCAGAAGTCTAGAAAAGATCAAGTGAGAAAAGAATGAGAGTAATTTTGACTGAAACCAAAATATTGCTAACAACTAGTACTGCATTCTTCTTATTATTTTAATTTATATCTTTAATTTTTGAAGCAACTGGAGTAAGAGAAATAATAGTTTTTACTGCTTTTACAGCATTAGATCTAAGAAGAGTTCTAAAGATGATTTTTGTAGAAAAGCAATTAGGGAGATACAAAATCTTTATAATGTATACTTTGGATCCCTTTAGATTTAGACATCATTATTTTAATTTGGGGACTTATCTTGCTTTGTCACTAAATTTATCAGCTCAGTTTTTCCAAGATAGCTTTTACCTGAATGCTGCTTTCTTCCTCCTCCCTGGGTGATTGTGCAGGCATGACTTCCACATCAGAATTATCAGATGAAGTGTTACGTTTCCTCTTCTTACTCACCACAGGAGTGATGGTGCTGGGAGAGGGAAAAATTTTCACTTTTAGTGAAGGATCTGGGGAATCCTCAGATATATATCATTATAGGTACTCAACTGTTAAGTCTGTAGGAGATGGTTGTAAAAAGGTAAAAACTGATGGCGCATGCACATATGCACACATGCAAGGGGATAAGGATACTTGGTAAGAAAGAGACAAAAATTATCTTGTGATTAGGCCCAATTCAATTCTCTAAAATCATTAAAAACCATGGAATCTGTCAATGTTGTTTTTATAGTTGCAAATCATTATTTAATATCCTGAATGAAAAGCAGAATACTGGTAATGGAAAAAATATTAAATTACAAATCTGAAGACTTGGATTTTAATCCTAGTTGTACCACTCAGTTTCTTCATTCTTAAAAACTTGGGTTAATACCTGCCCTCACAAAGTAGTTAAGAAGATCAAATGAATTAATGGTTATAGAAAATTTTTTGTAAATGGTAAAGTGTGATGAAAATATATTCTGCATAAGGCTGTCTTAACTACTACTGTTTTGCAAAATCTTTAATATGGTATAACCAGCTACATATAAAGTCACATGAAACTTTACAGTAAAGCCATTCAGTACACTGCCTATTTATAATGTTGCTATGGAATCATCCCTCATCCCAATAACATTCTTTGGGCTAACATCATATTTTCAGAATAATTTAATGATGCTGAGCAACTATTACTCCAGCTACAAATCTCCGATGTATTTTGAAGAAACTATACCCCTGATGTATTCCTTGATGTATGTGACTCATAAGTATGAGAAGTAGGAAATGTAGTAAATTGGGGATAAAGGACTTCTAATTATTATAGGAATGATAGAATAGGTTATAACTCCTTTTAGTATGGCTCAAGGTTATAGAACTTGAATGAAAGGTTGAGGGATGAGAGAATGGAACCATTATCACCTTGTAGCTTCTTCCTTCCTATTAGGAATCTTGGAAAAATTTGTACAAAATGAGGTCCCACTTTGGTGTAATATAACATGCTCACAGAGGTATCATAAGAGAAAGAATTATGAAAAGATGGTAACACAGTTTACTGATGGAATATTAAATGTTGTATACAAATACTTTACTGCCTTGTCACAAATCTTTATTGCAAAAACTGCCTATCAGATGATATTCCCAATCTACAGGTGACCAAAACCGACAAGGGTTGCCATTAACTCACTTCTCAAAATGGCAGCAGATACTCACTTTAGCTTACTCCTGCCCTTAGACTTGGAGGTACCAGAAGCTTTGCTCTTTTTGGGCTTCTCCTCCTTGAGCCTTTCTCCAGTATTCTTCTTCCTGCGCTTCTTCTCACCTTCTTCCTCAGGTCGGACACTGGGCAACTCATCTTCATTTAAGACTCGTGGGATATTTTGCTCACCTCGGGCCCGAGCTCTGGCAATGGCCTCTGCTACTATCCTATTAGCTTTCTCTTGTTTCTTCTGGTGTTCTAGCCTTCGGTTTTCCTCCACCCCAGCTTTTCCCCCAGTGTGGGGAGCAGGGGCTGCTGGAGAGGACAGAGCTGCCACTTCACTGGCACTCAACACTTTAACCACTGACAGGCCTGAGGAGGCCCCTTGGGAAGAGCCAGCCTGCAGAGATAGATAAATCACAGCTTCAATGATATTTGTCAAAAATGTAGTCCTGGAGCAAAGAGGAAGGGCAGTTTAATCTTCATCTCAGCAACAAACAGGGTTTGTTGCATTTTATGGTATTTTAAGTTTTGCGGCATTATTTGTGGAACTTTGAGAGGAATAAAAAGCAACATAAGACATTAATTCAAACTTCAATCTCCTCAATCTGTCTTCCTGTTTTCTCATTCCTGACCTCCCCCAATAACTCATCTAGAAGCAGCAAATTAAACAACTAGCAAAGACTATTAGAGAAGGCATAGTTAAGAATGTAGCTGCTATCGATATTCCTGACCTATTTGGGAAAATCATTTCATTGGTCCTTTTTCCTTATCTTTAAAATGAAAGATAGATGATTTTATTTTAGTTATTTTTTTTTAAAAAGGTTAAAAAAAATGTAGAAATGAGTTGTAGCAAGTCAAAAGCACTAAATAAATTATCACTTCATTTGTCCACTTCCCAAATTAATCCTTTTATCTCACTATTATGTTCTATTAGTTGTATTTGGGGGACAAAGGTAACAAAGTTAATCTGGGCTCTATACTTAATAACAGACTGCTCTGGGAGTCATGCTTTCTTTCTTTTCTTTCCACCCATTACAGAGTTACCCTTACCTGTGGCTGAAGCACCACTTTAAGCGGCACTGTAAGTCTTTGGCCTGGGCTTTGTCCTGGTCCCATAATCTGGGCTGGCTGTACCGAGGAAAGGGTCACTGGCTGGGCTGAGGGTGGCTGTTGCTGCTGCTGCTGCTGCTGGGCTGAAGGTGGCTGCTGTACAATCTGAATCTTCTGCTGTGGCTGCTGCACCTGCAGCTGGATGGTCACCACTTTGGCAGGCTGCCCCTGGGCATTCTTGGCCTGAGTCAGGGCTGCCAGCTGGTTGCCCTGCAACACAATCTTGCCTGGCAGACTCCCTAGCACAACATGCCGATGGCCTTGAGGACCCCCTGACTGAGGCTGCTGGAGAACCAGAGTGATGCGTTTTGATTCACCCTGTTATTAAGGACAAGTAATAGTAAAAGAAGATTTTTATGGTATTATCTGAGAACCAAAGTATACATTAATTCTATTACCCAACTTTCTGGCCCTAAATTTACATGTCCCTTCCATGTTCAATTGCTTCAGAGTCTCTCAAGAATTTCTTTATAATAACAGGGACATAGATAAAGGATATTTTATTGGACAGAATTCAATCTTGATGATGAGACGATGAAGGCTTATCTTTAACCAACTTTTCAATAAGAAAAAACAAACATACATTTTTTTTTTAGATGTTACTATTCACCACTATTCCTCCCCACCCACATTTCAACAATTCAACAACTCCCAGTGAAAAAACCGTGAGATGGTAAAAAAAGGAAGAAGGGAAAATATCGAACACTGAGTCATGAAGGGGAGGGTCTAATGCCATATTATCACTATCTACCCTGTCAGGTAACAAAAGTTACAAAATCAAAACACAACTGAACATGGAACTTAGACAAGCTGTCTTATTTATACTCAAGATTGAGTCTGACCCATAATCAGATTATACACCACCTTCCCCTATTACATGAGTCACCTGAGTGGGAGCTGAGGTCAGTGTGACAGCAGGTTTCAGGGGTGTTGCTCCAGTCCCGGGGTTTCCAGTTGTAGTAGAACTCTTCACCGGCTGCAGGACCAGCTGCTTTACTGGCCGGCTGGGTTGAACAATGCGCTGCACTGTGGCCTGGCCTCCAGTGACCTTAGTGGCTAAGACTGCATTGCCAGAAACAATGGAGACACCTGGTCGAAGAGGAGTACCAGTTAGCACCTTGGTAAAAGTGACTTTACCACCATTGGCTGTGCCAGCCACTAAAGGCTGTGCTGTGCTGGTGATGGCCTGGGCTTGTATCTGTGCCACATGAGCACCTGTGACTGAGGTACCAGGTGGAGCCTTGAGGATGACAATCTTGGGAGCTGTCTGAGGGGGTTGCCCTGCACCACCACTGGAGGAGACAGCTGTTGCAGAGACACCCATAAAAGGATTTCCTTGGCTCAGGATCTCCTGACCCTTGGAGACCTGAAGAAGTCCTGATGGTGGTGGTGGTGCCTGTAAAATAGTTTGGTTGGGTTGTTCCTGGGCCACTGGTGGAGTGGTATAGCCATGCAAGGTCAGGGACTCTGGGGCTGGAGTTGCTGATTCTTTGGGAGGATCTGTAGGAGGGATTTCTTCTGTTGGAGGGGGCAGGCCACTTGATGATGAACTTCCCAAGTCACTGCTTCCACCATCCTGATTCATCTGATCTAACGAGTCCAGGGTACTTGGCAGCCCAAGGGCTTCTTCAATGGGATCTCGTGTGACTTGGTTGAAGCTGTCATCAGTTAAAGAGTCCAGGCCAAATAAATTGGGGTCATCAAAAAGGTCCATGATGGGGTCTGCCATTCTTGGTAAGAGATGTGGAAAGAATTCACAGAGTTCTAAAAAGGGAAGGGGAGGGGGATCTTGGCTCTCCCCTCCCCTCCCCTATTAAAGAAAAGCTGCACACAATGGGGAAGAATAGCTATTCTGCAGAAGAGACAAGGGACCAACACATGTCAAGTTGTCTTGGCCGTCTTGGAGTAAGATGGTTAAGTCTTCAGAGGACGATGTTAGAATTCCTATGTGGGAACAAAAATGGAGGGTAAAACCAAGTAGCAAGAAAGTAATAAATCTACTATAATGAAAATTCTTCCTTCTTAAGTAAGAAAGTTTTTCCTGCCTTCCAGCTCAGTAGTATCAGAAGGATAAAAGGAGAAATAAGAGGTCTGGGGAGAGGAGACATGACAAAAAGAAAAAAAAAAAAAAAAAGATCTAATCATAGCTTTGTTTCAAAATAAATGTCAATCCAATTTCTCCTTCCCTGTGGTTCTTTGCCCCTAACCTCCTCTATCTTTCTTCCCACTAACAAGCTCGTTTTGCTTCTATTCACATATTTCCACAATTCCCAGTGCTAGTTAGAGATTAAGACTCAAAACATTTATTGTTTTGTGGTCTTAAAACTGGCAAAGTTAATGCTATACCACTAGAAATTTCAATGAGTGTAGATGAAAATGTTTTTGATACATTCCATTTAATAAATTTCTTTGTATCGATTAAGATTTCTTGCTATCTTTCAAGCCACAAATGTACTTTCAATTAAATATACTGCACAAGTTGAGACAAATGGGATTCTCTAAACTTTCAGCAATTTCAAGATCTACTTCTTCCTTCCTTCTCTAGAATTTCCTGAATATGAACCACTTTTCCCAGGATAGAAGATTCCATTTGGGATTCATAAATACAGAGCAAGGAGAAGCCACAAAAATCTTCTGGGTCAATTCCCTTATATCAATAAGCTGAGGAAAACTGAGGCTGCAAAGAAATGAAAAGACTTACACAAGAAAACAGGAAGCAACAGAATCTAAATTTGAACCCATGGCCAGTCTCCAAATCTAGTCTAGTTTCCCACTTGTCTGATGAGCTTAATTTATTTGGCCTAGATTCCCTAAATAATGATGGTAGGTCCTCAGTCTTTGAGACCTTTCTAAAATTAAAAAAAAATGTTTTCTATTCTAAGAGATAAATGGGATTATACAAATGAAATATCAGGGAACTTCCTATACTCTGTACAAAATAATATTTGTTAGAATAGATCTGCTTTACAAAGGGCAATTAAATATACTTCTTTAATTCATTATAGGGCCATAACATTTTTTGAAACTACTGGCAAAGTGAAATTGAAAAAAAATCTGGGCCAACATTGGCTAAATTCTATCTGACAATTACAAATGAAAATGAGAAAATCTGTTCCTTTTACATGACAATCCCAGGAACTTAGTAAAGTATTGGAGATACAAAGACAGCAATGTATCAGAGAAAGTTACAAGAAGGTCCTGTTCTGTAATAATTGAATGTTTACTCCCCTGTCTCCAAGGTATTATATAGTAACTAGTCCCATAACAGTTTCAAAAGATAGGGGCATCAGATGGGGAAAATGACACAGAAAGTGTTTAAAAAAAACAAAAAACAAAAAAAACTTAACACAACAAGGGATTTACCTTCAATAATGTTTCCTTAAATATTTCCCCTATAAATTACTATATATTCTCTGTTTATCTAGTCTTTTGTATAATTCAGGTTATGTAAAAGTATAGGAATGGCTTGATACCATATATAAAAAATCATGTTTGATATGTCAATCAAAATTTAAAACTCCCTCACCAACAGGATCTTATTCAGTTCCATGAAATGTATACTCATCATCTAATTTTTTTTTTTGGTTATTCTCAACCTTGCCTCAATCATTCCTTTAAACTTATGTCTCCTCCACAAATCAACATTCTCTTGATTTTGTAGCTGGCCAACACTTAATGAATTTAATCCAAATGTTTAATAACTGACTTAATGAAAGAAATTGTGATACCAAAGGGTGATGGAATCAAATATTCCTTATTTAGTAAAATGACTAGAGATTGAGTAAATATTACTATATAAGCATTCATCTCTATTATTCTTCATGGTTATATTTACTCTACAAAATATACCCTATCTTCATCCTTGTCAAGAGCATATATTAATAACTGATAATAGTGAGATTGATGTAGAGAATATTGTACTTGGAACCAGAAAGACTTAAGTGCAAATCCCACCTGAGTCCAGCTGTGTGACCCCTATTCAAACCACATAACTTCTCGGAGCATGGGTATAAAGTAAGGGGGGAGGTAGTCTAAGATGTATGATTTAAGGATGCTACCAAAAAAAAAAAAAAGTACTTGTTTCCTGTCCTCTAAGTTTGTAAACTGAAAGCAATTCATAAATCTTTTGAATATCCTTCCCTGTTATTATTATCACCTCGGTCTTTTAATCAAAATTCCTTATTATAATTTCTTTACCTAGTATCAACTTGAAAGAGAGAGAGAGAGACTTCATTTCTAAAGTGTTATAATTTCTCTATTCTCATTCCATTCAAGCAAATTTCTCTCAATAACTTATAACCCCACCTCCTGTACAAGTTTGTAGACCAACAAATTCCTCTTTCCTAGTCTCACCAGGCCTAGAAAACTCAACACTATTCCAGATCAGTGTTGTATTACACTAAAATTTCTCTTTTTACTCAGTCCCACTATCTAGTTTAACCTCCAACTTTATTTCAACTATTCTACCTCTCCCTTCTAGTTTGTTTCATATCTACCAGTAATTCTCAAATTCTTCTTCTCTTTCAATTATCAATTTTGCTCCCAACATATATCTACAGCTTCTTTCCTTGTACTTTCTTGTTTACCTAGGCAGTATGAAGCACATGAAATCTATTCTATTAGCTCAACTCCATAAATTCAACAAGGTTCAGAACCACCTATAGTTCAATCTTCTCTTTAATTTCCAATGGTTTTCAAAGAGACTAGAAAACCCACATAGTATCTGATTACCATCTAGGTGAAATTGCTGTCCAAATAGATAGAGCACTGAACAGAATTTCAATATGTATAATAAGTAATGGGAACTAAGGAGCTGTGGGGGAGTTTAGGATTATAGTCCAAAACAGAATTATATGTGATTAAAAGCAAGATGCAAAGTTCAAGCTCTCACTTTCCATAATCCCAACATTTTTCTATTAAGGAAAACAAAAGCAAAACACAAATGGACAATAAATAAAAATTCTCATCCAAAATCTTCTGAAGGAACAAACTGGCAGCTAGTGTCAAAGTTCTGGGCTGTATGTCTACAAACTCCAAATACTGCTACCTCTAGAGGAATATTTTATGTAAGCCAGTTATAGCTGTCCCTTTGAAAAGATGGGTTCTGTTACAGTCTACTCGTCCCATTGCAGGGAAGGCAGTTTTATTCCTGTACTTTTTACTCCAAACATCTCCCTCTCAATTTCTTCGTACTTTTTATTGACGGGTAAAAGAAATCAGAAAGGCTACTTACTTCCAGATGCCTGGAAGACAAATGTTTGACATTAAAGTAAACAGAATACAGCTTTGGTCTTTCTTTATTCTTATTGATTACTTTAAAAAGGCAAAGGACAATGCCACATTTACTATGCACTTTTCAAAAACATCATGAAATTCATTTAAACAACATTGCTCACAAATTCAGAAGAGAATTGATTATTCTACTTCTATTAACTTGACATTTTTATCTTCAAAACTCTAAAGTTTGTTATGATTTCCTGAAGAGGACTGGATGGTATTATGTGTATGTGTATACACCTTGCATACATACATACAAACACACGTATGTATTTATGGATACACTTATGTATTGGGAAGAATCAACTTAATGATAAATCCCCTTAAGCCATAAGAGCATTCACAAAGTTTAAAATTAAATGGAATCGTCAAAAGAGGAAAGCACCCTTAAACTAAGTATTATACTGTGGAAAAAAATCCCTAACCAAGAAATCTCTGATCCAACAACCTTCAACAATGGAAAATATACAACATTTTGTGCTCTCTAGAAGAGAGGTACCTCATATACTCAAGGTATCACTTTCCTTCTACTCCTCAATAAGTAACATAAAAAAGATAGAAAAATAGGGTCAGTTAAATAGGAGAAATTAACTTGAGGCCATAAGAGTATAAGCTGTTGGTTAGTGGAGATCATACTAAATCCCATTCCTTGCCTTTGTAACACTTTGCATCAGGCTTGGACAAGCCACTGACTCAGTTTCTCCACCTGCAAATTGAGAGCATTAACAACCCAAATCTCAGATTGTAGGTGTTATCTTCAAGCAGAGGATGAAGCCTGTAATTTGAGCCCATACTAACAAACATGGAAAATGCAATAAGCAGTAAGAATGCTATGTATAGTTATGTCCATGAACGTTTAGGGGACAAGGAAAAAGTACCAAAAGGAGGTCCTGTGTTGGGGGGAGGGAAGGACTGAGGAAGTGGAGGTCTCAATGAGTGGGAAGCGAGGCCAGGGGAGGAAAAGGGACTGAGACATTACCTGCACAAGCAGCCAGGGGTGGTGCCAGCGGGGCCGCAGAGCAGGAGAGGAGGGGAGCTCTGGCGAGGGGCCCCCAGAGAAGGGGCCAGGGAGACGTGCATTTGGGGTAGGGGGCCGGCGGGAGTGCCCTCTGAGGCGGGGAAGAGCAGCACAGGAAGATGAGGGAGGGGGAGGATGCCCGGGGGCGAGGGCGATCTTCGGGCGGGGGCTGCGGATGTGAGGCTCAACACAGCAAAGAGGGAGCAACAGAGAGAAGGAAAGGAAAGGAGAAGGGCAGCCGGGCCGTGCCGCACCCCGCAGGGCAGAGAGGCGGCTTTACCTGCAGCGGCCGCGGGGGGCCGGTTCGCCCCTCTTGCTGTCTCTCCAGCACCAGTTCCCCTCCTCCAGCGCAGCCTAACGTGCTGCTCCCGCCCGCCCCTCGTACCCATTGGTAGATAACCCCCGTCACTCAGCACACCGACAACGACACCGAGCAAGGCGAGGGGCGGGACTAGCGAGGCTTCCCCCTCCCCCTCTGCCACCGGGTTAGGTTGAGAGCTCATGAAGAGGCCTATCCGGTTTCCAGGGCCAAGGCGAAGCCTGCGGTTCGCGTGAGAAAAGAGACTGGCCCAAGAAGCAGGGTTGCGGCCTCCTCCTCTCCCTGCAGGAAACAAGTTCCGGGAATTCAATTCTTGATTCCCCTCGACCCTGTACTGTATTCCGTTCGGAAAGGGACAGGGGATGACCCCGGTGAAAGGGGGTCCTTGGCGCCCCCTCCGGGTCCGGGGCCTTCGGGTGCCAGAGCCGGCCAGCTCCATACATTATCCACCCCCCTTTCTTTCGCCTCCCACTCCCCCCAGACCTGCTTAGTGAAAACCCCTGGTCCTTGACCCAGGGCTCCCCTCCCTACGGAGTGAGTCAGCCCCCTTGCTGCAGTGGCAGCCCTTACTCGGAGGTTCCGGCCTCTCTGTCACCAGCCAAAGTGCTGGGCTGCACCAATGAAAGCCCCCAACCCTTCCTCTGCAGTGTCCTGGAAACAGGGAGACAGCCCAGACACCCGGTCACCCATCAAAAACACTTCTCCGCTTCCCACTTCCTCACCTCTACTCCGTGTGCTTCCAACACAATTCAATGCAGCAAACACTTTAGTCCCTACTAAGAGCAGAACCCATCAGTCAAGCAAAGCAGTGTGCTTCTCCTTCGGCAAAACCTTTCAACTAGTGACACTTTGGTCAACCACAGGATGACAGAAAAACAGGTCTCAGGTGTTTACATATCAGTTAACACTTCACTCGCCCAACCAGGTTATGTCACCAGAAATTACAGTCCAAAACAGTACAGATTTCCTGTAAAAAATCAATTATGTTCTTCTTTTACACATTAGAGTACCAATCAACTGGTTTAAAGGCCTCACAGCTAGGTGGTGCAATATATTGAGTGCTAGGCCTAGTCTGTCTGCCTCGTTTTCTCAACTGTAAAATGGGAATAATAATTGCACCTATGTTCTAGGGTTGTTTTAGCATATAGTAGGCATTTGTTTCCTTTCTTTCTTCCTAGTTCCATCTCAGCATTATTATGCCTAACATTAAGAACCTCTGAAACACCAATATCTATTCATGTTGATTGCTCCTCAATTCTCTCAAATCACTCAGGCTCAAAATCCTAAACTCTTAATACTTTCACTATCTCCTTACCTCCTAAAATATAGGCTCATCATCAGTTTTGGAGATTGAACTATCACAATTTTGTAATGTATTACTATTTGTATTATTTTGTATGTGAGCTCTTTGAAGGCAAAGATTCATTTTAATCTCTGTATCAGAAAATCAGAACAGATTTTCTTCCTATGTTTGACAAGCTCTCTCAGTCTTTGATGGATTTTCATCCAAGTCAAATCCACTAACCAAGAGTATCCTCCAAGCTTTAGTCCTGAGCCCTCCTCCTATACAATCTTATCAATAATCTCATCAGCTCTCAAGGATTACATTATCAGCTCCATGCGAATGATTCTCAGATCTATTTTTTTAGCCTTAATTCCTCCCTAGCCTTCATTCTAAACTCCAACTGTCTAGTGGGCATCTCAAACTGCATGTTTCATATATGTCTCAAACTCAATATGTATAAAACCAAACCTCCCCCTTCCTCAACTCTCCTCTTCCCAGCTTCCCTATTACCATTAATGGCACCAATATCCTCCTAATCATCTTGGATCACATTCTTGGGGTCATTCTTGGTTCTCTCACTCCACATATCCAATGCATAACAGTCATATTTCTACACATCTTTAGTCAATGTTCAGTTATTTTCCAAACTCATACAGCTACCATTCTGGTGTAGGTTCTCATTACCTCAATACTTAAACTACTTACCAAAGTGATCTTTCTAAAGGCAAGTCTGACTTTGCCTCTTTTCTCTTAATAAATACCAGTGGTATCCTATTATCTCAAGAATCAAATATAAAATTCCCTGGCTTTTAACAGTCTTTGCAATCTAGCTTTTTTCTATTTTTCCATTATTTTTATACTTGACCCTTCCCAACCTCTCCCTCCACTTTACAATACAGTAACACTTACCTTCTTGCTATTCCTCCCACATGACATTTTGATCCCTCACTCCTTGCCTTTTCAAAAGTGACTATCCTTCTGCCTGGAATGTTCTTCCTCCTCATATCTATCTCCTGACTTATTTCAATATTCAGGTCAAATTCTACCTTGTAAAAGAGGCCTTTCCCAGACTCTTCAACGATTGTGTTTTCCCTTTTGGATTAATTCTCATTTATACTCTATACCTTGTTGCACTATGTGTAACATGCTGTTTGCATGTGGTCTCATTAGCATGAATTCCTTGAGAACAGAAATTGTTTTTGCTTTTGTATCTCCTTTGTGTAGCACAGTACTAGGCACAGACTAATAACTTCATTAATTATTGTTTATCAATTGAATAGGTCCTTAACATTGTTGAAATGAATTTAATTCATCCACTTTTCGTTCTTATTGTCACTACTCTAGTTCTGTTCCTTCCTACATCTTCCCTATCTTCTTTCTAATTAGTTTCTTGATTCAGATCTCTCTATATGATCTAAACTATCCAATACAACCAGATTATTTCCTCCCCCCTCCCCACACAAAGAAATGGGAATAAATGACTTGCCCAGAGTCACAAAGCTACTAAGTGTTAAGTATCTGAACAGACTCTGGTGTTCTATCCACTGTGCCATCTAGCTGCTCTAGACTACTCTTTCTAAAGCATACCTTTCATCATAGTTAAAGCTGAAAGGAGCCTCAGAAAATCCCTTCATTTTACAATTGAGATAATCAAACTACAGATAGGTGAGGTGATTTGAATTTCCCTTCTCACCTCAACCTCTTGAAATACTTGGTTTCAACACTCAAAACTTTCTATATCAAACCATTACTAACACCTATTCCCAAATGCTAGTGCACTCTCAATCCAAATTACTTAGTATTCCTTTTGTAAATACTTATATGCACAAGTTTCCATTAGAATATAAGCCCAGGGTTGTTTCACTGTCTTGCATTCCCAGTAATCTCTTGAATAAATGTTTGTTAACTGATTCATTACTTAGTAAAAACTTTATATATTCTTGTTGATTGACTGCCCAAAGTTATACTGGTAGTGAGTGGCAAAGCCTTCAAGGCCTGAACCCAGGTCTTCTAACCATAAATCTATTGTTTTCACAGAATCATTTTTTCTTGCTTAAAAATCTTCAGTGGGACTCCACTGCCTATAATATAAAGCACAACAATAGTCAATGACTACTGTTTGGTAAACACAGAGACTCCAAGTTCTGGGACAAGAACTCACTATTTGGCAAAAATTGCTGGGAAAATTGGACAACAGTATAGCAGAAACAAGGCATAGACCAACATCTCACAACCTATACCAAGATGAGATTGAAATGAGTTTGTGCTTTAGGCATAATGGGTGATAATATAAGCAAATCAGGAGAACATGGGACAGTCCGTCAGATCTTTGGAGAAATTTATGGCCAAAGAAGAACTAGAGAACATTACAAAATGCAAAATATATAAGTTTGATTGAACATTAAATTAAAAAGATTTTGCACAAACAAAATAATGCAATCAAGATTAGAAGGGAAGCAACAAGCTGGGAAACAATTTTTACAGTCAGTGTTTCTGCTAAAGGCCTCATTTCTAAAATATATAGAGAAATGAGTCAATTTTATAACAATGCAAGACATTTCCCAATTGATAAATGGTCAAAGGATATGAACAGACAATCTTTAGATGAAGAAAGTAAAGCCATTTATAGTCTTATGAAAAAAGGTACTGTCACTATTGATTAGAGAAATGCAAATTAAGACAACTCTGAGGTACCTATTACACCTATCAGATTGGCTAAGATGACAGGATAAGATAATTGTTTAAGGGGAAATGGGAAAACTGGGACCCTACTATATTGTTGGTGGAGTTGTGAAATGCTTCAACCATTTTGGAGAGCAATTTGGAACTATGCCCAAAAGACTACAAAACCATGCATGTCGTTTAATTCAGCAATAACTCTACTAGGTTTCTATCACAAAGAGATCATAAGAGGAGAAAGGACCCACATGTGCAAAAATGTTTGTAGCAATCCTTTTTGTGATGGCAAGGAATTAGAAATTGAGTGGATGCCCATCAACTGGGAAATGGCTGAATAAGTTATGGTATATAAATATAATGGAATATTAATTGGAATAATAGGCAGGACGATTTCAGGAAAGCCTGGAAAGACAACTAATTCTGAATAAAATGAGCAGAACTACAACACTATATACAGTAACAGCAAGATTATATGATGATCAATTGTGACATAGCTTATGTATAACCTATATCAGATTGCTTTCGGCCTTGGGGGGAGGGGATTAAAGAAAGGAGGGAAAAAATATTTGGAACATAAAATCCTATAAAAATGAATGTTGAAAACTATCTTTACACGTATTTGGAAAAATGAAATACCATTGAGAAAATAAAGTCTAAATCACTAAGGTTGGCATACAGCATATAGCATCTTCTGTGATCTTGCTTTAAAAAAAAAATTTTTTTTTTTTTGAAGAGGGCATACAAAATAGTGAAGAAGACTCCAAGAAATAAAACTCCTTATACCAAATATAGAAATATGCTGCTTAGAGTACTGGGACAGTAAGTGACTTGCCTGTGGTTACACAAGCTAGATTTGGAATTCAAGTTGTCCTGACTCCATCCATCACATCATACTGCCTATTGGAATGTAAGCTCCTTGAGGCAGACATTATTTTATTATTTATACCATAGTGAAAGTGTTTGGCACATAATAAGTGTCTAATAAATGCTTTTTTATTCACTGACTTATTCACCATCCTACAATCTAGCTAAATTACTGTTCCCTGAGTAGATTTTATTTCTGTGACTCAATTCATTATAATTTATACCTTCTCTACTTAAATTCCCATAATTCAAGGTCAAACTAAAATACTATCTTCCCTGCCAAGGTTTTTTGATTCTTCCCACCAAAATGTACTATGTCCGTTTATAAATTCACACATGACACCATATTTGTTCACAAGTTTTCCCACTCATAATCTACCTTGTATTTTAGTTATGTGTTGCATACATTCTATCTTGTATATTATTTTAATTTGTTGAACAAGACTTTTTAAGCATCTAAAACTTTTAAGCTCTGTGCAGAAGTTAAACAGTCTTTCCCCTTAAGGAGCTTACCTTCTGCTGGGGAAAATGACATAAAAAAAGAGTTTGGATTTTATCTTAACACTAGGAAACAACAGACCTGTGTTTTAGGAATATCGCTCTGGTAGCTGAGTGGAGGATGGATTAGAGAGGAAAAACACTAGAAGCAGGGAGACCAAATAGGAGACAATTGTAGTAATTCAGGAAAGAGGTGATAAATGTAAGTGAAAGCAATGGGAAGAATGTAGATTCAACAAGTAGAGGCAAATGAATGAACACAGGGGAGATCACTCACTTTTGCAATTGGTACCTAATCTGTGGCATTTAGTCTTATAAAGAGTTTCCTGTGGGGCAGCTAGGTTACATAGTTAATAGAGTACCAGCCCTGAAGTCAGGAGGACCTGAGTTCAATTTTGACCTCAGACAGGTAACACTTCCTAGCTGTGTGACCCTGGGCAAGTCACTTAACTCCAATTACCTGGGGGGGGGGAGGGAAGTTTCCTGGGATACTGAGAAGTTAAATGAGTTATAATCCCTTTATAATTAGAGGTAAATTTATTCCTGGGTCTTACTGCATGGATGGTATCCCATTCATTTTGCCATGCTTTCTCTAACCATACGCATTATAATGTAAAATAGAGTAGTACTTATTTTGACAATTCTACACTGTAATTTATGTTATTCATAACACATACTCTTAGACATTTAAGTATAAGATACTGAGTCCAAAGAGAGCATAAATCAGGTCCTTAGATTCTTAAGGCACTACTTCCCAATCCCAGATCATGACCCCTCATGTCTCCAGTTAGTATAACCAAGGGACTAACAAAGAAGGGTAAAGAATTATGTAAGCACCTCAAACTCCTCTTCTATTATGGGAAGGAAGGGAGGAAGAGAAGGAGAGAGGGAAAGAGAAAAAGGGAGAGAAAGGGAAGTAAAGAGAAAGAGAGAAAGACAAAAAGACAGAGAGGGAGAGAAGGGGGGGAAGAGAGGGAGAGAGACAGAGAGAAATGAGTGTATGTGTGTAGAGGTCATTCCAGGACTAGATTTCTTCCTATTTTGTCATTAGGCTATTCTATTATTGAGACAATTTTGCCTCCTCCTATCAGCAATAAAATCTCAAAAAAGTACTAACTAATCATCATCTCTCTTGGGACAGATCCATCATCTTCATTTCTGGTGTCAAAGAGAAGGGGAGATGGCCAAGTATAGGGAAGTAAGTCAAATGAATAGTCTAAAGAATATTCATTGTTACAGATAGAAAATTTAATTATTTAAAAAGTAAATACTTCCTATTTGTTTCCTTTTAAGCTATAGCCTCACCAAGTCTGGTGAAAGAAGCCTGGAAGGAACTCATAAGCCTTAAACAGCTCCTTATGACATAAGAGTAAGGCACAGAATGGGTTAGGAAGCCAAAGGAATAGGTCAAATGGATAGAAGAAAAGTCTATATCAGAATCTTTTCTAGTAAAATCCTTAAGAAATGACCAGTCTAAAGATAACAAAAAAAGAATCTAATTTTTCAAGATCTGGCAAGTTTTCTCTATAACTTCAGCCAACTGGCTTATGATCCTAAGAGGTGATAAGCCAATTGGCTTATGATCCTATTCTATGCTTTTGGATCCTTGAATATTTAATTAACTAATTTGATTTTCTGTCATATGTATATGCCATTTTATATTATTCTCTAATTGTTTCATGTGTAAGGTCTTATCACTCAAACCAAACTGTATGCTCCCAGAGGTCAGAGATTCTGTTATGTAAATCTGTATTCTTTAAAAATCTTAGAAATGCTATACATATAGTAGGAACCTACTATATACTTGTTTAACTAATAGTCAAAATTTAAATTATTCTATCCTGAATGGCTACAGAAACTCTTAGACGTAAAATAGTTTGCAAAAATGGGCAGTCAACTAGGAATCTTTCATTGGGTCATTCTCTTCATTCCAAAGTCCTATCCAACTCTATTGCTGAGTTCTCTTTGTAAATTAATTTCTAGTTAGAATGGGGTCATATTAAATCATACCAATATGCAAACATACCTATATATTTATTTTTATCAGCTTCAAAGAAGGAGAAATAAGCCTTTACATAGTACTTACTGCATTAGGCACTGTACTAAGTCCTTTAAAAATAATAGGTAATATTTACATAGAGTATGTGCTCAGCACTATGCTCAATGAGTTACAATTATTATCTTATTTGATGCTTAAGACAATCATTGGAGGAAGATGCTATTATCTCCCTATTTTAGATGAGGAAACCAAAGCAGACAGAAGTGGACATGACTTGCTCAGTCATAAAGCTTGTAAGTGTCTGATTCTGAACTTGACCTCGTCTTCCTGACTTCAGATCTAGTGTTCTATCCACTGGACCACCTAACAACCTCAAGGCTAAAAATAACTGAAAGAGGCTCTTAACCTTTCTTGTGTCATAAACTCCTCAGAATGTTTTAAAATATATAAAATAAAATATATAGTATCACAAAAAAACCCAATTTCACAGGACCTGAGTTAAGAATTCTTATTTTAAGAGATTTATATTATGAATATTGATCAAATAGAACAATTTAAGCCTACCGATCTGATCCTACAATTGGACTTACAGCACAAATCACAATTTCAGAACTGGAAGATTCAGCTCAAACCTCTAAATTTAGAAGAAAATGAGGTCCAGAGAGAGTAGACTTGCTGCCCCTGCCAACAATAAAAACAACAATGACAAGACTTATACAGCTCAAAACACCTAAAATTTGGCTGCATTAATATCCAGGTAGTCAATCATCAAAAATATTAATTTTTACTTATCTTCCCTGGTTTGAGCAGGAGAGATTGCTTTATCTGTAATATTTGAAGACATTTATATTCAAAGATTAATTATGATACATAATTTTTGCTTTTCATCCTAAAAGACCAACTAGCAAAAAAAACAGCCTTAGAAACTGTGTGGCTAATAAAAATTTTGTGAGTTGATTTAAATATATTTATGATTGAAAATAAAGTTATTTTTAAGGTTTACTAAATAGTTCTTTTCCATCTATGGGAATCAATGTATTTTGCATGATGTTACATCTGAATTCCTATCCTGAGAAGGTAACATCTAACATCTGAGGCAGAGTAAGTTGACTTGCTTAAAGTTCCACAACTATCCAATGTTAAAACTGAATGACCTAAAACACTTAATTCCTACAGTTTAGTGTACTTTCTATAAACACTCTAGGTACTCAATGATAAATCATACTTTCTACTTCTTGACAGATACTAGAGGTAAAGAATAAGATAAATATTTGGATGATGTAATTGTTTAGCTTCAATATGTTTACTAGTTATAAGGGAGAAGATTTTTTTAAAAAATATTTTTGGTAGAAGAAAAATTGGGATATAACAATTATGCAAAAAAAAAAAAAAGAAAAAAGGAACAGAATAAATAAATGAAGAATTTTTAGAAGTGTAAAGATGAGGAGATACCAACAATTAACTTTGGAATTAATATGATGAATGTATTCTATGTTTTAAAAAACCAAGCTGCATATATTGGGGAGAAAAAAATCTGGGACTAATATAACCAAAGATAACATAGGTAGAGCCTTCCATTCATATTCCACTAGAGGTCAGTACAACATTCTTTCAACAGATCTGATACTTTGAATGATAACTTCTATAATGGGGGAAAAGGTTCCACAGAATTTTTACCAGTAAAATTGAAGTTAATTATAAAAGAAAATCTAGTAGACGAAAGGGGAGTGAGGGTTGAATTTTAGGTGTAGAACAGCAGGACAGGTTTTAAGTAAGCAATCACAGGGAACCAGTGTCTAACACAGTTCGTGCATATGTCTCAGTGTGGCAGAAGTAGTGGGCAGAATCAGATGTCTGGGTTCAAATACCAGCTTTGACATTTAGCTGTGGGAATTAGTGGAAAGATGATTTATATTTCTAAGCTTCAGTTTCTTCATCTACAACAAGGAGATAAATATTTGCCTTATGTTTGTGACCTACTCATATTTATTATAATAGTGACAGATTTTGATTCATGTGATCTTGTGAATCCATCTATTTCGCAGGTCTTTATTTAATTTTATCGTGTTATATTGGCAAATATAATTTCTCAAATGATTAGAATAAATGCCACTTGGCTACTTACACGATCAGATTTTTCTGGCTCAGTTGTCTTCTGGTTTCCATCACTTAAACATTTGATGAATAGACAGCAAGAGAAACAAGAAGATAATTTGGGAAGATTTATGCAAAAAAGTATGATGTGCTATTATAAAAAATACTGAAGACCTATGAAATGATTGATAACTGAGTATCAGTATATTTAAGTTGGTAAATTTTCTAAAATTCCTGCACTCATCCATACACACATTTTAGCTACATTATTCTGCAGTAAACAGCATCTTCGGGGGGGGAGGGGTGTCAAAAAATTCCATTGCTCTGAAATCAAAATATTCACTTAATGGCAAAAATCAATACATAAATAATTTGTTATTATTTCTATAAAGTCAACTAAAAATGAATTATTATACTCTTAATTATTTGAAAAATATTTTTCTGCTAGCACTGTCACAAAGGAATGAAAACAGAAGCAAATGTTTTAAACATAGGAAAAATAATGAAGCTTATACAAGTTTGTGTAATGAGAAAAACATTTTGTTGTAAGGAAGAATTTCTTAACAAATAGAAATAATGGAATAGAGTGGCTCAGGAAGGAATATGTGTGTCCTCATCAGAGAAGTTCATGTGAAGGTTGACTATGGAAAACATTTTTGGTCTACTAGCTATAGGTTGGAACAGATGGGCCTTTTGAAATCTTTCCAAATCTGAAATTCTGAGAGTCTTAGAATTTGTGAGAGATATTAAAAGACTTTTGTAGTATTTAAACATTTTTCCCTTAGCAGGGATTGAATTGGGGGGGTAGGGTTGGGAGATGAAATGAAAATGAAAAAACACGCCCCTCTCAGAAAGTTATTCTGATATAATCCCAAGAGAATAAGAATCTAGAATTGAAGAAACAAAAGTTTGAGAAGGTATATTAAAAGAAGTAATAAAATGGATAGCATGATAGGTTTGGGATCAAGAAAATATGGGTTCAAACACAGTAGTTGTGTGAACATGGACAGGTCATTTAACCTCTGTGAGACTTTATCATATGTAAAATGGTGGTAACACCTGTTGTACTTATCTCACAGGAAGTTTGGATGTCTTAGTGAGATAATTAATGGGGAAAATGCTTTGTAAACTTGGAAGCACAATTTGTCAGATATTCTTATCAAGAGGATTCGAACTTCTTTATTTAGTATACTATAGTTTCAGGAGATGAGTGATTCCCCTTTCAACTTTTAATACTTTCAACTAATAAATGTAATACCTAAGCATTTTATTTAAGAAAAGGTCAGCCTAGTTTCAGATAATCTCATTAACAGAATGTTGGCCATCAGGAAATGAATTTTTTCATCTACAGCAATTCATGAAAATTTTTCATACTGAAGCACTTAAAATATAGGCAGCTTTTATTTATTCATAATGAGAGAAGGAAGTAGTTGTATATATGGTTTAGTTAATATTAAAAAATCATTTGTATCCTTGTCCTTATCCTTAACTATGTCTAATTTTGATATTTTGAAATTTTAAACAATCAATAAACACTTGTTAAACTCAGTGCTAAGTATGAGGGCACAGAAAAAGGCAAAAACATGGTCCCCGATCTCAAATAACTCACATTCTAATGGGAAAAATAATATATAAAGAGAACATAAAAAACACAGGGCACTTAATAAGAGCTATAAAATAGCATTTTACATAGTTCCTTAAAGCTTTGCAAAACATTTTATAAATGTCTTATTTTATCCTAATAACAATCCTGAGAGAAAGGAATTATTACTATCCCCATTTTATAATTGAGAAAACTGAGGCAGACAGAGGTTAAGTGACACCTAAATCACCCAGATATTAAGTTCTCTGATTTGAACTTGAGTCTTCTAGGTGTAGGTCCAATGGTCCTAGTTGCCTTGTAGTGGGGAAGCCTGAAGCACTTGGGAAGACCAAGAAAGTTCTCCTGGCAGGAAACAGTCTTTAAACAGTTTTGAAAGAAATTGGGGATTGTAAGAGGCAGAGGGGAGGAGTAAGTACACTGGAGAGTATCTAGAGTAGAGTAAAATATAGAAACTGGAAAGATTATGAAACTCATGAAGAGATTTAAGTGCCAAACAACCAACCTTTTAACTGAGTATGGAGGTAAAGGAAAGAAACTAAAAGGGCAGTGACATGATCAGACCTGCACTTTAGGGAAGTCACTGTAGCAGCAGCGTGTAGGATGGATTGAAGTGTGTAAAGACCTTAGGCACTGAGACCAATAAGAAAGCTAATGTTATAGTCTAGGGGAGATCTTAAGGAACATGAAACAAGGTGATGGCTGTGTGAATGAACTGAAAGAAATGCAAACCAGAGATATAAAGATAGAAATGACAAGATCTAGTAATTGATTAGATCTATGGGATGACTGAGAATGAAGACACAGAAATGACAAGTTTGCCTACCCGAGTAACTGGCAAGATGGTAAATAGGGTAGCTGGAAAGAGGGGTTGGTTGGAGGGTCAGAGGAGAAAGAGTGAGTTCTGTTTTGGACATACTGAGCTTGAGATACCTATGTTTGACATCCAGTTTGAAATGTCCAAAAAGCAGTTGACTTTTTTTTTTTTTTTTTTTTCCTGAGGCTGGGATTAAGTGACTTGCCCAGGGTCACACAGCTAGGAAGTGTTAAGTGTCTGAGACCAGATTTGAACTCGAGTCCTCCTGAATTCAAAGATGGTGCTCTATCCACTGCGCCACCTAGCTGCCCCAGCAGTTGACTTTTGAGGGACTGCCATTCAGGACATATGGATGTCAATAGAATTAATAATGGTAGTGATAAGATTGTGTCTGAGTATATAGAGAGAAGAGAACACCAGACAGAACCTTGGGATACACTCATAGTTAATGAGTGTGATATCAACATCACAACCATAATGAAGATCCAACAAAGGAGACTGAGAAGGATCAAACAGGTAAGAGAACCAAGAAAAAGCAGTATCCACAAAAAGCTGTATCCCCAGGCACAGTATCTAAGAGGAAAAGGTGATAAATAATGTTTAATGATACAGAGAAGTCAAGAAGACAAAACATCAGTCTGAAAACCTGACTCATAAGGACCAGGAAAACTGTATAACTTCCTATTATTTTCTCCTTAAGACAGTTTCATTGCTCTAATAGAGGTTAAATACCTTTGAATACTGAAGGCAATTTATTGCTATTTGCTAGATTTCTAATTTGGGAATGTAAATATTCTGGTTTAAAAAGCCACTTGAAGATAAGAATGAATATGATTCAAAGTTGACCAAATTTGCCTTTGTCATACTGATCAACTGAGAATCAGAGGAATTCAACAAGCATGCATTAAGCCCCAAGATGTTCAATGCACTGGGAATAAAGGATAAAATGAAATCTGGTCTCTGCTTCAAGGAGCTTACATTCTATTGAAAAGTAACCAATTTGTGGAGAGAAAAAGAATACTAGGAAGGGGGGAGACCAGGAAAGGCAGATCAAGGAAGGTAATCTCTGGGCTGAATCTTGAGAAAAATCCAAGGATTCCAAGAGGCACAGGTGAAGGAGTACTTTCCCAGGTTAGGGGGACAGGGATGAGGGGCTCAGATGATATCAGCTCGTACAAAATCCCTAAGGTAAAGACAGAATGCCAAGTTCAGAACAGGGAATAGTTCAGTTTGGTTGGAATTAAGGGTTCAGGATTCAATGTCTTGACTGCCAAGTGCCTCTCACAGCCTACTTTATCTAGGTAGGTTCTGATCATGAGTCCCTTGACCACCATGGCATTTTTTTTGCCTTTTTGGGCATATATTATCTGATCTCCTCTCTTTCCAGTTTTTCTAGTTCAATATTTCTTTCCAAACTACAAAACTCTGCAGTGGGCACCATTCCCCATTCATGCTGTCTTTGTCCTATTAGAATGTAAGCTCTTTGAGGGCAGGAACTATTTCTCACTTTTCTATTTTGATTGGCACATAATATTTAATAATTTTTTTCATTCATTTAGTAGACTATATAAAAAGAAATAATGTGAAATTTGTTTGAAATGTTAGGTCAGATAGTGAAGACTCTGACAAGCAAAGGAATTTGCATTGCATCCTATAGGTCACAAGGAGTTTCCTGTGCTTTAAGAAGATTATTTTGGCAGTTAAGTGAGAAGAGACTATTCACAAGAAGACCACTTACATGATGAGGGCCTAAAGTAGAATTGTGATTCTCGAAGTGGAGAGAAAGAGATAGATGCAAGTTATATTTTGGAGAAGAATTAACATGATTTGATAATTGAATAAATGTGTTTGGGGGGGAGAAGGAGGTATAAGTATTTATATAATTTCTACTATGTGCCAAGGACCATGCTAAGTCCTTCTAAAAAATATCTTATTTGATCTTCACAACAACCCTGTGAAATAGTGCTATTTTATCCCCGTTTTATAGTTGAAGAAGCTAAGGCAAAGAGATTAAATGGTTTGCCCATTAAGTTTTTGAGGATGGATTTGAATTCAGATCTTTCTGATTCTAGGGCCATAGATTTCTTACTGAACCAGTAGATGCTTCTAATAGAGATTAAAGAAAGAGGAGAGTTAAGAATTGCTCTGAGGTTGGGAATGTGTGAGACTAGAAGGATGCTAATGCAACTCAACAAGAATCAGAAAATTTGGAGGAAGAGTGGATTCAGAGCAAGGGATCTTAACTGGGATTCCATGAACTCATTTTTCAAAAACATTTCAAAAATATTTTCTTGGTAGTACTATGTATTTTATTTTATGGATTTAAAAATAACTTCAACTCTGGAGAAATTGAGGACCAGATATATAACCTATACATCTAGGGCTAGATATGTAATCTGCATTGATCATAATTGAATTTGAATATGAAGACCAACAGAGGGTGAGTAGAAAAGAGGGACAAAGAATTGGGAGATTGGAATTGGCTAACAACACAGCAAAAGCAACTGAGAAAGTCCTCCAAGCAGAAGAGTCAAGAGAAAGCAATGTCATAAAAACCTAGGGAGGAAAAAGCATCTAGAAGGAAGCAATTGTCAAAAGCTGCAGAGATGTCAAGGGATTTGCTCTTGAATGAGACTCTACTCTCTCCCATGCTCTTAGATTGTGTAGGCAGGTTCTGCTTGGTCCTGAGAAATGATGGGAAAAACTTAATCCCCTCTTCCATAGGTATTCCTGTGTTTTGGCTCAATGTCATTGGGGCACAATTTATGTACTGGTTCTTCCTCTGTCTCCTTTTCCTTCCTGTGTAAGGACCTCTGATCTGAACTCAGAAAAGGTCTGTCCCTTGCTATGACTGAATGGCTACAACCAGATGAGATGTTATGACTTCTCAGGTACTGCCTTGACCCTTTCTCCTGCTATGGTTCCAGAAATGGACTGCAAGGCACTGGACTGCCTTGCTTTCCGTGGCAACTCAGGCATAACCTGCTTAGATACTGGATCAGACAAAGGTTTCCTGGACACTAACTGCTCTCTCCTTTTGTGGTAGGGGCTCAGGTTGCCTGGGCCAAGCTACTTTTGTACTTTCCCTTCAACTTAACCCAGCTTGTTTCTGCTCAGGATTCTAGCAGTCTTTTTCTGGATCCCCAAACTGGGTGAAGGAACTTATAATCATGTCTCTTTGTTTTTCTTTATCATTGTTTCTTCTGGCATATTTTTAGAGTAAGGTGTATACGACCTGCAAAATGCTATTTTCTGAGGATTCCCAGAGAGGTCAAGAAGTGTAAGGACTTAGAAGAAATCACTGATTACTAGCGGTGTAAACTTGGACAGATCACTTAACCCCTATCGCCTTACCAAAATAAATAAATAAACAAATAAGAAATCACTGACAACCTTGGAGAGAAGTGGCCTCAACATGGAGCTGTAAAAGGTTTGAGTTTTAGAACATCTTAACAATCAAGATGAAAAGATCATTAAATTGGCAATGAAAAGGATAATTACAAAAAGACAAAAGAGAAGTTGAAAATTTTGATACATGGAAAGGAGATTAAATAAAACAGGATAAAGAAATGATGAAATAAAGCAAAGTTAAGCCAAAAAAAGACGTTTGAGAGCAGGAAAACAGCATTGAAAGACTTCAGAACTCTGCTTAATGTCATGTCCATTTGTCATGACAAAGAACCTAAGTTGAAGCATATGCATCTTCTGCCTGAAAGGAGAGTAGTAGGCTATAAGTATAGAATGAGACATACATTGGCTAACATAGCCAATGTGTTGATTTGTTTTGCTTTATTGCTAATTTGTTAGATTTTATTGGAAGAGGGTACTATCATTTTATTGCTGCTCTCTTCTTTTTTAACATATCTTTTTTTAAAAAATTCAGAATATAGTTAGTAGCCAAATAAAGATTTAGGGAATGATAAATTAGAAGACAGATAGCAACAAATGGCCACCAGCAGGATATAATGAGAAAGGTAATCAACTAAAGGAAAAAACATAGAAAGAAGTGGAATTAAATGAATAAGATATAATTACAAAACAAAACTCTATAACTGAAATAACAATTTGGACTGAATAATTTTCCATTAAAGGAAATATTAAATGGAAAACATAACAATCTCAGAATAGGTCAAATGCTATTAAAAATCTTCCCCTCCCTCCAAATCCTAAAAGTCAGTCTCAAAGTAGACCCTTCCACGTACATCCAAGAAATCTGTCCAGGAGATCTCCAGAAACAATCCTATGAGGTTAGAATTTTGTTCAAGTGGATTCCAGTGACATCCAGTGATAACAGAAAGTGTCACTGACCCTTCTGACACAATCTTACTTTAGGATTTTTAATGTCAGTTTGAGAGAAAATAATTCTTCTAAGAGAATACAAACAATACTGTCTCTCATAGCACTTTATGAGTTTCTGCTAGTTACTTGGGAATATAGTTTTTATTCTTCTATCTCTTGAACAGTGCACTTGGATTAGATTGGATTAGAAGAATGCCCCTTGTCCCAGAGCAGACTGAGAAGACATTGTCCTTTGATGAAGATAATCAGCATTTCTATGGGGCTTTAAGGTTTACTTCAGAAATACTTTCCAAATATTTCTTACATAAGTGCTGTGAAGTACACTTGCCCCTCAATCCTTTGCTTTCTCCTAGGACAACTATTAGTATACTGCTCTTCTTGCACAATAATGTTCCATTATCCCTATCCCAACCAACAGTCTGCAGTGATTGATAACACACTGCCAACAAACCTCCACCTCATCATCCTGCAGTGCTGCAGAGAAAGGAACACCAAGTCTATTTGCTAGTGATTCACAGCTCAGCAAGTTCATTTCTTTTCCTTCAGATCTAAATGAACTTTTGCAATTTGAGCACTGGCAAAATTAAAAGGCCAAATGCACTAGCTAGAACTAAATATAGAGAAATGAACCATGCAAGCTTCCTACATAGGGTTCCATCAAATCCCTTCCATCCTGACCCACCATTCCTTTGCTATTCCAGTCTTAAGCTCTCCCCACCCCCAATCACAGAGACATATATATTACTTCACCAATGTCCTTCATCCTGCCCAGCAGGCTCTCTGGCATTCCAGTTTTGAAACACATAAGGGCCTTTCAAATGGTAACAGTTTCTTTTCCTAACATAAGTCCTTTCCCCTTATGAGAATGAATGACTCCAAAATATTCAGAATAAAGAGCTTTCCACATTCTCATTCACTAGTACTGCCATGATTTGTTTTTCCTTAAAAAAAAAAAAAAAAAAAAAATTCCCCTGTTATCTATTTAGTGGCCCTTGCAGATAATTATTAAAATCACAAACCTAACTTTTAGCATCCTCGGGATAGTTATACTCCCAGTGGGTACTCAGTTAGGTAATGTTGATAATCCATAGTCATTCCTGTCACAGATGACGGACTCGGGAAAACAAAAAGGTCCGAATGCTTAACGGACACAGGTAAGATTGATGACTAGTGAGTGTAGCTGCTCAAACCTGCCCCGAGGGCTCTCCATTCAGTACCTCTTAGCTGCTTTGATTTTAAGGAGGACATGAAGTTCTAGGATCCAATTCTATGACTTCTTAGCTCACTCTGCTTAGTTACCACCCAAGAAACTGAGCCCAAGCCTCACCTTTCAATAGCACATCCTCTCTTGTGCTTGCCCCTTTAAACCCCCCCAGCTGCTGCATCTCCACAGCTGCTGCAATGGGCAGGGAGATTTCCTGCGACACTAGACACAGGTAAATAAAGACATTGGATTCAGTGTACGGTGGGGGGCGGGGTCTTCCTCCCAGAGAGAGTTTACATAATGCAATAGAAAACAAATCCGGGAGCCCCGCAGACCTGTCAGTGCAGGCGCAAAACTGAAGCCCCGCTCCATCCTACGCCCCGCTCCAAACGCAGGCGGTCTCCCTCTCTCGTTCTCCCGAAGACTCACAATTAGACCGGAATGCAGAACTCCTGTCCCCCTCCACCCCCAACACATTACTTCCCCTCCCCACCTACCTTTTTATACTAACCCAACCTCCCACCTCAGACTCCAGTGCGAGAGACCAACTGAACTGGGAGTTTTTTTCTCGGGGAGAGAAGGAAACAAGGCAGAAGGAAGAACCTACTACAACTCTACACCACGCCCAGTAAAGCAAGGACACAAATGCTACCGGGCAGAGGGAAGTAACTGCGATGTGCAGCGCTCCCCGCCCCCCCGTGCAACCTCCCCCCTTTCTGCACAGATGCTGCTACCCTCCCTACGTCCCTCACAAAGGAGAATGGTTCAGTCCGGAGCATCCCCCGGTAGCACCTGATCCCCCATTATTAACGGGGGAGGGGAAGAGGAGGAGGGGTAAGAGGAGAAGGGGAGTGGAGTTTATATATTGAAATTAGATGAAGATCAACTTTAGGTTTCGGAAAGCCCCAGGGACTCACCTAGAAGAGCCAAGGAGCGCGGAGATGGAAGCAGGAAGCCTACCTGGAAAATTCTTGCAGCCTCCTTTACCGGGAGGGTTTCAATTCACCCAGTTAAGAGAACAAGGCGCCTTCTGGCAGAGCATGGTCAGCCCCGGCCTCAACCTAACTTGCTGGTAGTCCATTCTCCCTAATCCCCGCCCATTTTCCTTCAGAATAACCAATGGCGTAGCCCGAACCCGTACTCATCTAGCAGGGTAGTGTGAGCGTCATCCAGGAAGTCTCTGGAGGGAAGGGAAGGTGGGGTCCTAGAAAGCCGAGGAGTACGTAGTTGGCTGAGGCAGTGCCTGACTAAAAACAAAATGAGGTGGCACTGTCGTCACCAGCCTCTGGTCCCCAGGGGTTTGAAGTCCTCAGCATCTATTTTTTTTTTTTTTTTTTTTTTTTTATCCCTGACTTTTTGGGAAACTCTGGAGTAAAAAACTTAGTGACTTGCTTCTTGGAGGCCATCTTGGGTTGGACTCGTTAATAGGGGGTGGTTGAATGTGGGGGATATGGTTTGAAACCCTCATTCCAGCTTCTCCTTGCCCTAAGTCCCGCGCAGGTCCCATGTGGCGTCCTTGAGAAGAAGCCGCCGATTGTGACCCCGAATCTCCCTCCCATGCAGAGGCCAACCCCGGGTCCTTCCCACCCCCGGCCCAGCATAGGAGAAAAGCTGGAACCCGCGTGGACAGAGCCCTCGACAGGGGAGAGCCGCCACACTCCGCTCCTGTCTTCCGAGAGCTGTCAGTTCCTAGGGTGCTGAATCAAGCTCAAGGCACCTTTCAAGCTGCCCTCCTAGAGAGCTCAGAGGGAAAGGGTTTGACCCCAAGGGGAGAAGGAATCTGTAGTATTTCCCAAGGGGAAAGTCTAGGCCCAACAGCCAATACAAATCCTGGTCCCAGGAAGATTTTTGTAAACAATTTTAACCTACTCCCCCAAGGCAGGAATTTATTTGACCACAGCCTTCCCACAATTACAATCAGAAATGACACATGGAAGGTGAGCTGGTTGGACGCATGCATATATTTAATAATGAAACAATTCAACAGCAAATTAATAACAAAAATAAAAAAGTAAAAGAAAATCCATGAGGCACCAGTGTGGAAAAGGATGAGAGTGACCTAAGCAGAAAGATATAGAGGCTGGATTGGGAAGACATGGTGGGAATGAGAGTAGAGCAAATTTTTGGAAAGATAGCATTATATGCTTTTGAAATGGAGGACTGACTACAAAAAGTGCATGCTGATTTGCTTGCCTACTGACAGTCAGCCTTCCTATATATGTCTGCATGGAATGGAAGTATAAAGATCCTAGAAATGGTAAGAGGGAAGACACATGGGCATGGATCCTAAGAAAGGGAAAAGTGGAAATATGGATCCCAGTATTAGCAGATGGAAGAGACTGGGATATAGTTCCTAAAAGGTGCTTCCAAAGCCTCAGAAAAGGCATACAGTAAGGCTGTTCTATGTCTTTTAAGTCAGTCAGATTTGGAGAGTACATACTATGTGCAATACCAAGCACTGTGAGGGAACTGGAAAGGAAAGAGGGGTACAAAAGCAACAGAAGACATGGTCCCTGCCCTCAAAGGGTTTACACTCTATGTGGGGAAGACAGATACTCCACATGAATAATTGATATATTTACAAAGAAATAAAAAGTGCAAATTAATATAATACTGAGTTTATGAAGGCTGAAGGGACACTGAATAATACACCGATTAGAATTTGGTGGGGTTGAACTTGGGACATATACTAGAAGTTATTATTAAACTTGATATGTTGAGGAACATGGGTTACAGGTAAAAAGGCAAGTAGGAAGGAACAAAAGTCATGTATAACAAGCTGAGGAGAGTAAGCAACTTTGCTTGATTGGAGGATCTGTAGTGAAACGAGGTCAGATAGTAAAGATTCATTTGTTTGAGGGTCTTGATTACATATGGTCTCTAAAAGAACAAGAATAAAAATTGTTTTCTCTAGGTCCTACTAACAGAAAGAGACCCATCAGTCCTGGACAGCCTTAAGAAATTCATATTTTTAAAATTGGACCCTAAGAGATAAAAATTAGCAATGGAGAGGCGTTGCTTACAGACATACAAAATTGCTCATTATCTTTGAAATGCTCTAGCAATAAGAACCATGTGTTCCCTACAAGGTCCTTGAAAAAGTAGCAAATGGACTCTCAAAGGGAAGGAAACAAAAAGGCTGCTGAAATTTCTTATTTGGCAATTCTATTCCCATATGGTATACCAGATCCTTACTCTCTGACATGCTCACTCAGAAGATTTCTGACATTTGTTAACATTTCATAATGGGCAACAGAATTGTGCTTTAAAAAAAAAAAAAAATCAGTGTTTGCTTATCTTTGAACTCTAGCGAGTCTCAGCCTTGCCCCTAACAGTTTAGATATTAAAATATGAGGATGGGAATTGGAGGGTAAAGGAAGAGAGAAGAGCCCTAAACTAGAGGAAATGTTCATGTCCCTAAAGAGGAACTCGTCAGTTAAGGGCACGAATTCTTCCCTAGTTGGGTGGAAGGGCAGGATATCACACCTGGGGATGAGGCTTCCACTGGCTAAAGCAACCAGGACCTCTTCCCTCAAGTCTGCTGCATGAAGGGGTTGTTCCAAGAAGAACCAGATACTATGGCCAGAAATTAGCAACAGCTAGAGCTGTCACCTGTGCCTTCATAATTCCTTTGATATGAGCTGGGTCCTGATGATGCTGAGGCTGGCTGCTGAGGTCCAATCTTGATGCCATTTGCCTATAAGAAAAAATAAGAAATATCCCATACCTCAATGTTAAAATGTAACAGAGTCAGGAAGAAAAAGAGAGAAAGAAATTTAAAAACAAACAAACAAACAAAAAAAAAACTTATCACACTCTTCAAAAGGCAGGAATGGCCTTGGAAAGTGAACATTTCTTCTAGATGCATACTGTACAGTGGCAAAGTCTATCAGTTATTATATAATGGCTAACCATAGTAAAAATGTGCATATGATTGTCTAGAATTAGTGGATTTTTTTTTGTAGTGTATGTGTGATATGTATGTCTATATTATGTATAGACTATATATGTATATGTCTATTCATACATACATACATATACACACATATACCTTTATTATATTTAAATTTTTAAGCCACAACAACATACATACATGTGGTGGGAAGGAAAGAAGGGGAGAATGGATATGGGAAATGAATTTCTTCCTTCTGTTTTTATCCCAGATTGCACGGGAGAGGATGGATCTTTCTAACTAATAGACTTCCCCATATCCTAGGACTGTAAAAAAAAAAAAAATTTTGAAGCAGTGAATGAAAGTAAAGTTTGGCAACCAAGATTATTCATTTCTTCAATCACTCATTCTGCATCATAAAAACAAAACAAAAAGCAAATCCATAAACAAATAATGGATTTTTTGAGTCCTCCTGTGAAGAGTCAGATTTAAAATGCCTTAGTTTAAATAGAAAGACAACAGGTGGGAGAAACCTACATTCTAGGAAAATTCCTATTTTATTCAGAATAAGATAAATCAGTGGTAGACCATACTATCACCCCTTCTCACCTCATTGTTGACATCAAATAAGCCCTGCTGGATCTTCCTATATATTTCTTTGGCTGTATTAATGAATGCCTAAAGAAAACAAATAAATTCGCATAAAGATAAGGAGAGCTGAATATAGAAAAATAACAGAAAGGATGCAATAGCTATTTCTGTTTGTGTATCTAAAGACAGAAGATTTATAGAAGACAGTGAAGAAAATCATAAGAAGTTTCAAACTGTATAGTCCTTTTTAAAGCTTCTTAGAGAATGTTTCCCAAGATTTTCAATACCATCCTCAGTTTTGAGCCAAGATTTTCGCAGCCTGGTGACATATTAAAACTTTTAAAAATATTGATATATTTTGCTTTTTATATCACCTTCATTTTCAAATATATCCCTTAACTTTTCTTCCTTGTAACAAAGAATTTTTTTTAAAAAGGCAGTTAAGCAAAACTATCCAATATAACAACTAAGTCTGATGGAATATGAAATGTTATACCAACATAGTCCCCATTTTTGCAAAGGAAGGAAGGGAGATGATATATATTATACACAAACTGAATGAGCATGTCCATTATCTTATAAACCACTGGTGAAAATGTTAGATGACAGTGAGCCTCTAATCTGTTATCCAGATTACCAAAAGTGCAGCATAAACCATATTTTATCAATGTTATCTGAGGCAGAAAAAAAAACAAAAACAAAAAACAAAACACTTAGTAAACTAGTTTTTTTTTTTTTTTTTTTAAATGGAACAATTCTACAAAAAGAGAGCACTTATTCCCCTAATCCATTTACTTTCCTTACCATTAAGACTCTGTACTATTGGTGAAGGGAGTTCTGAAAAAAGGTAAGGATAAGCCCTATCTAGTTCCTACATAATTTTCTCCACTTCCTTTGGAGTAATACCTCTTCAACATTAGAGGCGGTTTTGGCTGAAGTCTCCATGAAGATAAGTCCATGTTCCCGAGCAAAGGCTTCTCCTTCTTCCCTTTTTACATCCCGTCTCGACTCTAGGTCACTGAAAGAAATTGATGGAAAGGAAGGAAAAGACAAGCCATATTAGAGAGGGAATTCTTCCAGAAACAATGTGGCAGTACAATCTCAATTGTAAAAAAACCAGTGCAATATTCTGCATGCAGAAAATTCTCTATGTGCAGCAGCATAAGTAGCTTTTTCCCTGCATAAAATTATTTCTGTATAAAACCTGGAAAATATTCTTGATTCCACTGTTGAATAAACACAGGCCTAGTAAAAAATTAGGACCACACCTTACTTACTTTGACTCCATGTCCTCTTGCATATTACAGCAAAATGAGATGCAGTCAAGTAGACAAATATTTATTAAGCACTTACTATATCTATATGCCAAGCACTATGCTAACTCCTAGGGATACAAACAAAGGCAGACAGTCTATACTCTCAAAGAATTCACAATCTAATGAAAGTGGAAGAAGCAAAATGAATAGGAATTGGAATGGAATTGGAAATCCAATTCTTAGAAAACAAAATGGGTACCTTCATACCCCATTATTTCTTCTTCTTCCCTTTTTCACGGAACCTTTGATCTTATCCCACCTCATCTTCTCTTTCTCTATCAAATTCTCCCCACCATCTATCATCTTCAATCTTTTCACCCTAATGGTTTCTTCATTTTTTCCTATAAATGTGATTAAATATCCCTAAAGTTTTTTTTTTTTTTAAAGCAACTTACATTGACTATACAATCCTTTCAAAACTTCTAATCCCTCTCTTTTCTCTTCAAAGACAAAAATTGGTCAATCTTTGCTGCTTCTACTTCCTTAGCACCTACTCATTCTTTAACCTCTTATTTTTTGGCTTCTATGCTCAAGCCTCTACTGAAACTGTCCTATAAAGTCACAAATTATCATGCTCCTTGTTCACTTCTTATTCTCTTTGACCAATCATTTGATTTTTGATTATTACTCCATGGTACTTTCCCCCTCAGATTCTATGATGGTGAAATATCCTGCCTTTCATTTCATCTTAGAATAGTTCCTTCTTTATCTCTTCTTCTTACCTAATTGTGGGCAGGAGGCAACTTTGTCTTTAGTTTTCAATTATCTTCCTCAACAATCTTATCTTCTTTTATTGCTTTAGTTATTGCCTGTAAGCATATGAGTTCCAAATCTATATATCCAGCTCTGATTTTTCTTCTAACCTGCATTTCTTTCTTTAAAAATTTGGTATCTTTTGCTTAATCCCAAAGCAATGAAAAAGAAAGGGGGGGAAAAAAAAAAAAGCAGGTCAACAAAACTAGCTAACATATCAACTGGGCCTGACAATTTATACATGCTCTGCACTCAAAGTGCCCCCCCTCTGCAAAGAAAAGAGGGAAATGCATTTTCTTATCTTTTCATTCAGAACAAGCTTGGTCATTATATTACACAGTATGCAGGTATTTGTTGTTGTTATTGTTGTTGCTATCTTTCTCTTCACTTACTTTGTTTAATGTTTTCCTATTCCTGCTTATTTCACTTTGCATCTATTCAGTTAAGTTTTCCCATGCTTCTCTGTATGGTTCCTACTCATCATTTCTTATGATATGGCAATATTCCATTAATTCATATAATTTAATTAGCATTACTTTCAATACTATTTCAATTATTGTAAGTGTTTTGTTCATTCTTCTGTCTTTGATTTCTATGGAACTATATGTCCTACAGAGGAAATCTCTGGGTCATAAGAGTATGGATGGATATTTTAGCCTCTTCTTAAGTATAATTCCAAATTGCTGAACAGAATAGATCATAGGTTTGCATTTCCTTCTTTTTATAAAAAAAAATTAAAGCTTTTTATTTTCAAAACATATGCATAATTTTCAACTTTCACTCTTATAAAACCTTGTGTTCCAAAATTTTTCCCTCCCTTTCCCCCATCCTCTCCCCTAGACACCAAGCAATCCAATATATGTTAAACATGTGCAGTTCTTCTAAACATTTCCATAATTATCATGCTACACACACACACACCCCCCCCCCCACACAAAAAAAAACATATCAAAAAGAAAAAAATGAGAAAGAAAACAAAACACAAGCAAGCAACAACAAAAAGAGTGAAAATACTATGTAGCTATCCACAACTCAGTCCCCATAGTCCTCTTTCTGGGTGCAGAAAGCACTTCATCATAAGACCATTGGAATTAGCCTAAATCATCTCATTGTTGAAAAGAGCCATGCCCATCAGAGTTGATTATCATATAATCTTGATGTTGCTACATATGACCTCCTGGTTTTACTCATTTACCATAAGTTCATGTAAGTCTCTCCAGGCCTCTCTGAAATCATCCTGCTGATCATTTCTTATAGAATAATAATATCCCATAACATTCATATACCATAACTTGTTTAGTCATTCTCCAACTGATAGGCATCCACTCAGTTTCCAGTTTCTTGCCACTACAAACATATTTTAGATTTGCATTTCTTACTGCTTGTTCAAAACTGAACTCATATTTAAACCCCCAAACTCATCCTTCTCCTTAACTTCACTGTTTGTTGATAACACCATCTCAGCTACCAAGCAAGACTCAAAATCAATTTATTACTTTTCACTTTTCTCCCCAACACAAAATTTGTAGTCAAGTTTTTAATTTGAGAAGACAAATAAACATTAATAAATATATTCACTGACACTTAGTAGGAAATGATTTAATGCCTGGAATGGAACAGCAAAGAGTTAAGGAAGTAGAAATTTGTATAAAAACTATTTTCCATAGTAAATAATTACAATCTAGGAAAAAGATTAGCAATTGAGATACAAAGAAATTCATAATACAAAAATCCAAGGAAGTGTTAGAAATAAAACCCATGTCTTAGATGCCTATATTTAAATTCATTAAGTATGGTTAACAAATGAGAAGAACTAGAAATGCTATCGCATACAGGCAAATTTAACCTTATAGGCATCTGAGACAGTGTGGTGAAACACATAATTGAAATATGGCTCTGGAAGGATATACCTTATTCAAAAGAAACAGACTAGGTAAGAGAGGGAGGAGAGAAATAGCATTTCATATTAAGAAAGTATATTCATTTATATGAGGAAATCTAAAAAACTAAGAGAAAAAACATCTGGGTAAAAATCAGTGGTAGCAGAAACAGAAATTATTTTGTCATCAGGATAGATTACAAACCACTTATATAGAAAAAGAAAATAGATAAGAGTTTAGGAAACAGATCATAAGCCTAGCACAGAATCATGATATAGTCATGAATGGAATATTTTGTAATTCATACTTTTTCTAGTGCCTTATCTGCCAAAAGAAAAGCAAGTAATGATTTCTTGACTTGCATTAATAATTATCCCATCATTCAAAACATGAAGAAAACAAAAACCAAGAAATTAAATTTAGGATCCGATTTTGACTTAAAAAGGAAAAACTGATTGCTAGAATAGAAATGATAGCAATATCTGGGGATGTAGGCTGCAAACATCTTAAAGTGTGTGATAATGTGACTGAGAGAAAAATCAAGATTAGTCTGAAATGCACCTTGATTTTGAATGGAACAGATTTCTATTCAAGGAGGTACGTTTAAGATCCCATGGGTTCAAATTCTATAGGGACAATTCAACCTAGGGAAATTAAGAATAAAATTCTAAAGACACAAGAAAAATAATTCTCATGAGCAAGAAAAAAAAAAAAGGAAATGATGTAGATGCACAAAAAACTTACTATAATCAACTTAAAATTTTAAAATTCATGTACATGTTTAAGCTATATCATATTTCTTACTGTTTTGGGGAGGTGGGAAGTAAAGGAAGGAAGGAGAAAAAATTGGAACAAAAAGTGCTACAAATATAACTACCAAAGGCTACCTTTGTAATTTGGAAAAAGAAAATACTATCATCAACAACAACAACAACAACAAATTAAAGACACACTTTTAATCTGAAAAAAAAAATGTATAGTAGATGAAAGCAAGGATAAGCAATACAGAATGACTAAAAAGTATGGCAAAACAAGTTTAACCTATATTAAGTTACTTGCTGTCTAGAGCGAAGGGAGGGAGAAAATTTTTAAACAAAAGGTTTTGCAAGAGTAAAAGTTGAAAACTATCTTTGCATGTATTTTGAATAACAAAAAGTATTGTTTTAAAAAATAAAATAAAAATAAAAAATATGGCATAATCTTATAAGAAGTGTCAGGAATGATAAAACTCAGAATAAAGTGAGGCTGCTGAGGAAAGCAAAAGAAATAAAAATGCTTTTTTGGTTTTTGTTTTTAAATTACATTAGAGAAAACAAGAGGATAAAAGGTGAAAGGATGTCTCCTTGGGGTGGATGGCGCAATGACAACTGACAATTGGCAGTTGGCCAAGCTGCTCTACTCACTTTACTTGTCTTCTCCACCAAGGAGAATAATTTTTTTTTAAACAAGGACAGAACAAAAATGCCTAAATACAAGAGACACAAAAAAGCACCTTCCTTGATGGGCTCAAATCTTTGGTCCAGATAAAATACATTGTAGGGTACTAAAAGAACACGTCATTGTCAGGACTCTTTCAAAAAGCATGGAGAAGATTAAAAAGACAAGAATGGAAAAAAGCAAATGTTTATATTTCCCAAGGAGAAATATAATAGAATTCCCACTGGACTCACTAGCATTGTAGAAGCAGTATGGTGCAGTAGGTAATACTAAGTTAGAGGTCTTGATTCAAATTTCATTTTATTAGATTTCATTAGCTATATTACACTTAGGCTAAAAAATTTTTTTAATCTCACAATTTCATAAATATAGTATCTGAAAAGTAGTTGTTAGGTAGCAGATGGACATTAGAAATATAGAGAGGCTGGGAACTTACAGAGTGGAGGGAGGAGATAGAATAAGTAAATGTTAGAAGGTAAGAGTAGATATGATTGTATTGGAGACAGGTCTCAGGATTGGGTACCTTAGAGGAAGGTATCTGAGTCACCCTCTGGTTTATCATACATCCATTTGGACTGCCTAGCCACATTTTAGATACCATTGCTCTCAACATCCTACTATCATGGTTGATAGTACTCCATTTGTTATAGGATAGAATACAAGATTTTCTGTTTGGCATTCATAGTTTTATTCTAATCTAGACCCCAAGATTGATTTCCTGCTATCTCACCTGTCACACTGTATACTTTAGCCAAACTGTTCCTACTTTTATATAACAACAAATTAGAAAGTTCTTGTTTTTCAATCTGGCGGCCCCCCCCCCTCCCCGAACTGTTTTCCTCAACTTTAGTGTCCCTTCTACATGAGGCCTTCCCTGTTTTTTTTCCACTTAATTTTCCTCCCACTAAAATTATTTTTCTGTTTATTTTTGCATATATTTTGTATTTCTTCAACATATATATTTCTTCATATAAGTATATAACATATATTTCTTCAACATAAGTACTGAATAAATGACTGAAATTTAAATTCCTTAAAATAAAGAGATGATTCTTTTTTGTTTTGTTTTGGTAGGCTTGGCACCCAGTAAAGGGCCTGGCATGTGTTAGATGCTTAATTAATGCTTGTTGATTTGAATCAAGAAGTAAAGATGAAGCTCTTTTCAATAAAATTTCCTAGTTTCTATTCTTATGTCTTCTTTCCTATTTTCCATGATTTTCTACATCAAATTGTTGCCAGCAACTGAGCTGCTATCCCACTCATTAGTTCTTTTAGAATTAATCTGAATTATTTCATCTGAACCTACTGAAACTTACAGAGCCACTTGGTAATTATTTGGTATTTTATTCCCATGTCATTACTACTGCTGGGTTTCAAATCCACATGATTCTATCTTTCCCTTAAAGGACTACCTGTCTAGAATATAGAAATGGAGAATGAATGTTAGAAGTCAATAATAAAACTGATGGGGAAGCAGGTTACAGGTGTTTATTAAAAACTTGCTGAACTGAATTGAAGATGTCCAGTATCCAAACATCTGCTGGTGATATTTTTCTTGAGAGCAGAACATATGATCACATGACAATTTTAAAAAAGCTGGCTCAAAATGGATGAGAAGTTCTCAGGAAGAAAATGTTGACTAGGTAAAGTAGTCATAATGCTATATAATAGCATAAAGTACATAACGCTAATGAGGAGGAAAAGGAAAAGCTACTTATAATATAAAAATTACCCAATAATTGAAGATTAGTTCTTGAAGAGGAAACTAATCTATAATCTCAGATTTTAAAATACATTACAGAAGGAAGATGGATAACAGAGGACAAATTCAAAAGAATAGTAAGACCCTAAGTGGATAAAGACTAAATAAATCTCAGAAAGTACTTAGGCTTATGATAAATCTGAAGAAAAATAAAAGGGACTTTTAAAAAGCTATGCTGATGGCATGGTAGGGAAAAGACTCCAGCTTGGGCTAAGAATATAACAGATAAAAATAATATAGGGTAGATAAAGGGTAGAAATATTAAATATTTTGCTTGCTTTTATTTTTTCTATCAAGAAGAATCATCTTCACCCTGTAAGATGGAACAGCAATAGCTAATAGGAGACTGAAACCCAAAATATGCAAAGTAGTAGTAAGAGAGTTCATATAACTGTACTTAATGAATTGTCTTTTGCCTTTCTTTGTATCCCCGGGGCTTAGCATAGTTCCTGTGCACAGCTGATGCTTAATAAATGCTTACTCACTTCTTGAAGTCACTAAGAATACACAAGTCCGAAGGGCCTAGGTGATCATTAGGTCCAACTTATTTTATGATCTTGAAAACTGAGGCTCAAAAAGAAGAAACCTTGTCCAAGGTTAGAAAGTAGAAAATAGAAGAGGGAAGGGAAGGGATTAAGCATTTATCAAGACCTACCATATTTCAGACACTAAGTGCTTTCAAATAACATCTCATTTATTCTTTACAACAACCCTGATTTCTGCTATTATGCCTGTTTTACAGTTGAGGAAACCAAGACAGATTCCAGTCCCAATACTCTGCTGCTGAGTTGGGTTACTTGTCACAGGAATGGAAGGGAGAAAGGATTCTGCGTTTAACTCCAAAAAGGAAAAGAATGGAGGAATAAGGTAGGAATGTAGTTACTAAGTTCTGGAATTTTGACTCAGACTGTATTTTAAGCTTTTCCCTCTCCAATTCCCCTTCATTCAAGATTCTTATAAATATTACCTGAAATATATATACACTAGAAACATATAAAACCAAAAATCATTCCTCAGTAAATTAAAGGCTATGAACAAATAATCCTCAAAAGGATTGCAAGCATAGGAAGCACTAATAATGAGAAATGCAAATCAACATAAGTCTGTGATTTTGCTTCATACCTAGCAAACTGGCAAAGATAACATAAGATGGAAATAATGTTGGAGTGTTTTTGGAAAGAGAAACACAACTACACTGTTGGTGAAGTTGTATACTGATCCAACTATTCTGGAAAGCTATTTGAAATAACATAAGGAGAAAGACTAAAAATCCATATTCTTTCACTGAGAAATTCCAATTAAGCACATTCCTTAATGAAATCAAATAGAACATCCTCTCATACACCAAAATATGGCAGCACTTTTTTGTAGCAGCAAAGAACAGGAAATAAAGTAGATATTCATTTATTGGGAAAGGGCCTAAATGTGGCAAATGAATGTAATGATATGTTATAATCTGATCTATATGAAATGATAAATACAGAAAAGCATGTCAAGGTTTATGTAAACTGATAGAAAGTGAAATGAGAACGGATACACACAATAACTACAATAATAAAAATGGAAAGAACAACAAAATAAATGGCATTGACCAAGTTTTATCCAAAAAATAGATCTGAGAAAATGATTCCCTGCTACCACAGTCCTCCTGTTCTGCAGAGCTCTGAGACTGTGGATGTGGAACAATCTTTTTGGAAATGTAATTTTAGCTAAACATGATTCCTCCTCTTCCACATCCCATCCCCTGCTTTTTTCCCCTTTCTATTATAAGGGGAGATCCTGAGGGGGCTAGGGAGAAAAAAGAGAATAAACTAGGAAATGTAGATGATATAAAAACAAAACATGTGAATAAAATTTAATTATTAAAAAATAGGGATAAATGAAGTTCCACATATAGATTCATAAAAATCAATTTATAACTAATAAACTGAAAAGATGTTGCTAGAAAACTATTCACATTACTAAAAGTTAAGGTGGACCTTAGAAAGATCTAAGTAGTCTGAAAACTCAATTTGATCCAACAGTATGAAGTGGCAGGCAAAATAGCTAATGTCATCTTAAACTGTATAATCAGCAGTATTACTTTGTATATATTTGTGTTTATTTAGGATTGATTTAAAGTCAGAAGAAACTTTGAAGGGCACCTAGTCCAAGGCCTTTGTTTTACAGATAAGGAAACTGAAATTTAGAAAAATTAAATGGCATGGTCAAGGTTACAAGGACAGTAAGTGGCAGTTAAGATCTGAATGTAGGTCCTGTGATGCCAATTGCAATGTCCTTTCCCCAGCACAACACTGCCTCTGCAATACTTGCAAGTCCCCTGGGACTTTCTTCCCTATTCCTGTAAAATGATAACCAATGCTAAACTCATTAGAGTCCAGAACAGAGTGGGAATTAATTGGATCTTATCAAATATCTCACAGAGTTTTGTCTGGATTTCTCCCATGTACTGATAATATTAGACTTTGTATTTTACCTACATGTGTACATATTATTTGTCTCCCTCCAATAAAATTATGAGCTTCCTAGTTGTTGTATCTGATTCTTCATGACTCTATGGACCATACTATCTATGGGGTTTTCTTGGCAAAGATACTGAATGGTTTTCCATTTTCTCTTTCAATGGCTTAAGGCACCCAGGTCATATAACTAGTAAGTGTCTGAGGTCACATTTGCATCCAGGTCACTTTGATTCCAGGCCTACTTAGTCACCTAACTTCCTTAGGATAGCTTAAAAGTTTTGTTTTGCCTTTGTATCCCCAATTTCTTATCACAGAAAATCATAGATTTAGAGTTGAAAGGAACTTTATAGACCATCCAATTTAATCTCATTTTATTGATGAGGAAACTAAGGTTCAAAGATCTAAGTGACTTCTCTGGGGACACACAGCTGGTACATATCAGAGGCAAGATTTGAACCTATATCTTCCTATCTCCAAGCCTAGAATAGAAGGTATTATATTTGTTCTACTGTTAACTATACAAATCCTAGAAGGGAATATATAACAAGCCTATGGAATACCCTGGAATTAAATTTGTAGAGAGCAAGAGAGTCTATTTCCTTAATATTCAACAAAGGAAAAATGTACCTCTTATTTCCAATCAACATGATAACCATATTGGAGCTAGAGTGCTGCCGAGCATCTTCTAGCCATGAAGTCAGGTGGTTGAAGGTTTCACGTCTGCAAGATGGAAATAAATAGAGAGGGGAAGAGATCTAGCTTAAGAGATCAGAACAGATTAAAATGGACCAAAATAAGGGGAACATAGCTTCCATGTGGAAAAGAGAGAGAGAATGCAGAAGCTCTTTCTGCATGACTTTTTCAATAGATTTAGTAATCATAAAGCCAAAGATTTGTAGAAGATCAAAAAAAAATTCTTCCCCATATCCATACCTCCCAGCCATCACTCACCTTGTAATGTCATATACCAGTAGGGCTCCAGCTGCTCCCCTGTAGTAGGAACGGGTGATGGAACGAAATGATTCTTGCCCAGCCTGTCCAACGAATAAAGCAATAAGAAATCCCAAATAAAATCAACTTATTTGCAGAGAAGAGGCAGAATTACACTCTATCTCCCACCCTCCCCTAACTCTTAAACAGAAAAGATTCTTTTGTAGGCTGAGAGGATTGGAAGAAGCCAATCTATGAAAAAAAAATGGGGGGGGGGGGAGGTAAGTGAGACTCAGAGAAGCAATCAACTAGCTACTTGGATATTTTTTTTTCTTTTTTTTTATATAGCTTTTTATTTACAAGATATATGCATGGGTAATTTTTCAACATTGATATTTCCAAAACCTTTTGTTCTAATTTTTCCCTTCCTTCCCCCCACCGCCTCCCCCAGATGGCAGGTAGACCAATACATGTTAAGTATGTTAAATACAATATATGTATACATGTCCATATGTTTTGCACAAGAAGAATTGGACTTTGAAATAATGTACAATTAATCTGTGAAGGAAATCAAAAATGCAGTCGGACAAAGGTAGAGGGATTGGGAATTCTATGTAGTGGTTCACACTCATCTCCCAGAGTTCTTTCACTGGGTGTAGCTGGTTCTATTTATTACTGCACTATTGGAACTGATTTGGTTCATCTCATTATTGAAGACAGCCATGTCTATCAGAATTGATCATCATATAGTATTGTTGTTGAAGTATATAATGATCTCTTGGTCCTGCTCATTTCACTCAGCATCAGTCCATATAAGTCTCACCAGGCCTTTCTGAAATCATCCTGCTGGTTATTTCTTACAGAACAATAATATTCCATAACATTCATATACCACAATTTATTTAGCCATTCTCCAATTGATGGGCATCCACTCAATTTCCAGTTTCTAGCCACTACAAAGAGGGCTGCCACAAATGTTCTTGCACATACAAATTCCTTTCCCTCCTTTAAGATCTCTTTGGGATATAAGTAACTTGGGAATGTTATTGACTATCCAGAGATAGTTCACATACAATTTTAGCCTTTCTACTCCTGTTTCTTTCAATGTCCAAAGTAAAATTATTTTTAGGATGATAGTGATGAAAATCCTTAATGGAAGAATTCTTATTATATGCCACAAGTTGGTACTATTACACTGATGGCAAAAATTGAGTTAGCTCATATACTTTAACATATTTAATTGGTCTACCTGCCATCTGGGGGAGGAGGTGGGAGGAAGGAGAGGAAAAATTGGAACAAAAGGTTTTATAATTGTCAATGTTGAAAAATTACCCATGCATATATCTTGTAAATAAAAAGCTATAATAAAAAAATTGAGTTAGCTGGCAAAAACATAGTTAACTTTCTAAAGGTTCTACCCAGCCACAATCTTATCATGGTTAGTGGCAAGAAAAAATAAGAGAAAGCTTAGGTAGTGGCTCCTCACCAGAATTTAAATTTTGTATTTGCACTTGCACATTCAATTATATCATAGGTTTATCATATATATCATCAACACTCTGGTCCATGTAATACATATAACAAATAACATACTAGGAATAGTTTATCTCATGATTAAATGTGCCATTGTTTTTTTATAAGAAGAAAATGACATTTTAATAGATATTGATACTATTCTACAAGGAAGGATGGCAAAAAGCTTTTTATAGCTCTGATCTTATCTTCATATAGGCTCCTTAAAAACATGAGGGAAGGAATGTTATTATCCATGATTTGAAGATGAAGAAACTAAGATACAATACAAGCATTGGAAACAAAATGATTTGTTATGGGCAACATAATAACTCATTATTGCACCTGCAGAATAATTTGGGTTTTCTGATTGGTTGTCCAGTTTTCTTTTCCCTAGATTAGATTTTTTTCCTAAGAATTATACAAACATTTCAGTGAATTACAAAACTGTCCAAGTTTTTTGTAGCTAATACCAACATTTTAGCTTTACAAAATATTTTTTGTAGAGTCATATTTTTTATTTCATGTTCTTTGATAGACATATCAACATGTCATTATTTTAGCTTTGTTCTGCTTTGAATTCTTACTGACTTTCTAATCTCCTTCTTTCTCAGCAAGTAGATTGCAGCCTAGTAAGAATAATAAGAAATTTGAAGGAAGCCCACATAGTGGCTGAATCATACAAGAATATTTAAGTTCAGCTACTGAAAATACCTGCTGTGTCTTTAAGCTGGTTCAATAAGAAAAATTCTTTTAAAATTAAAATACATAATTAATTTTTCCAGTCCAGGTTCACCTGTCCCAGGACTAGGTAGAAAGCAATCAGAAACAGGGCTAGCTGTTTGGCTTCTAAAGGAAAGATCTTTCAGCATATAATTGATAGAATGGGGAAGCCGCCAGTTAGAAGGATGAGGCTATAGAGCTTTATTTCTCAAACTGGGTCTTTAGAGCATAACCTCATGATTGAATATTGTGTAAAGGAAAGTGGAATTAAGAATCATAAAACCTGGCTCTAGCCCAGTTCTGATGCCTACTATGGGGAAATCACCACAGTTATTTCATTTTGGGGCCCTTAGTTTTCATTTCTGAATAAAGATAATATTTGCACTACCTCCCTCAAAACATTGCTTTGTAAAGTCTAGCACACAAAAAAGGTTATGAGCTCTTATTTGTGGAAGGTCAGGTATATTCCATTTCAAGTATAAGTATCAAAATGTACACCACAGTCAAATGTAAATGAGTTTTAGATTATTTTCTAAAATTGCATGAACCTGAAAGTTCTCCTTCATTTATATGGATACCTGGAAACTAATTGTATAAGTAAATGACAAAATATTAGTCTTTCTCAATTCTAAATAATAACGTGAGATACTCACAAGAAATGAGGAGGTCTGTGTGACTAAGGCACTCCATAAGCATAAGTATACATACATACATATTTATATGTTTTTTACACACACACATCCAGTGTTCCCAAGAAAATAGTAAAATGAAAATATGAAAGAGAATATTTTTTCAGTCTCTATCAATCTCTGAACATTTTATATATTTGTTGCTTTTACTCTAATTCCAAAGGACAGTATCACTAGAAGGGAGAAGAATAATTTGGATAATATAGATTATTAGAATCAACAAGATAATTTCTCCAAAGCTTAGTTGGAAGCACCAGAACAGGCAAATGAATTTTTGATTATTATTGTTTATTAAATGTAAGTGACTTAGTGGGGAAAATGTTGCTGATGTATCATTTAAAGAGTTGTAGTTCTCAATTTCGTACTTTATAATCTATATTATCCTACAAAAAAATCTTATTTACACCATCATAAACAAATTACTTAAGAATTCTATAGAACTCTCACATTAAATCTGATCCACGTTGGGGAGGCTTTAGCTAATTTCGCCCATTTGTAAAGTCTTTTCTCTACATGATTTTCTCAGAATTTCTAGGATATCTCTCTGGGTTAAGAACCACAGTTTGGGAAACACAAAAGTTAGAGATTCTAAATGAAGAGATAACTGGATAAAAGAGGGGTCAAAAAGTAATAATGCTTCAGAGTCCATAGTGAAAAAGAATCCATGGTGAAGGCAAAATAAGGAAATACAATGCAACATGGGGTAGGGGGTGGAAGTGATGGACTTGGAATGGAAGCAGAAACATGTTTGATATTGCTTGTGATGTTAGGTATGTGACTATGGGCCAATCATTTCTTCTCTTTGACTTTATTTCCTTAATTATTTAAAATATTTACCTCATAGGGTTTTGAATTCCAAATGAGATTTTTCTACAAAACATTATGGAAATGCCACTTATCGAGACTATGGCAAATAATAACACATGTACTTAAATATATGGTGAGAGATATGGTTTGGTTTCTGTCAATTTGGATGCTAGAAATAAACATAAGGAATTGGTTAAGAGGGATGCAGGCTTAATGAGGCCATAGAAAGTACCTGACTATCAAATGCAATTATCTCAATTGTGAACTATTTGTGATAATGATGCCCTGACCAGGAGAGATGAAAAGTCTGGATGAAACAGAATAATCTTGATAAAGCTGCTTGGAAAACTCAACCCTACATATGCATATATTAATATAATCCTAATTAAAAATCAGATTGATCAATGAGAGGCACCCATAAGCAATAATGGGAACTTTAAGGATTCACACAATGAGGGACTACATACTAAAAGTATTTAATCAGCAAGAGAACAGTCCTCAAGAAAAACTCCCATGATCACCATACATGGGATTGAGGCTCTTAATATACAAATGTTTTAGCTCTTAAATCAGCTAAGCAAGAGAATACTAAAAGCCTAAAAATATACAAAAAGGGGAGAGATTCTGAATAGAAGTTAAACAGCTTCCCTAAACAAAAACTGAGAAAGTGTGAAAATGATGTAGATGTTTAACATGTATAAGACTGCCTGTCATCTAGGGGAGGGAGTGGAGAGAAGGAAGGGAAAAGTTGGAACAGAAGTGATTGCAAGGGTCAATGTTGAAAAATTATGCATGCATATGTTCGGTCAATTAAAAGTTATAATAATTTTTTTTAAATGATGTATAGACTTCTTTAGAGAGAGATTTTGAATCAACTATATCAAGTAACTGAAAATGCTCTGGGAAAAATGGATATGTAAATAAGGCAATGTAAATCTATATATAGCCATAAGGTAAATACCATTAGTATTTGCCATTTTAAATGCGGCAGATTTTAATTAAGCATACAAAAAATCGTGAAAAGGAATTTCCATCTGGATTTGCAGCTGGAATCCATGGGACTTGAAACCTTTTTTTTTCCATCTCTTTAACTGCATTCTTCTTTTTCTTCTTCTATTCTCAGCTCAAAATACTCTGCCCTCAGACCCTTTTCCCTTTTCCATTTATTCTTAGCTAATAGAAGGGGATGAATTTTTGTGTTCTCTCTCACCGTGTCCCAGATTTGCAGTTTAATTTGTTTGCCATCAATGTTGACCATACGGGCCCCAAATTCTACACCTGTCAATGAAGAACAGAGAAAATAATGATTATCATTAAGGATACTCATATTCAAGGAAAAGTCAAAGCTCTGGCCCCCCATATGTTTTAGCTTCCACTTCCTATATCTGTTCCAAGTATATCTGTACCCTTGGCAACTGTCTAAATAGCTGTTCCATTATATCTCAGGCTTTAGTTTCATTTTTCCTTCTCATTTGAATTTATATGAGTATACTTCTAGTAATAATCACCTCATGTTAAAAATAGAAAATCAATGTGGAAATTGGTGAATTTCTTAACCTTAGGCATCATTTAACAAATATGGATGGATTTTTAAGAGGGGGGAGGATGGGAGAAACTACTGACAAAGAAACTCTCCCAACTTATGCATATTGACAATTTGCCTCTACCATAGAAAGGTAAACTTTAAAAGGGTTGCCTAATTTGCTTATAGTCATATAACCAGCATACATCAGAGGGTAGATTTGAAACCAGGCCTTCCAGGCTCCAAGGCTAGTTCTCTTTTCATGATGCTATGCTACTTTTCAAATATTAACCATTTTATATTTTATTTTTAAAGTATAAGTTAAAAGGTTTAAAATTTTGACCATGGGCTTTCCCTAACATATTTATTCTTTCACTTTCTTCATGGAACAATAATTGTTTATTATAAGAAAGAAAATATTCATTAATAGTATATTATACTTCAGAAACTTAATATATATTTGCTCATTTGATCTTCACAATGTCCCTACTGTTGTTATTCCATTTTATAGTTGAGGAAATTGAAACTGAGGTTAAGTGATTTGTCTAGGGTCATAAAGCTAGTAAATATCTGAAACCTGACTTGGATTCAAGTCTTCTTAACTTGAGGCCCAGGATTCTATCCACTTTACCATCTATTACAACTCTTAAGATCTATTTGATAGACATAATATGGTGTATTTTCCCAAGAAATATATTCTGTTATTACTAAAATGCCTAGAATGACTTAGTTTCTGCATTAGGAACTACATTTCTTATTTAGAGGGCTATTCCCAGGTCCAAGGCAAAAAATGAAGTGTACTGCTATTAAATATATTTGATAACAAACTATGTATTTTCTTTTGCCTTCACTCCAAACTCTGTCATTTCACATGGTATAGAAGCAAATTTTTAAAGGAAAAAGTAGCATTTTACTTCTGACTTAGCCAACAGTACTTTTAAAGGTGTATATAATTAAGTTATAAAGTTTCAAAAAGAAATTATTGCAGTCAATTAGAAGAATACAAGAATTTGTTCTGGCTGAAAGCAAGCTACACTCTAAACTACTTCATCCAGGGATATTGTAACTTTCCTTAAAAAATTTTTTTTTTCTTATATAGCTACAGAAAAATCTAAGGATTAAATTAAGATTTCTCTTCTCACTTGCAGTTTTTCATAAACATAGTCTAGAGCCACTTGGGCTCCTGTGCACAACTCGTGTTACTACAAAAATCAGATTCAGAAGAAACAAACTCCATGCCAGAATTTGGGTAAAATGCTATTCTCCCTAATGTAACTGAGCCTGAGTCTCTTTTTTGAACCCCATTTGGTGATCAGGCAAACCACAGAATTGCTAGTTACATTCCTGGAAATTTGTGCTTCTTTGGTTGTATGTGCTTATACAGAGGCTTTTCTCTATATGATAGATGCTAAAGAAAGGTTTTGTGTTAGGTTCTTACTAAGTGCTAATGAGATAATGAGATATTAGGTTCTTAGTAAGTGCTAAATCGGTACTTAACAATTCTCCAGTTCTGGCCTTTACTGGGAGTTTTATTTGTGAACTCCTGGGGAGGAGCTTACATGCTTAGGAGGAGCAAGCTCATTGGTTGAAGTAAATTTTCCCAGAAGCCCTTGCGTTATCCCACACCCATTCTCTGGGAGGATAAAAGAGGGCGGCACTCAAGAGTTAGAGAGTCTCTTGTCTGGGCAGACTCAAGGCTGCTCTCCAGAGGAAGAAGTTCAAAGGGGTTAAACTCCTAGTAAAGACCAGAACTAGAGAATTGTTAAGTACTGACTTAGCACTTAGTAAGAACCTAATATCTCATTATCTCATTAGCACCTAGTAAGAACCTAACAGTTTTGCCTCTCTTTTAGCATGGTAATAAAGGTATTACCTTGCTATAAGTTTTCTTATCATTAGTCATATAAACTTAATCTCTTTATTCCTTCTTCTCCAGTACCAGTAACAATTAAAAATTGCTCTGAATCTACTGTGAAAAGGCAGTTAAAAAAGAAATTCATCACATCTGAAAATGAAAAAACTTGAATTACAGAATTCACCAAGTTCTTTCATATCTCTTACAAACCAACTAGGAAGTTTTTTTTTGGTCATTAACGTATCTGAGCTGGAAAGATACTCAGACTTTTTTTACAGATGAGCATATTGAGCCTTGGCTACCCAAGGTCACCCAAATAGCAACGTCTTTATTCTCCTTAAGTCTCAAATGTTACAATCACTTGAGAGTGCATTTTCACGAGCATAGCGTTGACAGCTGGAAGGGTCTTAGCTACCACTCTCTGATCTTCGGAGGGACTGGGGGCTAGAGATAGAAGTGATTTTCCTAAGCTGTGGGCTGCAGAACAGAGGTTCGGAGTCCAATCTTTTTACTCCAAATTCATGCTCTTCCCATTGGACGAGGCTGCCTCCGTTGGTTTCTCTGCATTTATTAACACAAATTTTGGCTAGTTAAAAACGGGAGCCAATTGACTTTCACTTTGAAATTTGCTAACTTTGAACTTCACGCTTTTCATCCACTTTTCCTGTGGGTGACAGAATGTCCTTACCTATTGTGAGGTCGTGGACAGGTTGGAAGCGCTTGTCTGTAAACTGCAGGAGGAGACATGACTTGCCCACACCTGAAAGGGGACACGAGTACTCAGCTCCACCCTCCCGAGAGGGGAAGTGGGACGTAAAACCCAGGAAAGATACTGGCGGAGGGCACGAGAAGGGACTTGGATCAGCCAGCCCTTGTTGCACCCTCCACCTACCCCACTAGTCTCAACCCCCAACTTGCAAAGAGGCTTCAAGAAATCCTTCAGTACAACCTCCGATCAGCCCCGCCCCCATGCTGGCCCCGCCCACGACAGCGCCTCTCCAGGTTGCCCCGCCTCCCTACGAGCCCCGCCCTCCACTGGTGCCACCTTGGGCTTTAGATCCTAGAATCAGTTTAGCGGATGGCCCCACTAGCAAAGTACCTGTGTCCCCGATGATGATGTACTTGAAGAGATAAGCGTAAGTCATGGTCCCGACTGCGGGTCCTCCCGATTTCTCTGGCCACCCACCTCCGGCCTCTCTAGCCACGCTACCTAACGATATCCTATTTCCTCATCCGGCCCCTCTAGCCCGGATTACGTCTCTATTGCTCTCCTCAGGAACAGACTTGTAATGTGTGCCTGTAACTTGACACTTCTTTTGAAATCTTTAGGCCTCCACCGGGCATTCTGGTCTCCGGCCAAAGGGGGCGCTGCCCAGCTCATCATTTCCGGTCTGTGGCCTCCCTGTTTCCAACTCACTGCTTCCGCAAAAGAACCCTCCAATCCCTAGAGGGATTCGAGAGTGTTGGCGGAAGTGACGGATATTCCGTTTCCGGCGGGGGCGGTGGGCGCTATGAGGGAGCTGAAGCGGTGGTAGCGGTTGTGTTGAAGATGGAGGTAGGAGCCTTAGCCCGAAGGTGGCGGGAGGGAGAGAGAGAGAGAGAGAGACTGAGACAGAGACAGAGAAAAAGAGAGAGAGAGAGAGAAAGAGACAAAAGGGAGAGGAGCAGAGGAAGGGACCTGGGCGGAGAAGCAGCCGACGGGCAAGAGAAGCGGGGGAGGCGGCGGCGGGGGTCGGGTCAGAGTCAGAATCCGTCGCTCCAGGATGACTCCCTGGCCCCCCCCCACCCCTAACATCCCCGCGGGTTTCTTTTGGTTTCCAGTTTCCCGGAGGAAATGACAATTACCTGACGATCACAGGGTCCTCGCACCCCTTCCTGTCGGGGGCCGAGGTGAGCAAGAGTTGCTAACGTGGGTGGAAGGGCAAAAGGCCCTTGGGGGTGGAGGGGTGGGACCCGGGGCTGGGGAAGTGCTTTCCGACTGCTCACCAGAGCCTAAAAGGGCGGACCTAGGAGATAGCTGAGACCAGAAAAGCTGAACGAGAAAAAAAAAACAAAACAAAACTTTAGGGAGTAGAATTGTTTCGAACTAAAAAAAAAAAATGAAAGTGAACTGACAGTTTTTGTAAGACAGTCTGAACCAGGAGAATGATGTAGCTTGCATCAGGATGAAAATTTTGTAGAGAGAATTGAGGTGGAAAATGTAGTGAAGGGATCTTGTTCCTAAGCTAGATTGTTTTTGTTGGGGGCGGGGGGAAGGTTTGTGTGTGTGTGTGTGTGTGTGTGTGTGTGTTTTATGATTTTAGAAAAATAACAAACATGTAGTGTGTGTATATATATATATATATATATATATATATATATAGTGTCTTCATATTCTATATGAGCTTATTACCTTCTCAAAGTTGAACAAATTTGAACTGAGCATCTGTCTTCTGTGGCAGTGATAATTTATTTTGCCTTTCTGGGTCACAATTCCCTCCAGGAGCTAATAATAGTTAGAATTGAATTTGTGAAGCAGAAGAGATGGCTTGTTTCAAGGTTCTTACTTGAATCGTGGATTAAGTGCCATCATCATGGCAAACATTTGTCATCACTTTCTAGATAAGCAAAAGATAGAAAACCTTTCATTTCCTATGTTTAATGGAAGATGTAGCCTTTTTTTTTTTTTTTTTTTTAATACAGCAAACATCTCAATCCAGCCTATGTATTTAGGCTGAATTTGCAATCTATAAATGAATGGGCTTTGCTGCTTAGCTGCAATTGCTTCTTTTAATGCTTACCCTTAATCTTACTTTTGGAAACTGGGCAGCTGCTCGTTTGATTTTTGCTCTTCTATTGATTATTACTTTCTGTTCCTACTGAGGTTGCCCATAAACATTCAGCCTTATCTACCAAGGCTACAAGTAGGAAAGACCTTTGATATCATGATCCTAAAGTATCTAGTCTGCCATCTTAAAGGAAGCCCCAAACCAGACCTTTAACAAGTTTAGATTGGTTCTTTTTGAATTCCAGTGCTATTTTCTCATCTTCATCTTCTCCTTGACTCCTACCTTTACACTTTAGCTTTATTAAATTGCTTGGAATGTTCTGAACTCCAGAATATTAGCCTCATTCATCTTTAAATACTTTAGTACTTCCGAGGTCCCATGATTTTATTTATGCACATGTGCCAATCAGGAAATCCATAAAACCTCTGTAACTTAGTAGTACATGGCTTAGTGAATTTCAGTGTCTAAAAAATTAATCATCTGTTGGCCAACTATTGGTAAGAGAATATTCTAAATTGGCTTGATTTGTCTTTAGAAAACAGACATAGTCTGTTGTTAATCTGTGTGAACTTGTTCCTTCCTAATCCAAGGTCACCTCCCTTCCACAGTGAGACTTCAAAGTAGGATACTAGATAGACTATCTTGTCCAGACTTTTGAGTTCCTCTACGCAGAAATTCCCAATTTGGAAACTCCTTCCATTGATACAGATGGACCACCCTTGCATATTTAAGTGCAAGATGCATTTCTAATGAATGCATCTTTTTCTATCTACAATTAAATGCCATATGAATACATAGTAACTGTTTTTATAATGCTACATTTAGAGTCATTCTACAGATTTGTTGACCACTGATACAGTGGCTAATGTCAGAAAGACCTTACTTCAAATCTGACTTAAGATATTTGTTAGCTTTGCCAGGGGCAAATCACTTATTCTGATCTGTCTCAGTTTTCTCAATTGTAAAATGGGAATAATGTCAGCATTTACCTTTCAGGGTTATTATGAGGTTCAAATAAAATAAGGTAGGACCTATTAAATAAATGCTTTTTCCTTTCTCTTCTACTTTAGGGTAAAAAAAAGACAGTAAACTTATTTGGGAGAAAAGCAGTCATTTGTGATAGTGTTAAAGTCTTATTATATAGGGAAAACTATGTCTGCAATGTGTTACCTGCCCCATAAGGCCTTACTATTTGTTATAGTACAGATTGTCATTGATTATCTAGCTTGTGTAGCCAGAAAAGATGTTAGATACATAGTATATAAAGGGATTAGAAGCTTTTTGGGTTTTTAGATATTGGAAGTACACTACAGTTTCTCACTTTGGCTCTCTCATTTTAAGGATGATAAATATTTTAGGACAATTTCACTGAATGATTACAGAAGTAATCAATAATTTTTATTTATACAAATAAGATGCTATTATAATTGACATTGTAAGGAAGGAATCTTTTGTTTTAAATTATTTTTGTATTCTTATTTATCATATAATAGTGCTTTTCTGATCTTATTAACCTGTTTCCAGTGAAAGAAAATAATTTGGATGTCCTGCAGTTTTTAAAATTTAATTTTAGTTTTTACTCTGATCTCTAATTATAATATTGGAAGATTAAAGTGAATCTCCATTTTTTAAATGAAATTAGTTTTTTAATGTTCTTTTATTTTTACAACTAGTAAAACTAGTGGTGCTTTGTGGTCTTAAAGCCTACTCACTCGCATTAATATATATGATTTAAAAAAAAAGATCAAACACTAAACTTTTTGTAGCTTTGTTTCTCTTAAAAATTAAATTATATTTATCATTTTTTCCCTATTGTTGACTACTTCTTGGTGACCTTTAGGGAGTAGTATGGCAAGTAAAAATCAATGGAATGACAGAGCAGTTGTTGGGGTTTTTTTCCTCCTGCTAAAGTTCTTAAAAGACTGAAAAAAATTTGAAAAGCAGTTTCTATAATGTAATGTATGTTATTCTGGTTTCCATTAATGTCTCAGTCAACTCTTTCATGAGCATGTAGCTGTATTTTGAGGAAAGCCATTTTTTCTTTTAGAATAATTTAGGTCTTCTAAAACAGTTGTTTTAAGTTGTTGGATTCAGTTGGAGATTGGGGATAGAAATTTGAAGTTGCTGTAATTTTTTAAAAGGCATAGACAGAACTTAACTCAAAGCAGTTATACTTCACTTTCCTATACTTTCCACCTTAAATACCATTGGCATCCCTACCAGAAAAAAACAGCAATTTCTATACCATTGTTCAAAATGGCACAGTAAACAAAAAATTCTGGAGCTTAGAATTTTTTTTTTCCTGAGGCTGGGGTTAAGTGACTTGCCTAGGGAGCTAGGAAGTGTTAAATATCTGAGACCACATTTGAACTAGGGTCCTCCTGAATTCAGGGTTGGGGCTCTATCCACTGCGCCACCTAGCTGCCCCTTGGAGCTTAGAATTTGAAAAGGTTGAAAGTATCTATATGATTCTCTCTTTAATGGGGAATTTCTTTTCACTTAATAATTTACCTAGAATCAAGACTAGACTTCCCATTTCCTTCCCACTCCTCTCTCTCCTCTCTCCCCCCCCCCCATTTTCTGAAACCTGGGAATATAATTTAATGAAACTGTAGTATTATTGTGATCTTGCCCTGGATGGGGGGGGCGGGGGGAAGATGAACTTTTGTTTATTGAATATTATAATGAATTTTCAATGCTTGTGCAATTCATGAAATTTGATTGTATTGATTATTCAGTTTGAATTGGAAATATGTTGACATAGATTTGTTGGATTTACAATAAATCAAAGATTGAAAAGTCAAAATGAGTGTAACACTGTGGCAAGTTTTATAAGACTTATGTAGTGCTTTTATTTTATATGTAGTTGACTAGAAATGTTTAATGTTGTTTGGCAATAAGTTTTGTTTTATGTTCATGTTATAAATCTCCAATATTGTTTTATGTTAGTATTACATTGTGACTTTAGGAACCATTGTATTGAAGTGCTTGTTAATTTGTGGAGTGATAACTGTAATGTAAAGCATATCTATCAATAAGGAGTTAGCTCCTCTTGATTTTGAATGCTGTGAAATTATGCTTTTGAACTATTACTTATTAGAGATATTTGTCAGTAAAATGGTTCCATATGGTTATAAAGGTTATAAATATCGTCAAGTATTTCTGTGGGTATGTTTTGTTTTTTAAAAACAATAGCGATAATTGCTTAGTGTTTGGGACAAGTATAAAAGACCTTGCAAAATGTCCTCTTTGAAGTTCTCAAAAGAATTTGCTAAGTCCTTTTGGCCTTGGTAACGTCAAATGAATCTTATTCCAATCACTTGACATCTCTGAGCCTTACCAGTAGGATCCAGATATACAAAATTTGCTTGCTTTTATTTCTACTCAGAATTTATGACTGTTACCTGTCTCAGCTTTCTAACTGAGGCACTTAAGGCATATCAGTTAAGAGTTATATATTTAATGTAAAAAAATCATGTCCTTATAGTTGCACACCTTTTTTGGCTAAATAAGCCTTCTCCTTCCCATGAAATGAGGATAAAATATCATCAAAGGATGTTATCATAAGTGATAAAAGTTATAGAATGTTTTTTATTAATTAGTAGATCTTTGAGAAAGGCAATAAGATTAAAGTATTTCTATTTGGCATTAGAATGTTTTATAGTAGGTGAAAGAATATAGATAACTATAGCTACATTTGGAGCTTTAAAATTTCTAGATTTGTGCCAATGATAATAATGATGAAAGGCTAAGAAAAGATAATGGTCCTAACAGATATATTTTATTTTATTTTTATTTTTTAATAATTTTAAAATTAATTTTATAATTATAACACTTTTTTTGACAGTACATATGCATAGGTAAATTTATTTATTTATTTTTTACAACATTATCCCTTGTACTCCCTTCTGTTCCAAATTTTTCCCCTCCTTCCCTCCACCCCCTCCCCTAGATGGCAGGCATTCCCATACATATTAAATATGCTGTAGTATATCCTAGGTACAATATATATGTGCAGAACCGAATTTTGTTGTTGTTGTTGCAAAGGAAGAATTGTATTTGGAAGGTAAAAATAATCTGGGAAGAAAAACAACAACAACAAAAAAATGCTCACAGTTTATATTCATTTCCCAGTGTTCCTTTTCTGGGTGTAGCTGATTCTGTCCATCATTGATCAATTGGCATTGAATTAGCTCTTCTCTATGTTGAAGATATCCACTTCCATCAGAATACATCCTCATACAGTATCATTACTGTATCATTATACACTTCAATGATCTCCTGGTTCTGCTCGTTTCACTCAGCATCAGTTGATGTAAGTCTCTCCAAGCCTCTCTTTATTCCTCCTGTTGGTCATTTCTTACAGAACAATAATATTCCATAACATTCATATACCATAATTTACCCAAACATTCTCCAATTGATGGACATCCATTCATTTTCCAGTTTCTAGCCACTATAAAAAGGGCTGCCACAAACATTTTGGCACATACAGGTCCCTTTCCCTTCTTTAGTATTTCCTTGGGATATAAGCCCAGTAGTAGCACTGCTGGGTCAAAGGGTATGCACATTTTGATAACTTTTTGGGCATAATTCCAGGTTGCTCTCCAGAATGGTTGGATTCTTTCACAACTCCACCAACAATGCATCAGTGTCCCAGTTTTTCCACAGCCCCTCCAACATTCATCATTGTTTGTTCCTGTCATCTTAGCCAATCTGACAGGTGTGTAGTGGTATCTCAGAGTTGTCTTAATTTGCATTTCTCTGATCAGTAGTGATTTGGAACACTCTTTCATATGAGTGGAAATAGTTTTAATTTCATCATCTGAAAATTGTCTGTTCATATCCTTTGACCATTTATCAATTGGAGAATGGCTTGATTTCTTATAAATTAAAGTCAATTCTCTGTATATTTTGGAGATGAGGCCTTTATCAGAACCTTTAACTGTTAACAGATCTATTTTAAATTTTATCTTGGAAATAATAGAGAACATGACTGAAAAGAATAGAGCAAAGTATTGAACTTTTTTCAAATTTGTTTGAATATCCACAAATGAATTTTATTTTTAAGAGAAAAAAGGGCTCACAGAGCCTTTTAAAAATAATTTCTCTAACCTGTAAACTTCATTGTTTATATTTCTTACAGGCCTTGGGCAGAGTAGAGAGGAAAAAATTATATGTAAAAATTGAAATGCAAACTTTCAGATGAATTATAGGTATTTAGTCTTATGTTCTTTCTATAACCCTTGTGACTTAAAATCAGACTTTCACCACATACAATAATTACTAGAAGGTCAATGTGATTAGGTTTGTCAGACCTCACTAAATCATTCCGAGTCTTATCATGAGCATATTTGAATAGCATTGCTTAGGGAACCTCCATGAGTGGAATGGCATGGCTTAGAAACTGGAAAAAAATTACATCTACTAGTGGATCTGCTAGAAGAATTACCACTGAATTAATTGGCCATAGAAATAAGATAGAAAAGACCATCTTAGTGTAAGCAGTTGTGAAAATAATTTTAATATGCCTACTCAATTTAATATTTACTCAGTCCTTTGTAATTTAATGGGAATTAATGATAGCATTAGTGAGTTCAGTAGAATAGAATTGTTTTATTTAGTTTATGCTATAAGAATGAGAAATCATGCAGGTTACAATTTAATTAGCTTACTAGGTACTGATAATATTACTTCTGTTTGATTTATAGGATAGAGTTTATTAGGTAGGTCTGTTTTAAGGACTTAATATCATATTAGGAAGTTGATGCATTACTACTAACCTTCCTGCTCTCCCCATAAGTGAACTATACTTGAAAAGCACAGTTTCCCTGTTCTTTTGTCATAAATGTTCTTGTAGCCTATGGAAAGTCCTAAAATACTACTGACAAAGTAATAGTGATTGATGGATATCGCCTTTAGCTAATTGTAGGAGTTTCTCTGCTCCTGAAAATGACCACTTGTGAGTCTTATTCTGTTTTTAATGACTTGCAAAGTTCTAAAAATGGGTGATCTTTAGGATAGGGATCCTTGACTTCAAAGAAGGTCTTGGTTCCAATAGCTTAGGACCATTAAGCTTCCTAATAAGTTGATCTAGCTAAGAGCTTTGCCTCAGTTTCCTTCTGGATTTTGGATTGGATTTTGCCATTTACCTTTTGGCAATGCCACCAGTAGGTTGACCTGTGTCCAGCTTTCCTGAGGGACCCAAAAAGGAGTGTGAGTCAGATGATTATTTTTCCTGCTGGCTCCTGCAAGGAAGGTGGCCCTAGGAGATTAAATTATCAGAGCTATAGGTGAGCTTCTTTAGAGAACTTGCAGTTAGTGGGTCTGTTTTTATTTCTAAATTAATGGTCTCTACTTTCATTTTGAAAGAGATCCCTAATTGACTTGAAAAAGGAACTAGCAATCATTTCCAAATTAAATTAGGTATTTCTGTTTTAGATAATTTTAGTTAGGAAAAGCTCTAGAGCAGCCAGGTGAACTTTTAAATTAGGTAAAAGTGAAACTAGTAAAAAAAAAATCTTTAAAATTTAAAGTACACACTAAATTTTTCAGTACAAATTTAATTATTTTCTGTAGGCTGATCTTACAATGCTTCCGCTTTCCACTGGCTGAATATTTTCTGGCTGACCTCAAGTTCTGGGAAGATAGCCAAGTTTTGGTAGAACTTCCTTTCTTTTTTTTTCTCTTTTTACTTTTTCTTTAACATTTTTGAGCATAAAATAAGGCTTTGAATGTAAAATTGATTTCAGATTTCCAATTATTGATTATCTAAACCTGTCTTTCATTTTGGAACCGGTTTCTGAATCTCTCTATGTATAAAAGCATTTATAAATTATAGCTTCTTGCTATAAACTGAACACTAAGACTTACCCTGTTGGTTACCTGAAACAGAGCCGGTGGGGATTCCTGTAGTCCTTTAGGAGACTTCTGATTTATGAACTGATGTTCTTAAGTGCTCTGGTTGGCAGCATCTACCCTGAGGTGATTTTGAGCAGATCACAGTGATTGCACTCTTGAAAGTGAGGACTGCCAATTGGAACATTTTGAGCTCTCAGGAGAAAGTATCTGTTAAGGCTATCTATGGGCTTCATCTAGATCTAAACAAAGACCGTGCTTTCTAACCAAGGCTCCAGAGACAGCTTTACCTATATAATGACCAGATAAACTGAGCCATTGCAGAAAGCAAGGGTCAAGGAATCAAACTGAACCAACCATATGGCTCCTCAATAGTTAACACCTATTAAGGCTTCTAGGGTCTTTAGACCGGAGTTGACACTATGACTCACTGGACTGAGGTATCTGCACCACTGAGGGAAAACTAATTTATGAAGGGATTGTGGTTATCATATCCATTACACCTGCAGGACTACACTGAAGGGGCAGACTACCAAAGGAAGCTAAATTCCATGACTCTTTAGACAGGGTCTCCTAACTCTTAGACTACTAGCTACCATTAGAAGGAAGGTTTGTGTTTTCATTGAATGCTCCCATAGACCATTAAATCAAGCCTTCAAAACAGCTATAGTGCCTTTTGAATGGGAGATCCTCAAAAGCCAGAGGAAAGGTCCTGATCAATAATTTTACTTCTTTTAAGTAAAGGAGTGATATCTATCATTACTTATTTAGAAGAATTGGAGTATCACATCATAAATAAATCCCTGGGTAATTAAACATTTTTACCTTAGGGACAGAACAGAAAATATCCTGATTGGAAAGGCTTAACTACATTGGAGATTAAAAATGTCTTCATTAGAACTTCTCAGAGGCTAACTGGGGGCTTTGGGAATTTCTAGCAGGAGAATTCTCAGAGAAATTCTTTCAGTAGGGTTTCAGAGAGGAAAATTTCACTGGGAATACATCCCAAGAGGAGATATGGAGTCAAACTCAAGCATTCTTATAAGATTGCTTCTTGGGTGGATTTCTTGCATCATGGGATAAGTATAAATTCTACATCCAATCAATGATGACAAAGAAAGCTTGTAAACTATGCAAAGGCATGATCTGAAAATGCTCAGGGTTTAGAATGATTTGGGGCTAATATTTGAAACTTGGTTATACTTAGAAAATTAAGGTTTTTTTCTTGAACAATCTCCTAAACCTCATATGGACCAAATAAATTACTGGTATTGATGGGAAGCTCTTGATTTAAGCCCCTTCTTTTGCAACTGATGCTTCATTTTTTAACCTGCCTTACCTGATCCTCCTCCCTCTGCATTTCTGCCTTATTCTTCCACAACAACTACAAATGGAGAACAGCCTATTGACATTTTCCCTCTTGTGGAAAAGATTTATTGGGCTAGGAGGAGCCCTAGTGCATTACAGAACAAAACCATTTCAGCCTATTCTTTTTCTTTCTTTGGCAAAAAAATACTCCTAAATTTGGTGAAGATCCTATAACTGTTATAACCCAATTTCAGGCCATATTTAGAGGAAATATAACTGAGAGTGGAAACCTTGTTCTTCTCAGGAGAAAGAAGTACCATAATAAAAGCTGCTGATAAAGTTTCAAGAGGAAATGCTCCAGCAGCACCAGAGGGTCTTGCTAAACTGGCTTTTTATAAGATCCAAATTGGAACCTTAATACTCTGCACCTTCTGACACACTCTTGCCCACACTGACCTTCTGGTTCAATCCAGAGATTGTTTAATTCAGGGCATAGAACTCTGTGCTGTTCATCCAGACAACAGGAATAAGTTTCAGGAGCCCATTCAAGAAGAAAATGAGATCCTTATGTGCTTCTCTGACAGATTATACAAAAAGTGCTACACACTTCACTGAGTTAGATCCTCTTAACTCTCTGAATACCAGGATTCTTAATAACACTTTTGTCAACTAACCCCTATGGGAGATCAGGAAGTATTTTCATGAACACTGTCCTAGATGGCGTGAAAAAAATATAGGTGAGCTAAAGGCTATACTGTCCAATATGTTTATGAAGAAAGAAACAGTGGAAGATAGGAAAGGCACAAATTAAAAATCCAATCCATATTGGCCCCTGGTCAGGTCACAGGTCCTTTTCATGCAGCATAAACTCAGTATAAAACTTAAGAATGTTATTATTGTTGACACATTATTGTTGCATCTTACTGGGACTGTTAAAGAAAAAAATGAGAAAAGGATGGCCAAAGTTTCCATTGGTATCTTCACCAGACCTCAAAGGTGAAACAAAAACACTTGGGGTCACCAAATTATAATGGGTTTGTAAGACTTCAAGAATAAAATGAAAAAGGTTTTAAAGAATTGTGAGGAAATCTCACATGAAGGTACTGGAAGGGGAGGTGGGGAGAAGTATGAACTTTGTACTATACCAGCACCATTAAATCTGACATCCTTCCCCTTGTTATTTGTGTCTTTGTCACTCCCTGAACAAATTACCCTTTATGATTGTTCTGATTCAACATTGGATAAATATAATCTTGGCATTAACTACGATGAAAAGAACCACAGGGATAATTTAAATCACTTTAGCTTTCTTTAATTTTTTCTTTTAAAGACTTTGTATATTTTATCTCATGTTAAGAGTGATATATATTTACTTTATTATATTACCAACTGTGTTCTAACACTTTTTTTTAATCAAATGTAAGCAGCTGCAAAAACCACTCTTTCCTTTTTATCTCAAAATGAGTTGGGGGGACGTGTGTGTGTGTGTGTGTGTGTGTGTGTCTGTCTGTCCAGTGACTTATAAGAGGCACATTTTCTCCTACTTGCTGTTAGCTATGTCTTCAGTGATCCCATCTCTATTTCATTTTTTGATTAATTGGCAGTGACTAAGCATCAAATTCGTCAGAAAAGAACTTTTATGACAGTTGACAGTCAGCTATATGGATGATAGGACTCTGATGATGAGGCAGGAGGGAATGTTCTTGGTAGAACTATATAGATTTTTAAGAGAATAATCACAAATATGGAACTGCAGGCTGAAGTATATTAAGAACAGCACTAAGCCATGTTCTCTTCCTTATAACAATGGTGTGTTTCTCTTATCCCAACTAATTCTCATCTTTTTTTTTTCCCCCTTAGACATTCCATACGCCAAGTCTGGGTGATGAGGAATTTGAGATCCCTCCTATTTCGTTGGACTCTGACCCCTCATTGGCTGTCTCTGATGTGATCGGCCACTTTGATGATCTGGGAGACCCCACCTCCTCACAGGATGGCAGCTTTTCAGCCCAGTATGGGGTCCAGACATTGGATATGCCTGTGGCCATGAGTCATGGCTTGATGGAACAGGGCGGGGGGGGCTCCTGAGTGGGGGGCTTGGCCATGGTAAAGAGGCAAGAGCATTATGAAGCTTACCCCTAACATGGGGTGAATTGAGGAAGACAACTACATAGTCTTGGTGCTATTCATGTGGTTGTAGGATGCTTATCATCTTGGTATTAAAGTCTAGGTCTACTACAGACCAAAAAAGTAGGGGATTTTTGGGACTAAAGGAGTCTATTACTTTAGTCAACTTCATTAGCAAACATGTTTTTACATTTTTCAAATATGAAAATAGTACCCTGAAATATAATCAGAGAAAAATCTTAAAGCATTTTGACCAACTTTGGCATTTACTTTAAGTGTTTTTTGGGAAGTGGGTGGGGAATGAGGGAATGAGAGGAAGCAGTGTCTTGGCTCTTATCATCCCTTTGGTTCAAATATAGTGTTAGTTATGTATTCAGATAATATCTTATTTACCTGACTCTGCATGCCAGTTGCAGTTTTCAAAGTTAATGGGTCAAGGCAAAAGCCAGAGGGGCTCTTTACCTTATATTTCTGATAGATCGTTAAGTAATTTTGTTTCTCCTTATTTTAATTTCTCTGGAAACAACACTGCTCTAATTATTTGTTAGCTTTTTTTTTTTTCTTTTTTTTTTTTTTTTTGCTGAGGCAATTGAGGTTAAGTGACTTGCCCAAAGTCACATAGCTATAAAGTGTTAAGTGTCTGAGATCATATTTGAACTCAGGTAGTTCTGACTTGAGGGCTAGTGCTTGGTGCTCTGTCCATTGCACCTATCTGCCCCCCCATTTTGTTAGTATTTTTTGAATAGGCTTGTTAATTCCAGAAAGGTGAATCTGCTGAAGAATATTACTTTTAAGTAGATATTATCCATGTTAGTGATTTTAAGCTGCTCCTTTCAACTGTTCCTCCTGTGAAAACCTATGCTGATATTAAAGCCTTCTATGCACTGCAGAAGTTAAGGATTAGTATTGTTTTTATATATATGGTTAGAGAAAAATCCTTGGCTTCCCATTAAGCCAAAACCATTGATCAGGTTTTCCAGGGCTTTGTCAGCATTACCATTGTTTTATTTTGTTAAATTTATAAAACCACACTTTATTCTTTTTATTGACTGTGTATTTTCATTTTTGTCTCATTGTGACTATAAATGTTAGTTGGAAATTGCTTTAAGCAGAGGTCAGTTGAGTGACAGGAACTCTTGACAGTCAATGCTCATCTCTGTAGTCATGCTTATAACCTGACAATGTCCAGCTACAGACTTTAGCCAAAAAAAACAGAGTGAAAATTGTTTCTTTGTACAATGCTCAACCAAAATTTTTTCTTCTCATTGTTATTTACAGTTTAAGGTGATGACAAAGGTTGTTCCCCAGAAGGAAATTAGATTATAAAAAGGAAGTGCCCATGTGGTTACAATAACCATGTCATGAATCTGGGGATGAGGGTGGGACTTGGAGAATTTAATGTCTAAATTTATCTTCATCTACCTCTCAGGACTTGGACCACTCTATAGGGACTCAGTATAGTGCCAACCCACCTGTCACAATCGATGTCCCAATGACAGATGTGTCATCTGGTTTGATGGGGCACAGCCAGCTGACCACTATTGACCAGTCAGAGCTGAGTTCTCAGCTTGGCTTGAGTTTAGGGGGTGGCACTATCCTCCCATCTGCCCAGTCACCTGAGGATCGGCTTTCAACTACCCCTTCACCTACTAGCTCCCTTCATGAGGATGACGTTGAGGATTTCCGGCGGGTGAGATATCCCTTGGCAGAACTGCTAGTCTCATTTTATCCAAGGGCAATGGCCAAGTGTAATATTCCTATATATACACTCAGTTATTTTCCTGTGTTTTTTGGCCTTTTCTGTTTTCTGGGTACAAAGCTCTTTCTTTGCAATTAATGTTCTCCCATTCTTCTTGTTATGATACATTGGTTTGGTGTGTGCTTTTATTTTGAAGAATTTTAGAAAATGTCCATGTGAGCATTTTTTATTTTAACCTCCTAAGGCACAGTATTTCTCTTTCCCTTTCCTTTCTGCAGCTCCCTAGTCAGAAGACAGTTGTGGTAGAGTCAAGCAAAAAGCAGAAGACTCCAAAGAAAAAGAAGAAGAAAGATCCCAATGAACCCCAAAAACCAGTATCAGCATATGCCTTGTTCTTCCGTGACACACAGGCAGCCATCAAGGGACAGAATCCCAATGCTACTTTTGGGGAGGTGTCAAAAATTGTGGCCTCCATGTGGGACAGTCTTGGAGAAGAGCAAAAACAGGTATAAGGGGGTGTAAAAAACGGGTTAGTAGTAGACGATGGAAGTTAATAAATTTTTTTAGTGGAAAAGAAAATTGACATTTATCTATTCCATATTTATGTCAAACATTTATTGTCAACTCTGAGTTCATTCTTATTCTTCACCTAAAATTTTTACCAGACATAATAACTGGCTTATTTTCATGCAAGTTTTCATTTCATCCTTATAACCCTATGGGGTTAGTAGTAGTGTGTGATTAAATCATTTTGTGTAGGAAAAAGATTTCACACCCAGAAATATGAAATAACTTATTCAGAATTGCAAATCTAGGAAGTAATGATTAGTGAGGCTAAAATTTCAATCAAAAATCATGTGAAACATAATATAAATTAAGTTATTCATGTGAAATCCATCTATCTAAAAAACACTACCAGGAAAAGCTGGGCAACCCAGATGAGAAAAAAACCTCATGTTGAAAAAAGGCAAAGAGGTTGATGGAACTGGATGTGCTAAATCCAAAGATAGCTTCACCACATCTTTCCTCATGCCATATCATCTCAAGTTCTGACACTTGACTTGTTGCATTCTTGAGAACCACTCCCCACCTTTTCCTTTTCTATCCATTACTTTTTCAAATCCTTGATTTATTACACAATGTGTAATAAAGACCTATGGCTTTATGTTCTGTCTATATCACTATAAAAACTGCTTAGCCCTATAAACAATTGGGAGTTATTTAGCCTTTCTTTGAGTTTCTCCGTGTAAAATTGGTATTTAATAATTGGGAAGTTATATTTCTCAGCTTGAACACCGATTTACTATGAATATAGAAAATGTATTTAACTTTTACATTTTTAGGTTCAAATGGATTAAGAAAAAAATTAGTGAAGCATTTTGTAAATATAAAATGTCATTATGCCTATTTACCTCCAAATTTCTTGTTGACCAGCATGTCATCTTTGCTTGCAGGTATATAAAAGGAAAACGGAAGCTGCCAAAAAGGAATATTTGAAGGCTTTGGCAGCTTATAAAGCCAATCAGGTGTGTCAGGTAAGCCTAATAAATGGTGGCCCCATAGTTATTCAATTTACAAGTATACCTATTATTATTTACCTTCTGGAGACCCATAAGTACCTATTCAGTTTCTTCTACCAGCTTATTAATAGGAAGAATTCACTTCTTTGATTTCTTTTATACCTTTCTTAGTGCTTATGGTGGGTAATAAGGATATATGATTATATATTGGTTTTTATCCTTCTAGACTGCTGTAGAGACAGTGGAATTGGATCCAGTGACACCACAGCAGACTCCTCCCCCATCTCCTGCTGCAACAGTTGTTGTGCCAGCCTCACCAGCACCAGCACCAGCACCAGCATCAACGGAGCCCCCTTCCCTGTCTTCTTCCATTGTGGTTAAATCTACTCTCTCATCCTATGTGACAAGTCAGACATCTGGGGGGACAGGGGCCCAGACCAGCATCACCAAGATCATTATATCCAAACAGACGTTGACATCTAGCCAGTTGACTTCTTCTATTGCCATGTCCCAAGGGGGCATGGTTACAGTCATCCCAGCCACAATGGTGACTTCCCAGGGGCTTCAGTTAAGCCAAATCCAGGCAGCTACCAGCACATCTACCATTGATCAGAGCCAACAAGCCAAGATTGTTACTCGATCTGTGTTGCAGGCAGCAGCAGCAGCAGCAGCTTCTATGCAGTTGCCTCCACCTCGACTGCAGCCCCCTCCACTGCAACAGATGCCTCAACCACCCAGTCAGCAACAAGTAACCATTCTGCAGCAGCCTCCTCCACTCCAGGCCATGCAGCAGCCCCCACAGCAAAAGGTTCGCCTTAGCCTTCAACAGCCACCTCCTCTGCAGATCAAGATTGTTCCTCCACCTACATTGCATATTCAGCCTGCCTCAGTCCCACCTGCCCTGGAAAGTAGTCCTGAACAGCCGATTACCACTAGTCCTGAGTCCCATGCAGTGGAGGCACCTTCTCCTGAACCAATTGAGATGATCACAGATGTTGTACCTGAGGTGAGAAACTTCCCTTGGAGTGTAGCAGGTCTCAAGAAGACCTTTTAAAACTGCTATTCAGTGAGTTGAAAGGTACTATACTTAGTAACTTATGTGCAATATTGATGCTTTTTCTTCTCCAAGATTTTACGTTCTAATTTTCCCACGTCTCAATTGGGGCACAGAACTTAGTATAAGAACACAGACCTAGAACTTGACAGGATCTCAGAAGTTACCTAATGCAGTTGCCTCATTTTATAAATCAGGAACTTAGGTCCAGGTCATATAGTGTGCAGGATGAAATTGAAAAAGGTCCTGTGACCTAATAACCCATGATCTTTGCACTGTTACTAGATGCTGAAACATACTTAGTACACTGCTGCTCATTTTTAGAAACAGTATCAAGAATAAATTTAATGTTTAACTTCCTCTTTTCAAAGAACATATCTCATTTTAGGTAGTTGAGGAATTGCATATTTTACTTTTAAGTGATTTCCTACTCTTCCCTTTGAACCGGAAGAATAGGTTCCAACTCTAAAAGGGATGTACATACTAGGAGTAAGAAAAAGAAATCACTTGGGAATTTTAAAATTCCTAAACATATGTTTTGTTTATAAAATAATTTGTTGCAATGTTATTATTGAAATAAATATTATTTGAACCTTTAAATGGCTAATGACTAATAGTAAGACTAATGCCCAGATCTTTAGGCCTCTAGCAAAAAGAGCCTGTAACCAATTCAAAGGTGAAATTAGTTTACTAAGACTGTCTTTCTTTTATAGGTTGAATCTCCTTCTCAAATGGATGTTGAATTAGTGACTGGGTCTCCTGTGACACTCTCCCCTCAGCCCCGATGTGTGAGGTCAGGTTGTGAGAATCCTCCAGTTGTGAGTAAGGACTGGGACAATGAATACTGCAGCAATGAGTGTGTAGTGAAGCATTGCAGGTGAGTTAAATAGCTATTTGAGTCTTTTTTACTTCTTAGGGAAGAAATCACAAGGCTTATTTGTTCACATCAGTAGTTTGAGTTTTCAAGGCCCTGAATTTTAAACTACATTATTTCAGGATTAGACTACTTACAGATGGCACACTAGGCTTACCTTAAATATAGGTGATTTTCCAGCATATCTTTCCATATGTTGTTAAGGATTGTTAATTTACAACAATTTATTACTTAAGATTTTAAAAATGTCTTCCGGTCTATTTATACAGATAACACATTAATATCTCATTTGCACAGGGGAAATTTGAATAGTTTGACTTCACAGCTAGTATTTTTTTTTTTTTTTTTTCACTGTACTAGAGGTTGAATCAAATATCAAGAATTTCAGTTTCCAGTAAAATGGCTACCTATTGAACTCTTGCATAAGCCAGTTTAGAATGAGAATATCAGGAGTACATTTCATAGTCCTTAAACTCCTACTATTTTAGCTCTGATATAAGTTTAATAAAGTAAATTCATACTGCTTATATAAGGTAAGTAAAAGTACAAAGGATGAACTTTGTGTATTTCACAAGTCATCAGGCCAAATTTTGCGTCTCAATCCTCATTTGTTATGGGAAAATGGTAGTAGAAATGGCGCTATTTTACTCTGATTCTAACTTTATACCTATTCTTTGCATCTCTTTGGCATATTCATTGGGACTCACACTGTTGGGGAATTACTTGGGTTCTTATTCATTTATGGTGGAATTTAAGAGAATTTTGTAATGTAATCTGGGTTTTTTCTTTTTCTTTTCTCTTCTCCTTTAGGGATGTATTCCTGGCCTGGGTGGCTTCCAGAAATTCAAGCACAGTGGTGTTTGTGAAATAGTTCATCCCATCTCCCAAGCCAGTGAAAACTTATCCGCCTGCATATGAAACACAAGCTGGGCTTCTGGTGATGCCTGATTCCAGTCAAGCCCTCTGTGCTTCTTCCCTTTTCTTCTCTTGGATAGGGGCCAGCTTTTGGAGGAGCACCACCATGTTTGCTGAAATCTGGGGCTGCTTTATACATTCAAGTACAAGCAGAAGGCCCAGTGATGACAGCAAAGGAGTTGGGGGAGTGAGACAGAACATGGGGATGTGGGGATAGGGAAATTGTTTGATTCTTTTAAAGAAAAAAAATTGTTGGTATAATTTTCAAAGGACTTGCCTGAAAGATAATTAAAATGATAGAGAAAATACACAGCTCTGAACCTCAGAGAAAAACATGTTTACATTTGTACTGATTTCTAACTTAGAAATGGCTTTATGGTTGGTGTCTATACATTCATTTCTCTCCCATTATGATTTGTAAAAAAATACTTTAGCATTTTGCAACCTCTCCTTACCTGATTTGTTATCTCAGGTCATAAGTGAAGGATGCCTTCTGCTAGTAAAATGTCTCTAATTATAGAGGTTGTGACCTCTATAACCTAGTGTTTGGCAGAGATTGTGACCTCTATAACCCTAGTGTTTGGCAGAGTGTTTGTCTACATATTAGTTTCCAAGGGAAGAAATGGTAAGATTAGATTAGATAAGGTTAGATGGTAAACCAGCCCTGCATACCCTAAACTGTTCTTGGTCCTCTACATAATGCCAGGTTAAGTAATCCAGTGGTACGTTTTCACTTGTTGCAATTCTGAAAAAAAAAAAGTACCTATTAGTTAATGAAGAGTAGCAAAAGCTGGTATTTACTTTAGAGTAAATGATTCAGAGATTAGCTTCTCTTTCTATATACTATATGTATTATTTGTTATCTAATTATGGCAGTAGCCCATATGCAGAATTTGACAGTCCTATTTTATTTAAAAAGATATCCCTTTCCCCCCTTCCCTTAAAGAAGTCTGTTCAGGTCCAGGACAGTATTACAGCAGACATCCCTATGGTTGCTTAGCTAGCCAGGAAAGAAGTACTTCTACATGTTCTTAGGTTTGGAGATAATGCCATCAGGATACCGCTGCTTGAACCTGGCAACCACATCTGGGTCAAGCAGGTGGATCCCATCAAGTTGGTTCCCAAGCGTGATCCTGGAAATGAAAGCAACAATGAAAAAGTAGCACAACTATGGACTTATAAGATCAGAGGAAGTTGAACTTGGGAGTAACTATATGTCTAGACCAAGTGTTTTTAACTTCATTTTTGTGCAACAGACCCTTTCTCAGAATACTACTATTAAATAATATATGTTGGATTAGAAAAGGAACCAGTTATAATAGTTTATACATAGAGAAATTGAAATTGAGTATTTAAAAAACAAGCTCAAAGATTAAGAACTCATCTAAATCAAAAACATTTGAAATATTGACAGAGCTAGAAAAGATTAGGTGTGGAGATGCATTGAACCAAACTAAACTGCCCACCTGAACATTAAAGGAACAAAATCTTTCCAACCACAGGGGGGCAGAATACCCCCATCAAACGAGTGGTACCCTAATAAAAATGTGAAGCCATTCAGTCTTAGGCATAAAAGATAAGATTGGAATAGAAGAAACTGCCAATTTTTGGTCCACAATCTCAGGGGACTATTGTCTCAGACTAGCTTCTGGAACTTACCAGTTGGGTTGTACGTTGTGTGGTCGTCCAAATAACTCAATTTTGCGTGTCCCAGGGGAAAGCCTTTCTATCATTCCATAGATTTCATCTGGTTTGTGGCTAGTGGAGCGAACCTGAAAAACAAAGGTTATAACTGCTTTTAAATGAACATTTCTACAATGAAATGAGATACTGAAGTGTGCATGAAAATTCACTATAGAGGAAAATGCAGAATGTTTTGGGGACACTAGTACTTGCCTCAGCTACAATCACTTCACAATCCAGGCCCCGGTTGAAGCCTTGAGGATTTCCCTTGACACCAACCTGCCCATCATAGAAACAGAGAATGTGTTATATATGCTGTATACCACAGTGTACTTCTCAACAAGAAGCCAAACTACTGTTCCTTTTTTATCCTAGCTGATCCCCATAGCTACTTACCAAACAATGCTCCTTCCCATGGTTTAGCCAGTGGCCTGTGCGCCCTGTTCGGATGATACGTTGCAACTGATTTGTTTTCACCCAGATAATCTCATCTACCCGTTCATATCTATAAAAAGTAAAAGTATAAATACAATCTAGTTAGGCCTTTAAAATTCTGCAGTACAATCATTTGATAGGGAAAAAAGGGAACCAGAAAATCCCAGGGAATAATGATATGGAATTATATCATCAAGAAACAACATACTGATTACTACTCACCCCCAAAGGTTCAAACATTCTCTGCCCAGTTCCATGGCTCTAGGAAGGAAAATAAAGAGTTCATAATCTTAACTGCCTCTTTCCTCCTCTGAGGAAGTTAATTGTAAAATATGAAATGAGAAATGGGGTGAGTCAAGGTTTAAGTAGAATGGATTAACAAGCTAAATAGCAGTGCTAAGATTACCCAGGATCTTTTTCCACTCAGTACTTTTATGCCATAACTGTACTTTTATATCCCAAGACTACAATGTGCATACCTGCCTGTGACCCAGAGAAAGAGAAAGCCATCATCCTGAAGCACTGGGATGTTGAGTCTCCGCATCTCATCATCTGTTAGGGTACCATATGGCAACTCCATGTGAATATCCCAGGGTGGGTCAGCCATTACCACTGCGAACTTCCCCAAGATGCTCACATCCAAGTAGCGGATATCACAACAGATCCACTGTGTGGGAGGTAAACTGGTCATCTTCCTGCCTCCAAAAATCAAATCCATATCCAAGTCTTCACCTCTATCATTGTATATTTCATTGTAAATCTAACTACCCATTCCTAATAAGTAGGGCATAACCTATTATAGCTTTGCCCTTTCTACATAAATACTCCTGGAATTGGGCTCAGGATTTTTCTGAGGAAACAGTAATACCTGGGGTGGGAAGAGTCGATCCACACTGGAGTCAGCACCAACACCTTGTGTAAGGGCCAGTTCCTGACTAGGAGGGTGGTCGGAGCTGCCAGGGGCCTCAGCATCTATGCAGGCATCAATCTCATAATGTACATACTTGCAAGTGTCCATGTGGAAGCAAGTGTTGAGGAAGGAGCAGTCGCCTAATGATTCATCTGTATGTTTATTGATGATTCGCCTATGGGAAATAAAACCAGAGAATTCAGAGCTGCCAGTAAGAAAGCTAATTATCAGATTCTACAACGTAAATTTGGTATATTGCAGGTACTAAATCTTTTCTCACAAGATTCCCTTATTCTCATTAAAATTTATCACTAGTAGCTTTGGGGAAAGCTGGCAAGTAATAAAAGATATAATCAAAAGCACAGAAAAGATCTGTTCTACTCCCTTTCTCTAAGATAGCTTCTTTATCACAAAAGAAGGGAGAGAACATCATTTGGTTATAGAAAAGTTATAAGATGACAATCCATCAACAGAGTTTCTACAGCTCTCTGTCTTCTTTTTAAAAGTCATATGGCTTTTTTTTTTTGAATGGAATGTAACTTTATTCTTATATATTTTTTTAATTATACAGATACAAAAAGCCCTTATCATCTTTGAGATAAAACCAGAGCATCTCCATTTCATGAATGACAGCACAATTAAAGCTAAATAATACAAAAATAATTTGAAAAAATCCCTTGAACTGTACATTCTCAAATCAAAAAAGATAAATGACAATCTTCAAATATCCAGAAAAATGTGTGTCTATTCAGTTGGGCTTTGTAGTTCAGTTCTGTATAATCACACAGTGTACATATATGTGTGTGGTCAGATGTGTATACTCTGTAGAATAGAAGCCTTGTTTATCTAGTTCTTCTAATTTTTTAGCTACTTGACTGATACAATTTTGAGTACTACAGTACCACATTAGTATTACAGTACCATATGAAACAATGACTTTACATGATTACTTAGTTGAAATGCTAAGAACTTGTACACACTTATTTGGCTTGTAAAGGACTGAAATATTACAGAGAATGTAATTTTACTTTGCCTTTAAAGAATATGGCTCTTAAGAACTGATTAAAAGTAAAAGTCATATGGCTTTTAAGGAACTTTATATATCAGTAGGATTTAGAAAACACCCAATGCTTTCTTGTTCCAAGAAGGAAGATCATACAAATGGCATTTTTATTTATTTTTTTTAAAGAATTTTATTTTTCCAAATATATGTAAAAATGGTTTTTGTAAAACTTTGTGTTCCAAATTTTCTCTTTCCTTACCTCCCTCCCCCCCAAAATAACAAGTAATCTAACAAGTGAAATATGTGCAAATTTTTTTTAAACATTAAAAATGATATTTTTATCTTCTAGTTCAATTTGGGATAAGCCCAAGTATTCTTTCCCAGGGAAGATTATATCTTTATATGAAGGTAACACCTCTCTTCCTCCCTCTTTCTGTCTCTCTTTGTCTGGAACATTTATTCAAATATCAGATGATAGGGTAAAAGAACCCCAATGGTTTTGGAAAGGACTTGTGCCCAAAGGGAATGAATATTCATTCATTTATTCCAAGGGGTCCAGCCCACCTGTTCCCCCTCAAAAGACCTGAAATGCAACTTGCGGCAGGGTCGGTCAGCATCACTGGCCTTCATACACTCTTCTTTGGTGCCATAGTCACAGAACTCTTGTACTTGGGCCCGTCCTCGTGAGCGGAACTTCTCCACGATGGATTGTTCCTTGGCTGTTGTAGTATTTAGCAGCTCCAAAATCTCCTGACTCACCTATAACAAAAGAAGTCCAAGACCTATGAGGTTTTTTATGTAGGCAATAGCAAATCCTTCATAAATACCACTATATATTCTACCTGTTATTAAGACCCTTGAGAGAGAAAAGGATAAAAAGAATACTTATCTAAGGTCTACACAGCCCTGACCAGTAAGATTGATTTGATCTCAAACTAGAATGCAAAAATTCTGACTTCTTGTTCTAATCTCTTGGGCTGTCCTTTATCCAGAAATTAAAAAAAAATATTCCCTTTCCCCATTCTCATTCATGATCCTATGATCCATTTCCCTAGATCTTAACCATTCCTATTCTCCCACTTAAATACTTTTTGGAGGACTACCTGGAACACCCACATATATTCTTCCCCTTAATATTTCTTTATTTAGGTTTTCTTACTGCTACTACTTCTGTTCCTAACCTTCTTGCTCTGTTGCTCCTTGGTAGACTGTTGATTCAAAAGACTCTCAATTTCCAGGTCTACATCAGAAGCAGCATGTTTCCGTGATTTTTTAGCTGGCTCTTTGGCTGGCTCTGAGGTTGAAGAGGCCAAACCAGAAGCTGAAGAACTGGTAAAAGTAGTAGCTGTGGTGAGGTCTTGCTCTGCTCGCCGCTTCTGCCCTGTGCTGGCCCCTGCCACTTCCCCAAGGCCCTTCTTTTCTGTCACAGCCCCCATCATGGCTGAAAGCTTAGAATGGTCAGCGTAGGTCACCAGGGTAGGATGGGCATCATCTTGAAGAAGGCCTCGCTTTACTTCAATCAACTCTTGTGCTGCAAACTTCTGTAGAAGGCTTTCCACCCCATCTTGTGTTGCAGGGGCTTCTGGCTGGGGAAGGGCAACAAGATACTGGCTATAAGCTGAAGAAAAGGGGAAGTGGGGGATCCCAGCCCTCTGTCACATAGATGTCATTACCGTAGAGATGGCAAGGCGGATGGACACAGCATCAGTGGGCAATGTCAGCGCCAAGTCTGAGAGATGGTGTAATAACTTCTTCTCTAGCTCAGGGTCTGTGGCGAGCTCTGCAGTTCCTGAAGCAGTGCTGGGTTTAGGGCCACTTGAGGTGGGTGTCATGGGCACTGGACTGTCACTGCGAAAGGTTGGTGACAGCACTGCTTCTGGGTTCCGAGGATCTGGAGGACAGGATGGAAAGGAAGGATAAAGAAAAGAACACAGTAGGACTGAATCATAACCACCAGATATTTTAAAGTAACTAAATTTAGCTTCCCCAGCAACAACTTTTCCTTATGCCATGCAGGTTCTCTGACTTTTCCTTTTACTGTTCATGGAACAGTCACTAAACTTCCTAATCTTTTCCCCAGGATAGTCTTGAGAGTTCCTCACATAAGTCTCCAGAATTCCACAAAACTCCACAAGGTTAGTAAACTAAGACGCAATACCTAGATGTAAATTTCTCTGCTTTTTACCTTCAGGGTCACCTTTTGGTTTAGAAAGCATTAAACAGCAGTTTAAGATGACAAAAGTTCCTAAAAACTAGGGTGAGTTGAAGAACAAATTAATGTCACATCACTGTCATGAGGGAGGACTTTCAGGAAAGAGGAATTTGAAATGGCCTATTCTGCCTTATGGATTATTATCTAATTAAAACAGAAACAAAATTTTCCTTCAGTCTGTGAATGCTTCCTTTCTTTGGGTTTGGCACTTCTATTTTTCTACCACTTCCCCATTTCTCTCCATTATGCTATCCAATCTGAACTGACCTATTATCCTCTTTTATTCTTCACTGTTTGACTATCACATTCTTCATTAGCAGATGCTCCACGTCTCTTCTCAAACATTCCCTCCTTCTTCAATCCCCCAGCCAACTTCCAGAAAATGACAAGCCTCATATTTTACACACAAAACAATCAAACAATCCATTGGAGAGCTCCACCTCCCCCCTAATTCTACAATTCATACCCACAGCAACATCACTTTTCAATCTCGTTAGCTACAGTCTAAATAGTTAAAGTGGTCCCTCTCTTTGCCAATGTCAGCCTACCTGGAGAGGGAGGGATCAAGGACAAATCAATGGTTCTGTCCCTTCCATTCATTCTCCTTCACTCCCCTAATGTTCAATCTCTTTATCCACTGGCTCCTTCCCAGTTGCCTATAAATATGTTTAGCCATCATGCCTTAAGAACAAAATTATTTATTTGAGCCAACTATTCCCTAAAGTTTTTTGCTCTCCCATTCCTTTTTTGTATTCAAACTACTAGAAAAAGCTGCTTACACTCTCTCACATCCCACTATAATCTGGCTATGGTCCTCATCATTTATTCTAAGGTCACCAGTACTAATTATTGTTAAATCCAATATATTTCTCAGTACTCATCTTTCTTGATAACTTAGCATTTTATACTGACCAATTTTTCCCTGAAGATATTCTCTGCTCAGGTTTTAATGTCACATTTTTGTTGTAGTTCTCTTCTTACCTGTCTGCTTAATTCTTCTCAGTTTCCTTTGCAGGATCATTTTAACCAGGTTTACCTTCATTCTTTTTACACACTCTCCGTGATCTCTGTATTCAGCTATGTAGATGACTCTTAAATCTATATATTCAGCACTAATTTCTCTCCCAAACTTCAGACCTACATTTCTAACTGCCTGCTTGACATCTCTCTGAGGATGTCTCACAAACATTTCAAACAATGGTTTAAAAAACTTCTATCTTTTCCCATACACCTACCACTCCTAACTTGCCAATTTTTGTCAAAACTTAAGTCAACTAAGTTTGCAACAAAGAAATCATCCTTATCTCTTCCTTCTTAATAACCTCCATCTCCCTCCTCCCCCATCTAATCCTCTATCCTGTTTTGTAGATTTCTGTACCCATTCCCACAACCCCTACCACTAATCTAAGAACAGTCCCTCATAACTTTTCATTTGGATAACTAATAATCTCCTGATTGATCTCCATGATACTAGCCTTGCTCAATTCTTCCTCCAAAGAGTTGCCAATTAGTTGTTCTAAGTCTGACTGTCCTTCCCTAGCTCAAGAAACTTCAATTGCTCCCCATTGCCTTTGATATAAAAATACAAATTTCTTTAGTATTTCCTTTTCCCCATCTGACTCCAGCTTATTTTCCAAACTATACTTCCTACTATTCCCCTGATGCATGCTAACAGCTAAACTTGACTGCCTGCTGCTTTTGTACCTTAGCATAAGCTGTCGTGCCCCTCATCTGGAATGTTCTCACTCTTCACCTCCTCTTCCTGGAATCCCAAGCTCCCTTCAAGGATCAGCTCAACTGTCACCTCCAAGAAGTCCTTGTTTCTCCTAATGTCTTTCTCTCCAATCACTTTATATTTGCATATGTGTTTCTGTGAACATCCTGTATCCTCCAAGAAAAAGGTAAGTTCCTTGAGGGTAAATATTGTACATTTTTACCTGGAGCACCTAAGCATACTGCCTGGTACATAGCAGGTTCTTATATAAATGCCTGTTGATTGATCCAGATCTAAATAAAATAAGAAGTACTCTGTACAAGACTCTTATTGGTGTGTATATGTAAAGTAATAGAGATCTAATCTCATTAGAGTGGGCTCCAAAGACCTTTCTGGTCATATTAAAATTTGGACTATCAGATAAAGATCACAAAATTTGTGGTTATTCAAAGATTTTCATTATCATGGAACTCATTCTAGTTAAATTAAAAAAATCTACTTGAAGGGAAATAGCTCAGATATCCAAGATATTTTGCTGACAATGCATATTTTAAGCCTTTTTGGTTGCAAAATTTCATCTTCCTATTATTTGCTAAGAGTTAACAGTTGTTAATTTTCACAAAGTTTTGTTTCTGACTATAAGACTATAGATGAAATAGAACAATGCAAAATGGATATGCATGAAACTGAACACCTCTGTCCTCTTCCATAAAGTATAAAAAATGAGGAAAAGAAAGACTTTTTCTTGCACAACTTGCACAACTTAATTTAAACCAATGCAATACAAGAAATAAGTAATGAGAGTAGGGACTATTTCATATTCACCTTTTTATTTCTAGTACACAGAAATATTTAATAAATAATTGTTGATTTGTTAGTCTTGGGTAGTTCAATCAAGCAATCAATCAGCAAGTATTTATTTTCTACTATGGGCTAGGTTTTAAAGATAGAGACAAATATGAAACTCTCTCCCTTGAAGAAATTTATATTTTAATAGATGTATTAAAGTAGGTATACCTATAAGTATACACAAGTCATACAAAGTAGTCACAAAGTAAACTTGAATGGGAAGGCACTAGCAGCTAGTGAGGCTAGGAAAGGATTCCTACAAAAAGTAGAATTTGAGCTGAGTCTTGAAAGAAGCCAGGGATTAGTGTTGAAAAAAATGTACCTCCCCCTCTTCTTTGAAGAGGCAAAGATCTATCAGTGAAGAATACTGCATAAATATTCAAACACAATTAAAGAAAGAGTTGCTTGGTTTTGCTGAACTCCCTCCCCTCCCAACCACTCTTTTCCTCAATAACATGTATTACAAAGGAAGACTTACTAAGGTAGGAGAAAAAAGAATACATTCAGAAATGAAGGTTACATTAAAAAAAAAAAAAGATAATAAAAACAAATGAAATTGTTGCAAACTAATAAAAAGGCTTAAATATGTGAAGTGACACTAAATAAAAGGAGGGCCGAGAAAAAATACTTATACAGTGATTATAACAAAGTAAATGGAAAGAATCACCACAATACAACTAAAAATAAAAGTTACACATTACAAAGAAGAAGCATGGTCTCAAAAGAAGATATGACAGTTTTCCTACTTGTTTACACTGGTGGGAGTGAAGAGTAATACACAGATATGGAACAACTAACTGCATGTACTGTAGGATATTTTCAATGCATGGATCAGTTTTTTTCAATTTTCCACTCCCCTAATTCTCAATCCTTTCTTAAAACAACAACAACAACAACAACAACAACAACAACACACACACACACACACACACACACACACACACACCCCTGTCTCTCTCTCTTTCTCTCTCTTAATTATAAGGGATATCTGGCAGGATAGGGAAAGATTTAGATATAAAATAAAAGTTGTCAATAAAAATATATCTTAAAGACTCCTCAGCCCTAAAAAGCAAATAATTTTCAGAAAGTTTATCTTCCTATTTGGGTTCTTTCTCAATCTAACTTGTTAGATCATAGTGATTTCTTAAAACTCACATTAGGTTAATAAAATACAAATCACAATGACCCAGAGGTTTCACCTTACACCCAGAAAACTGGCAAAGATGACAAAAGATGGGAATACTAAATGTTGAAGGAGTGGTATAAAGACAGGAAAAGTAACAAATTGCTGGAGGAGCTTGAATTAATACAACCTTTCTGGAAAGTTATTAAGAATTATGCCCATAAAATGGCTAAAAAATATCCATATCCCAACAACCAGCTCCATATTCACTGAAATGTTTATAATAGTACCTTTTGTGGTAGCAAAAAAGTGAAAACATTTGAATGATGGTTAAACAAATTATATATATGATTGTAATAAAATATTACTGTGGTGGGAAAAAAAAAGATGACAAATATAGTGAATGCAGAAAGACAAAGATTTATATGAACTAATAAAAAGTGAAATAAACAGAGCCAGGAAAACAATACAACAATGTTGAACCACCACAGAACAAAACTAAAAGTTGTAAGGCTGTGTTTAATGAAGATGCTTGGCCCCAAAGAAAAAATATGAGAAGGCAGCCCCAGGCTGCCATTTCCTATTCATTTCTCAGAAAGGAGTGTCCTTTCTAAGGGCATGAAACATAGAATGTAATATTAATTTTTTTTAACATGTTAATTGATTTTCTCAAATCTTCCCCCTTCTCCCCCCCCCCATTTAAAAAAATTTTCTCTAAGTGATGGTTTTTTGGAAGGGGGGGATGATAACATAAGAGATGATCTTTTAAAATACCAAATTTGCTATATAGTGCTGATGTGATTAATATTTCTACTCACATCAAAATGTTGAGATTATTTTACCTGTGATAGAGGTAGAGGATTTTAAATTGATCTTGAATGTCTACATCAAGGACATGCTGAAATTTTCACCAACTGTGACAGGTCACATTTTATCTAGACAGTATTTTTCTTAATGTGTATTTCTACTTTAAGTACAACACTTTCTATCATAATATCAATGTTCTTGACATTATTATACAGGAAATGGAGATCTATGGTTATTCAGGAAAATTTCTCATGTCTTGTCCAACCTATAGTATTTACATTGCTTCTAAAATTCTTCCCTAAGTCCATATTATAGTCATGTCACTTAGGTGTAAGAAACCAAAAATGGTACAAATAGTCTAAAAATTATTAGAAACTACTGAGCTGCATATCATGATTTCAAAACTACATATCGAGTTTTTGAGTGTCCCATCCTTATAACTGTTATCTAATCCCAAATCCTGTGTGGGAATAGTCTACTCAAACTGTCACAAATAATGATTCTTTAAACACTTTTCTCAAAGCTGCAGCTGTGAAACACCACCTTATTTTCCTGCCAAATATCCATTCTTTGTATGTGACTCTCATAAGAATGAAGCACAGGAATCTAAAGATTCAAAAGAGAGGAGTAACCTCTTCTGACTTTCCCATGACATCTATTATTACCAAATTCAAAACATGCAATCCCACATGTAAACTTGGCTGGATGATGGCTCTTTTAACTTAAATGAAACCCACTGAATGATCCCTTCATCTTGGCTGCTCTATTGACTGAAGATACTACCCAATTCTTTAGAGAGGTTATTTGATTTAAAATCATTTATAAAACTATTCTATTTACAAAATAATATTTTAAGCATTATAATCAGATATTTTCTGAGACCTATTTTGCATTGCTGAAAATTTGATTTTATCTTGAATGTCACTGAGTTTAAAACATACTACTAAAGTTTATTTATTGTTGATACCATCAATTACTAATTTGATTTTATCTTATTTTAAAATAATTACTTTTCCAATATCCTTTTGATTTGTATTAATTAATGAGGATCAAAATGCTGTTCACAAATTTAGTTATCATTTCCTAATATAAACAAGAATTCAAAAAAGAGAATTGTCCCAACCAATGAATACTGAAAAATTTGTTGTCACTATTTTCCCTTTATAAATCTGATCATTTATTTCAGTACTACTGTCTTGATTTGTATTATCCTCCCAGAATACTAGATGGGAATTAGAAAGCTATGATCTCTCCTCAGAGTTTTCCTTTATTTCCATTCAACAATCCAAAGAAAGAAAGTACTTTTTGGTTTTATACATATTCATATAACAATTCTTAACAATGAGCTAATAACATTCCATTAATAATTTTATTTCATTCATCTAAATATCTGAGGTCTGTTTGTGACTTACTGGTTCAATAATTTCTATTCATAACCTAATAATTACCATTTTGCTAATATCAACTAACACCATTAAATTGTTTGTGCTTATCTTTCATACCAAGATTGATTTGAAACATCCCTTTTTGATATGCAAAAAGGCCTAAGAAAGTTAGTTAAATCAGCAAATCATTAGGTTCAGAAAAAAATATAAATATTGGAAATCTAATAAGTCAATATATGTGAATCTCTATAATAAATGGATAGGCATTTCTGTTATGTATTAAGCATATAGCCTCAAAGAGGGTTAGGATGATAACAAAGTCAAAGATACTTTATCTTTATAATGAACTGCCAACTTCCATCAAACGACTATCAAGAGATTATTTTATTTCAAAAGACTAAGATAGTATTTAGAAAAAAACTTCCATCTCATTAATTTCATTTATATGGGGAACTGATAAATATTTGCTAGTAAGAGGACCTGGTTATCTGACCTTGAACAAATTATTTCATAGCCTGTTGGGATCTCAATTTCCTCATGTAAAATGAAGCCATTGCACTAGATTAGAGATCTAATAGAGAATCTAATTTTGAATTTGAAATTTTATGACCCTACCTGTTTGCAAGACAGTTTGTAAAACTATAAAAATATTGTGTTGGACCAATTTTATTTCGTTCTGCTATAAGGAAATAGATCATGTAGAGAATTTAAATTTTCTTAAAATTTCTGATTACTTGCATGGCATTTTAATTAATAAATACACATACTTCCAAGACTATTGTGAGTACTGCTTTCAACAGTACAAACTAATTCACTCATGCTTTTACATCCTTGTGAACTCTGTACACCTTCCCATAAATCCTCAGTAAGGATCATCCTCACCACCTGAGAGTAAGGAACTTTACATCTTCTGACTTTATTTAAAGCATGTAGCTTAGATGTCCACAGATTATTTTGCTCTCTATTACATAGTCATGTAATAAAAGAATGTGAGCTCCTTGAGAACAGCAACTGTTTTGATATCTCCAGTGCTTAACAAAGTACTTTGTATACCTCCTTTTAAGTTTACAAATCTCTGAATAAACTCTTTTCACTGTTTCTTTTGGTCAATTCTTAACTGAGAACACAATGCAACCTACTACCTTTTTTTTTTTAAATCTTCATATGTTATTTATTTCTTTAGTTCAATACATTTTTTAATAACAACTCTTTATTTTTCAAAACACATGCAAAGATAATCTTTACCCCTCCAAAACCTTGTGTTCCAAATTTTTCTCCCTCCCTCCCTCCCTCCCCCTCCTCCAGACAGCAAGCAATCCAATGTAGGTTAAATATGTGCAATTCTTCTAAACATTTCCACATTTATCATGCTGCACAAGAAAAATCATAAAAGGGGGGAAAATGAGAAGAAAACAAACAAGCAAACAACAACAAAAAAGGTAAAAATACTACATTGTGCTCCACCTTCAGTCTCCATAGTCTCTCTTTGGATGCTGATGACTTTCTCCATCATAAGTCTATTGGAATTGGCCTGAATCATCTCATTACTGAAAAGAGCCATGTTCATCATAGTTGATCATCACATAATCTTGCTGTTGCTGTGTATAATGTTCTCTTGGCTCTACTCACTTTAACTTTGTATCAGTTCATGTAAATCTTTCCAGACTTTTCTGAAATCAGTCTGCTCGTCATTTCTTATAGGACAATAATATTCCATTACATTCATATATCATAACTTTTTTTTAGCCAATTCCCAACTGATGTTCATCCATTCTGTTTTCAGTTCCCTGCCAAAAAGCAGCTAACAACTTAGAATCCTCAAGGACTGATTTTGTTCATCTATAAAAACAGTGAGTTGGACTAGACAATCTCACTATAAATTCACTTAAGTTTATGATTCTAATTATGATCAAAACAGCTGGTTCAATCTGTATAAGCAGCACTGCCACATCAACAAAGACTGAGTATATTAGAAAGAATAATGAAATATAGTAGCACAACTTAAATTTCAAACTACAGATCTTATCTAGGACATTAGAGGTTTAAATTTAAAAAAAGATTTTTAGTAGGTCACTGATTAACACAAAGGATATACAAATGTCTGAATACATTAAAAAGCATTTATTAAATGCTTACAGTATACAAAGTACTTTGTTAAGCACTGGAGATATCAAAACAGTTGCTGTTCTCAAGGAGCTCACATTCTTTTAGGGGAGACAGCACATATAAGTTTCATCTACAAGTCAGATGGTAATGCTTAATACTATTTCCATAAAAAAATATTAAATTTCGGATGTTGAACCATTTGACAGCACCTCTATCTTCAAACAATATCCTCTCCCCCACTCTATTCTACACACAAAACAATCCCATCCCTCTCCACTGCTCTTTAGGTGATATGCAGACTTAATTCTTTAGAGACTTGTATTCCATGACATACAGCCAAATAAAGTCAGTCAACAAACATTTAATAATGCTTACAATGTGCCAGGCACTATTTGATTCTGGGCCAAATTTCCAGTCTGGTCATTATGTCCATAATAAATGCACTAAGGAACTAGCTCCACTAGGTTGGACAGGGATAATGATTTTCAAACTTTCTGAGCCCTCACTAATCCCTTTCTCTCCTTAATCTATTTTTTCTTCTCTTTTCCCTCTCTCTTTCCTGCCTTATCTTTATCTTATTTATATTGATATCTTTGTTTCTATAACACCTTCATTTCTCAATATAATCTTTCTTCAACCCTTGTAATAAAAAGGAAAAAGAAAATCAATAAAAAGAAAGAAAAAACCACATATAAGCCTTATTTTGACAGTGTCATATTTCATATCCATAGTCAAAATGTTTGCAATGAAGGTGCCCCAGACCTTGGTTATTATAACTATAGTATTTAGTTTTCAGTTTTTGTTCGATTCATATTGTTGTAGTCACAGAATGAAGAGTACATGAAGAACAACAACAGAAAATAAATCTGGAAAAGGAAATAGGAGATATACTATATAAAGTTTTAAATGCTTGGCTAGGAAGTGTATTGTTTAACCATTAAAGTGTTTTTTTTTTTTTTTTTTTTTTGAGAAATTTTTAGTAGCAGACTCAGAAGATCCAATCTCTATGTTAGATATATCAAGTTTGGAGCTATGTTGAAGATGAAGAGATTGGAAACAAAAAAATATTTAGTAAGCTATTGTAATAGTCCAGGTAAAGGGTGATATCACAGGTGGTGTCTTGACTTTTGAGTGAACTGGAAGAGTCATCAACCTCACTCATTTCTTTCTGAGTCATCAAAATCCAGTGACAGAGAAGGGGATTGATATAAGAGATGTTGTGGCAGTAGAATCAACAACACTTGGTAACTCACTGGAGATGGATATTGAAGAAGAAAGTATCAAAGATAACTTCAAGGTTTCAAACCTTGATATCTGGGAATTTAGTAATTCTTCATAGAACTGGTAAAACTGGAAGGAGGGATAGTTAATTAGAAAAAATATAATAAGTTCTCTTCTGGCTATACTGAGTTTGAGATGCCCACAGGGTCTCCAGCTAGAGATGTCCAATAAACAGTTGGTAATGTAGGCATGTAGTTTAGGAGAGAGCTTCAGGTTAGGTAAATAGACCTATATGAAAAGCTTCAATACAAACCAAACCAAAAGAACAACAATTACTCCTACAACAGAGGAATGGGACCAAATGGGAAACAAAACGCAGAAAAAAAACAATGGATAACATTGAAACTATTTTATTAAAGTCAAAGCTATTCAATAAACTCCAATGGCTCCTTATTAGCTTTAGGACCAAATATAAAATTCTCTGTTTGGTCATAAGCAATAGCATAACCTTTCTAGTCTTCTTACATTTTATTACCCTCCACAAATCCTGCAATCTAGTGACAGCAGAGCCTCCTTGACATTTCTCAAAAAGACAATTCATCTCTGACTCTGTATATTCTTTTTTCTTTTAAATTTAAAATTTATTAATATATTTTGCTTTCACATTACCTACCATTTGTAGTTTATTCCTACTTTGTTAGATAAAATTAATAATGTGAATAGCCTTATTCTTGAAAGTTCATGCAACATTTCACATGTGTAGCATCCTGCTACCATTCTATTTTTTAAAAATCCATTTTTCCCCCTTTCCCCTATAGAAAGGGGGAGGGGGAGAGTTAGGGAAGAGAAGAACTTTCTTGTAACAAATATAGTTATTTTTACTGACTTTCCATCATGTCTGGAATTCTTTCCTTCAAGTCCTAGCTAAAATTCCATCTTCTACAAGAAACATTTTCCAATCCCCCATAAAGCTAGAACTTCTCTCTAATCTCCTATTTATCCTGTACATATCTTCTGTGTACAGTTATTTAAGTGTTGTCTCCCTCAATAAATTCTGAGCTCCTTGAGGGAGTGGGCTTTTTTTTTTTTTTTTTAAATAAATAAAGTTTCTTTTCATCCCCAGTCTTTAGCAAGATGCCTAGTAGATTCTTCCAAAATACTTAATGACTAGCAAAAACACTGATCCTTCCTTTCTTTTAATAAACAATAAACCAACAGAGTGAGGTTTTATGTTCTGTCAATGTAATATAGTAAAGAGAAGGTTGTATTTTGAGTCAGAGGACCTCAGTTTGAATCTCAGTTCTGTTCATTAACTGTGTAAACTTGGGTAAGTCGGTTCACCTCTCTTGCCCTCTTATCCTCTTGTTCCCTTATCTATAAAATAAAGAAGATGCCTCTGAATTCTTTCCAACTCTAAATCTGAGTCTATGGGCAAAAATCACGTTTTAGACTGGTTTGCAGGATTAAATACTGTAATGGACCAATGTGAATTTGTATGATATAATGAAAAAAAATTATCAAAAATTTTTTGTTAAACAGAAAATGAGGGATAAACAGCTTTTGTGCTACAATAGCATCCATGCTGTATTAAAAGCCTTAGAGAAAAGCTTCCAACCTACTAACCTGATCTATGGAAAATTTATGGGAGGCATGGACAAAATATCACAGGATAATAACATCTAGGATTTATATAGCAATTTAAGGATTGCAAAATGCTTTCCATAAATTATTTTATCTGATCTTCATACATAAAAATAATGAACATATTGTGTGAATTCTCTTATAGACACACATGAGACATCCACATAAAATTCTTCTTGGATATATATCTAATAAATCTTAAACAACATTTCATCTGAGTCCCATCAAAAGCATTAATAACTTCATTTTATAGATTAAGAAACTGAAGCCTGAAGAGGGTAATATGGTGTTTCAGAGGTGGGATCTGAACCCAGGTACTCTGACTTCAAGTCATGATTTCTCTAAGCCATGCAGTTTTTTAGTTGTTTTCAAAAATGACTGTTTTTGACAATTTTCGGACGAAGAAATTGAAACTATTTCTAGCCACATGAAAAGATGCTCCAACTCATTATTAATCAGAGAAATGCAAATTAAGACAACTCTGAGATACCACTACACACCTGTCAGATTGGCTAGAATGACAGGGAAAGATAATGATGAATGTTGGAGGGGATGTGGGAAAACTATGGGAAATGAGTGTGGACCACAACATAGCATTTCCACTCTTGCTGTTATTGTCTGTTGGAATTTTTGTTTTCCCTCTTAGGTTATTTTTACCTTCTTTTTAAATCTGATTTTTCTTGTGCAGCAAAATAACTTATAACTATGCACACATATATTGTATTTAACACATACTTTAACATATTTAACATGTATTGGACTATCTAGGGGGGGGGAGGAGGGGGGAGGGAAGGAGGGGAAAAGTTGGAACAGAAGGTTTTACAAGTGTCCATGTTGAAAAATTACCCATGCATATGTTTTGTAAATAAAAAGCTATAATAATAAAAAATAAAATAAAAACAAATTTTTTAAAAAAGAGAGAAAAATGACTATTTGTATAACTGTAAAATAATACAAGTAAAAACAAAATCAAAACCATTTAACATGCAGAAAGAAAAGGGGAAAGAAAGGAAAGGAATAACCCTCATATACTACAAAGTATGCCAAACACAGTATTCTAATATTTGCTGTTATTATCCTTGCTTTACAGTGGAGGAAACTGAGGCAAACAGATGTTAAGTGACTTGACGGGGTGAACATTTTGAGGCTGGATTTGAACTTAAGCCTTCATTACTCGAACTGCGTGCTCCCTGTACATACGGAAGAAAGCGGCCCGGAGTGATACCTGATGAAAGCTGGACAGGAATAAACAATGGCTAGATTTTCACATTACCCCTTTCCTGGCACCAAGACCCCTCGCACCTCCCAAGCCAGCCCTCTCTTTCCAATCCTGACAATTTCCTCGGAGCTATCTTTCCCTCTTGCCTACATGGCAGCCAGAACATGGGCAGAGTCGCATCAGAGCTTAGACTTTTACCAGTGTCGGGTCTTTAAAAATTGGGCTGAGATTCCTACGAGTTGCACTGCAGACAAGGTTTAATTGGGGAAAAGGCTTTGTGCGGGGCTGAGGGGAAGCGCGTTGCAGTACAGCGGTCTTCGGACGGCTGAAAGGCTGGCTGGAGAGCTGAGGTCTTTACCTAGAGATGCATTGGATTCCTTAGCCCGGCACGGCAGAGCCAGGAGCAATGGGCGCAGGAGCATTTCTCAGTTGGACGTTAAGAAAAACTTTCTCACCATTAGCACTGTTCAAAAGTGGATAAGGTACCTTGTCAAGCAGCGGCTTCCCCCTTCCCCGAATGCTTTAAAAAGAGGGTCCGGGACCCCTGGACGGGGCGCCCGGATGCTGACATACTCTCGGCTGGGAACCGGAGGGTGACAAAGAGGAGCGCTGTGGGCGGGATGCCCGGCCTCCACCCCTCTCTGCCCCTTTCCTCCTCAGCCTTGCCAGGCTTGGGAGCCTTAGCTCGGGAGGGCCCGCTGCATCTTCCCCCTTCCGCGCCCGCGCCTCACCGAGGTGCCCCGAGTCCTGCTTCCGTCGCCGCTGTAGCCTCTCCCGCAGAGAGTCCAGCTGCTTCTTGTGGGCCTGAATAGAGCTCCATGTGTCGGACATCTTCGCTTCCCCACGTTCCGGGAAAAGGAGCGGCGGAGATGCCACGGTCCCCGTGCCTCCTCCCCCGCCAAGGCCACCCACACCGGGAGGGAGATGCAGAAACTTCACATGGACACTTGGCACCAAACAGGAAGAGACTGTGGGGTGGGGGGGGGAAGGCGCCTAGAGGGTGCGCCATATCCGCTTCCGCCCTTAGTCGAAGACAAATAGGAACCATATTTGTTCTGGGCACAAAAGCCACCATTTTTCTTTTTGGCCTCGTAGAACGTCGCAAGCGCCAGTGGGTATTGGCGAGGTGAAGCCGAAATAGCCATGGTGGTAGTTGGCAAGAGGACGGCCATGTTGATTGTAGCCCCAAGGGCGGCCATGTTGGAAGTTAGCAGAAGAGGGGCCATGTTAAGAAGGCAGATCATGTGACGAAAGGTTCTAAAAGCTGGAGTGGACCGTAGAGATCATCTCATACAACTTCTTCATTTTACAAATGAGGAAACCGAATGAATACAACCGTAATGTCGCCAGCATAGTGTTTATTAAAGTTTGCAAATCATCTTCCACATGTCAAATAACCTGATCCTCACCACAATCCTAGGAATTACCTGCTATATTAATATCCCTTCTGTGAGTCAGTGCAAGCATTGGGTAGGAGGTAGAGCTTGTGGGGGGGTAGCCAGTTCAAACGTGCGTAGTCTAAGATCCAGCGTCCGTGTGTGTAAGGAACTGATGACCTCACACTGAGGTGAGGGTAGCGATTACTGGTCCGAAATACTAGGCACCGGCGAAGAGTCCACAACGTCCCTTCGCTTTGCCAAAAGTTACCCTCATTTACAAGGAGAGGTTATACACAAAATGAAGAGCTAAAACAGACACCGGGAGTGTAGATTTGGGAAAATACACAGCTAGAAAAGGGGTTTTAACAATTAACAAGGGGAAAGAGCTCCCCAGTGGGATTCACAACTAACCAGCAAGGGGAGAGGCTGTGAAGAGCACTGAATGTCAGCTTTTTGTATTTGACACGGGATAATAGCCACGGCAGTTTAATGAGTAGAAAAAGTCACATGGTCAAAACTGTGATTCAAGATGTGAAGGATTTTGTAAAGGTAGAAATGATCCATATAGAAGGGTAAGAGTGAGAAGGTGCAGAAGGGATTGAAGCTACGAGCCTGAATGACTGGGCAGATGCCCCTTGACAATAATAGGTGGAAAAGGGGACAGTTTTGGAGAAAGATAATGGGTTTGATATTGGATATATTGTGATTGAAATGTCTTATGAGACATCTGAGATGTCCAACGGCAAATGGCCATTCAAGACTGTAAGTCAGGAGAAAGATTAGGATTGGATAATTTTATGTGAAAAATCTTCTCCGTAGAGATCATAATTGAATGTATGAAATCTGATGATTGCCCTTCAAAATCGTATAGAAGGAGAAGGGGATCCAGGCCAGAGCCTGGGGGACATCACAATCAGTGGGAATGAACTGGGTAAATCAGCAGCAGAGATTGAGAAGGAGCACAGTGTCACAAACACTAGAGAGGGGTAGCCAGTTGGTGTAGATAAGAACTGAGAAGACATGAGCCTTAGTAAATAAAGGATCTTTGGTGACTTTGAAGATGACTCTTAAATAGAATGAGCAACTATGCCACACGGTTCAAAAAAGCTTAGTAATTATTCAATAAATCTGGTATCTGGTGAGTTTTAGTTTCCACCTTCCACTGGAGTATTTATTTTAACATTCATTCATTCAATAAACATTAAATCTTTCTCTGTGTGAGACACTCTGTGAGCAGTGTACTTACTAGGGGAAAGAACAATTCATGGTATTATGTAAAATATAAGTTTTTTGAGGGAAAAGACTTATTTTTTGCTGAGGCAATTAGGGGTAAGTGACTTGCCCAGGGTCACACAGCCAGGAAGTGTTAAGTGTCTGATGGGTCCTCCTGACTTCCGGGCTGGTGCTCTCTCCACTGCGCCACCTAGCTGCCTCAACTTTTTTTTTTTTTTTTTTTTTTGTCTTGTTCCCCATGGTACCTAGTACAGGATTTAATTGTATTTAATAGAACATCATAGACCATCAATAGGTGAATTGCTTTACATTGAATATGCAAAAAGTATCATATTGGTGGAATAAACTAGCTACTTTGGGAAAGAATGTTCATGTAATAACGAAAAAAGCAAATAAACATTTGAAAGATTTAGTGTTTTAGCACTTCAGCTGGTGGCTTGAAGAACTAGCATTTCCTTCGAGTAGGTAAATATGTGAGAAGAATGAGTACTAGGAATAGGATGTGGTGTGAGCAAAGCCTAAAAGTGGAAAAGAGATTTTGTATGGGAACACACTATTCTTGAATGACTAAAGCATGAGATTTCCATTTAGAAGTAAAGAAAGAACTATAAAAGTAAGGACTTGAAAAACAGAGGTATTTTGGAAGGCTTTGGATGGTAGACTGAAATGTTTGAATTTTATTTAGTAGTTGGATTTTACTTAGGCTATGTGAAATAATATTTTTAATAGAATGATATGATCAGAGCAATGTTTCAAGAAGATTAATCTGTCCAGGAGGTCCAGAATGGATTGTCAGAGAAAAATGAAGAAACATGGATACTTAATTTTATATCCGTACACAGCTTGGACATCTCTTTAAAACTTGCCAGTCTTCCTTGTGTGATAGCTATTTTTGAATTTCCTTTCTCCCTAACCTCTTCCTTTTTACCTCCTACCCTTTAGATTTCAAGTTTCTTGAGAGTAGTTCCTTTTGTATCTTTCTTTGTGCACATTTAATAAGCACCATATCTTGCAAAGGGTAAGAAGCTTAGATATTTGATGAATTAAAGCATTGCAGTAGTTAAGGTATCAGATAATTAGGGCTTAAAGGTTGGTTAATGGTATTTAATATGGAAAGGAAGGGACATAGAATTTGAGAGAAATTTCAAAAATATTGTGAGAAATGTTGGGAAGAAAAATTTGTTCCATCAAAGTCTCTGAACTTAGGTTTCTTAGTTGGGCAAATGTCTTTTGAAATATATAAATAGGGGGCAGCTAGGTGGCAGCTAGGTGGCAGCTAGGTGGCGCAGTGGATAGAGCACCTTGAATTCAGGAGGATCTGAGTTCAAATCTAGTCTCAGACACTTAACACTTCCTCGCTGTGTGACCCTGGGCAAGTCATTTAACCCCAATTGCCTCAGCAAAAAAAAAGAAAAAAGAAAGAAAGAAAGAAATAAGGAAAAGAAAGAAATATTGAAATGGGGGAGGGGAGAGGATTAAACGAAGGTATCTGTTCCTTCTTGTTGAAATTTCCATACTGAAAGGGGAACTGACCCAGAGGTCTAAGGTTAAAATAGACATCTTTCCTTGCTGGTGACAAATGGCATTCTACCATTTTATATGAATTTATATGTTTATAGGAAAATTGTATGGTTGATAATAATAAATGCAACTTTAAAGTTTACAATGATGTGGGATAAGCTAAGAAAACGAGATTTTTCTGGACAGTTAGCTAAATATAGTTCATTGTAAAATTACAACCAGAGGTTTTAGAATTATATAAAATTGGAAAGAAATCTTAACAGCCAATCTATTCCTATTCACATATATGAAAACAGAGGCTCATAGAGGTTAAATGATTTTTCCATGATCATTTGGACTTTTGACTCCCTCAAAGCATTTATTCATGCTGCTTCTTTTGGTACCGTGAAAGATTTCATATCAGGCCTTTTCTGATCAAGAAATATTTCCATTTGCTCCAAGCAATCAAAGATCTACTCCATTCACTTTTATTCCTTTTTCCATCTTTTTTCAGTCACGTCCAACTCTTCTTAACTCCATTTGGGCTTTTCCTGGCAGAGATACAGATGAATGATTTGCCACTCTCTCCTCTAGATCATTTCACAGATGAGGAAATTGAGACAAACAGGATTAAGCAACTCATCCAGAGTCTTACAGATAGTATTTGAAGCCAGATTTGATTTCAGGAAAATGATTCTCCCCTGACTCAAGGCCCCAATATTTTATCCACTGTGCCACTTAGCTACGCCTTTACCATCTTTACCTCTACTTCATTCATTTGGTCACTCAAACTAATAACAGACCTTAAACTTTTATTTTTCTCACCTTTAGCATATATACTCTCAGTTCTCTGGTACTATATATTCTTTTTTCTTTCCTAATTCTTTTATATTATTGATTCTCAAAAACATGGCAAACAGTGACACAGGTCATTTACTTTTAAAAAAATTTTTTAAAGAAAATAATAATAGCTCTTGAAAGTTTTCAAAGCACTTTTAAAAAATTATCTCATTTGATCACTTTAGGAGGTAAGTGCTATTATTGTCACTATTTTATAGATAATATTAATCTATCCTCCATTGAGCTACTAAAAAAAGTGATTTTTTATAAAATGCAAGTCCAATCATGTCAATCCTTCAACACCCTTAATAAACTCCAGTGATTTTCTATCACCCATTTAAGAACAAACACATTTTGTTGACATTCAAAACCATACATGAACTAGTCCCTCCCACCTTTCCAGTCTTATTGCATTTTACTCCTCAGTTTACTCTTTGATCTAGTAACATTGGCCTCCTGGCTGTTCTGCAAATGAGACACTTCATCTCTCAGCTCCAGGTGTTCTCGATGGCTGTCTCCCAGGCTTGGAACACTTAGCATCTTCTACTCCAATTATTAACTCCTGGCTTCCTTTAAATCACAAATAAAATCCCATTTTCAGGAAAGCCTTCCCCAAACTGCTGTTAATTATTTCCTATTTAACCTGTATACATCTTGTTTTGTATTTGTTTGTATATTGTCTTCCCCCATTTGATAGTAAGCTTCTAGAGGGCAAAATATGCCTTTTGCCTCTTTTTGTGTCCCCAGTGCTTAGCAAAGTGGTTGGCACATGGCAGGAGCTAAATGCATGTTTGTTGTTTAATTCAAAGGCTAGAAGGCAATGAGAGCGAATATGTTCTAAGGAAGGGGTTTTTGTGAATGGTGGAAGAAATCTCGGGAATAGATTCATCAAAAAAGAAAATATAATACTGGGGATTTATCTTTCTTCAAAGATTTAGTAGTTTTAGATGAAAAGAAGAATCTTTAAGAGGCAATTTTGTCTGGAGCAGATGCTCATCATAGGAGCAAAGATTTAGAATTTGAAGAATTGGTAAAAACCATCTAGTCCAATACCCTTGAGAAGTGTGTGACTGAAAATCACATGGGTAGTGAGTGGCATAAAATTCAGGTTCCCTAATGCCAAATTCAGTACTCTTTCATTGCTTTGTGCTATCTCCTGAAGATGGGAATGCTAGAGTGGGTACGATATAAAGGGGAAGGTCAATCCATGGAAACATATTTCTGAATTAATATCATCTATCTTTCTGGAGCAACAGGAGCCAGGATAGGTGTGCCCCAATAAGGGGTTATAGAGGTCTTACTGTTTTCTGCTCTTTCTATTTTCCTCAGGAGCTACTCATTATCTTATTTTTGCCATTCTGTAGCATATAGAATTATTTACAACTGTGCCAGTATCAACTACAGTGTATGTCCTTATTTATTTTTCTTTTTAAACACATCCATCTGAAGACATAACCCTGCTTCTTCATTATATGGTGTATCATTATTTTGATTTTTAATTTTGATTATTTGATTTTTAAAAAAAGATTCTCTGGATAGATAAGAAACAATGTAAGCTTTGTAAGTTTTAGTCAATCACTCACCCAGGCCATTAAATTAGGGAACATACACTTTCCAAAGAGCTGACTAGATTAAAAAAACAAAAACTCAGTGTGAGAAAGGAGGAGCTGGAGGGGGAAGGAAGGAAAATAAGTAACTTATGGAGAGAAGGAATAAGGTAAAGCTGAAGATACAGAAAAGGATTGGACTGAAATAATAGTAGAGGGTGAGAAGACAGAGTAGAAGGGAAGAAGAGAATGAGTGAAGAGGGGAAAAATGGCTTGAAGAATGAAGAAGCAAACAGAGGAGAAAAATAAAATGGAACAGTGGAAGAGGGGGTGGGGAGGCAGAAAGAGAGCTTTGTGGGATTAAAACTGACCTGAAGTAAGGAAGTGTCCATCAATAGAAGCCTCACAGACAGCTGTTACCATGAGAGCTGGCACCTCAACAGAGGGCAAGTCAGGTTTAATTAGTTAAATAACATTATCTGTAACCAATGGGAGTGGGGAAAGTAGAGAGAATGGAAGATGTTGTTGCCCACATCCTTCCTTAGAGAGAATGAAAGAGGAAAGGAACAAGAGACATACAAAGTTTTGCCAGAAATTAAAGGGACAGGAGCCATTTCCTTATTCTGGATCTCATGAGATTCCTGGTCTTTTCCATTCACCAGTTGTATTTTTTAAAAGAACTAATACAGCTCCAGTGAGGCCAACTGGAATCCAACACCTATTCATTACTTCTGCCGGAGCTTAAGCAAAGAATAGATTTACTCACCTCCTTCCCCTTTGTTTTGGAGCTGGCCTCACAACAGGAGCTCCTACTTAAATCTGAAGTGTATTTCAAATGCCCACTTAGAGACCTGGAGATTCTCTGGAGAAGCAAGGCAATGAAGTCAAAAAATGTTTCAATAATTCCTCCAAATCAGAATTTGGACTTTCCCCTGACACTGGGGTAGAAAATATCTACTTTATCCTGGCCATGAGATGCCTCAGCCCTCTACCCCACTCAATAGCCTCAAAGATATCACATTATTTTTTAAGGAAGCAGTAGGAGTAAAGCCACTTATTTATCTCCTTAATTTATTTCACATAATTTCATAGAGTTTTTTTTTTTTTGCTTGTTTTTTTTTATTTCTATCTCTTTATTTCAAGAAATAAGAGAATCAGTTCACCTTCTGGGCTCCTTTAGCTGACCTGATAACAACTGGAGGTTTGGGGAGAAATCAGATAACTATAATAAGGAAGCCCCCATTCCATTCAGAGTGAAGTGTCAGAAGGTCCTAGGTTTGTATAATGGCAAAGAAAACACCTAAGATGGGAAAGAACAGAGAATGAAAATTTCCTATCTTTTAAGGCTAAGGTAGAGGGAGGGAACATTCCCAATAGGTTTTAAGATTGGACATACACGACATTAATACCACATGCTCAATTCAGGCAAAGAACTGGAGGCCTGAAGGGGAGAGGAGAGAGCTCAGTGGTATAGCGCATAGACTGCTTGTGCTAAACAATATGAGTCATAAGGAGCAAACAACACAAATGCTTGGTCAAAACACCTTTAATGATGGAGAGAAAGACACTAATATCTCCCCTGTCTGCCCTGCATATTTCACTATGTTAGGAATCTCTGGGACCTACAGTTTTAAAGAAGCTGCCGCCATTCACATCCCTCGACGGCAGGACTCCTGGTAACTACTCCTCTTCTGGAGGTCGTTTCCACATGATCCTATGTTAAGAGTAAATACTACATCTTGTCTGTTACAGGAGGAAGGAGAAGGGCATACACCTCCAGGAGCTGGTCTCCAAAGTCTGGGTCTCTGGGAGAGCCAGAGAGTGCTGAAGACACAAGCTCTGGTCCATGGTCCATGGGGAAGAGGAAGAGCTTAGAAGAGGGGTATTAGGAGAAAACTAGGATCCAGGGGGAAGGGGAGAAATCTAATAAACTGGAAACATACCAATTTGAGGGGACTTGTTACACTGCCCTCTGTGCACTGTTGCACCTTGTGTCATTACTACAGTCAGACATTCTCTAGAACTGTCCAATCTGGATTGAGATTCCCTCCTTCAGATACATATCCCCAAATCCAGAATGACAAGAGTTCATACCAGGTCCAATGCTCTTCTTATTACCCTCATGTCCCTGTCCATGAACCACCCACCCTAAACCCTCAACTAAACTGCTCCTTGCAGAAATGAGTCAAACTTGCACCCCCCAAGCCCTACATTGGGAAAGCTTCAAGATGAGCAGCTGCCATTCTCCAATGCCTCTGTGAGGCCACAGTCAGGAGAAGGCAGGCTGGTATGTCCTGCCATACCCACCAACCAGGCTCCTTTGCTGAAATGTGGCTCTTGGGACCTGTGGGTTAGCATACCCTTCATGTCTTCTCATCCCACCGTGCTAAGCCACGAACCACTGCAAATTGCTGGCACCTTCCGGAATAGGGTGAGGGGCACTGCAGTTTGCTACTTCTCTTCTCTGCCTGGGTTCTCAGGTACAGTCTTGGATGCAGGAGGCTGGAATATGAGGGGGGTGGTCTTCTTGGCCTCGCTGGATCCTACTGCTGGAGATGACTTCCCAGACACAGTTCCTGGACCAAACAGGGCAGGTGTTGCCAGGGCAGCAGTGGTGGTAGAGGTGGAGCTGGAACCCGGGGGTTTAGAAGCCAGGCCACTTGACAGGAAAGCTGTGTACTGGTTCCAGAAAGATAGGGGGCCCACCCCCACCAATTGGGCAGGGACGTCCCGGGGAAGGAAGTCCTGTAGCTTGACCCGGCCACCAGAGAGGAGGGGCATGGGGCCCTCCAGGGACAGATGCCGGCCCCTTCGGGCTGGGCTGCAATTCCAAACGTGGGTGCTCAGGTGCACCTGCCAGAAGGGAAAGGGAAAGGAAGAGAGGAGAGGGAAGGTTCACCCCTGAAGAAGCTAGAGAGGGTTCCCCTTGGGGAATAGAAGGCCTTTTAGAGAACTGTGTTCCTCACAAGGATGGACGGGTGAATGAAAAATTCCACAGGGAACTGTCCCCTGCAGATACCACGATCTCATATGCATAGGGGAGCTGGAGAGGATCTTTGGGGATATAATTGTATTAGGGAGCCCCATGTGTTACTGATATAAAGGGGCAGGTAAAATCATAAGGGTTCTTCTATGGAGCCCCCACCCTCTGCTCCTTGGTTCAGGAAGCAGTAGGTATAATTAGAGGGTTTACTGGATTGCAGGGTCATCTTTCCTACCAAAAGGACAGAAGCCTGGTGTAGAGATTGAGGCTGAATGGCCTGGGGCCAGGGCGAGTGAAGGTACATTCTGAGGACCATGGGGGGCAAAGGGCTGTACCTGGTGGTGTGCCAGCAGCACGTGCTTCTTGAGGGTGGCCCGCTCAGGGAAGCCCTGCTTGCAGATGCTGCAGGTGAAGAGTGAACCTTCTTTGCTGTGGGCCTTGTGATGCTCCTCCAGGGCTGCCTGGCTGGGACAGGACTGGCCACATACCCCACAGGACCGCTTACTGCTGCTGCTCATGCTCTCCCCATGCTCTTTCCTTCTGGCCTCCTGCATGCCTTGCCCCTCTGCTATGACAGCACTGACTACTTCTCCTTCTGTAGAGAGCACTGAAGTTGGGCTGCTATTCCCCTCTGCTTGTCCATCCCCCTCAACGCCTCCTGTAGGTTCACTGTTTCCATGCTCTGTGGGCTGAGGTTCCTCCAGGTTGACAGCTAAAGGCAGGGAAGGTTGTTGGGCTGGATTCTCACCACTGTCCATCTCCTTTCCAGATGCTGCTGCTGTTGAGGTTGCTGCCTCATCCTCTGGCCCAGATGCTTCTTCTGAATCCCCCCTCATGGAAACAGCCTTCTCACCACCACTCTCCGAGCCTCTCCCTGCCAAGGAATCCTCATCTGTTATATCTTCCTCCTCTTCTTCCTCCTCCTCTTCCTCTTCTTCAGACAGTTCTTCCTCTGGGGATCCCTGCTGCTGTGGTGGCGGTGCCTGCTGCTGCTGCTGCTGCTGTGAGAAGACTCCTGCCGCTTGTGGCGCAGACTGTTCGGCTCCGCTTTCCTTCGTAGCTACCCCACCTTCAGGCAGCATGGTGCCCCCGTTGGGGATCTGCCCACCCAGGTGCATACGGACATGCTGCTGCAGAGTGACAGCATTGGTGAATTTCTTCTGGCAAATGGGGCAAGAGTTTTGGGCCCGGGCAGCTGGACTAGCTTTATGACCTACAAAGTGGGCCCGAAGATTGCCCCGAGTAGAGAAGGCCCTACCACAAACTTTGCATTTGAAGGGTCTCTCTCCGCCGTGCTGCCCATAATGGAGTCGTAGGGCCCGGGGACAACTCAGCACTCGAAGGCAGATAACACACTGGTTGGGGCCTGAGGAGGGCGAAGAAGACACTGCAGGGGCAGAGGCAGTAGAGGCCCCTGAGGCAGTCGAGACGGCCCCAACAGCTCCCTGGCCATCAATCTTTTCTACCAATTGCTGCAACTTGGAGGTCTCCGAAGGGGAAGCCCCCAAGGGCTCTAGCACATATGGGAAAGGGAAGCCACCGGTGCTCTTGAAGTGGTTGGTCAGCAGGGCCCAGCTAGGTAAAGATGTTACTAGTTTACTCAGTTGCATCCTAGTTGCCGTACCGGTTTCTGCTCCTCCAGCAACAGCCGAGCCTTCACTTCCAGGTGGGGTGTTCTCATCCGCTTTGCTCTTTGGTTCCACTGCCTTCATGAGCACAAACTTGTTAAAGGCTGGGAGCCCTGGAGCTGTGGCCGTGCCCGCGGAGGTGGAGAGCAGGGTGAGGCTCTCCGTGGCAGTGAGTGCCGTGGCCGAAGCTGACAGTGGCTTACGTTCTGCACCCCCTGCGGTGGCTTCCTCCTCAGCCTTCTCTGGAGGCACAGACATGCCATAAGGGAGACCACTACCTGTAATGACGTAGTCCAGGTGTTCTGGGACTGGGTGTGGGTTCATCTGTACATGAGGGTACTTCTCTCGGTGGCGGTGGAAATGGACCTTGAGATTGCCTCTGGTGGTGAAGCGGTTGCCACAGACATTGCATTTGTAAGGTCTCTCACCTGTGTGAGAGCGAAGGTGGATCTGTAGGGCACTGTCGCTGCCAAATACCTTGGCACAAAAGCGGCACTTGTGTCGCCCGCCAGGCTTCTCTAAGGGGCCCATCACTTCTCCATAGCCCAGCTCACCACTACCATTCTTCGGTTTCAGAAGACCTGGGGAAGATGCTGCTTCCAAGCCCCGAGCTGCCCCCAGGCACTGCGCTGCCAGCAGTCCTGTGGTACCAGGGAATGCCAGGTGGGGAGACGTGATCAGTTGGTCTGTGGTGCCTGGCAGTGCTGGGGAAGGGGTTGGAGTAGGGGTGGTTTTGTGGCTTCGCCCCACCGCACTGCTAGAAAAGGGGTGCTGTGCCCCCAGTGGGTGATAAAGGTGGAAGAAAGCTGGCTTAGGTACTTCTGTCCCAGAGGTGGAAGAGGAGGAAGAGGAAGAAGATGGTGTAAGTGTCTTACTTGCCTGGCCAGGTTTGATGGGACTGAAGAGCGGTAGCAGGGTCTTGGAAGATGTGGTTGCACCCGTGCCAGGGAGTTCTGAGGGACTGGCAGTAGCACCCACCGATTGACCCAAGGACCCCAGCAGGAGCACTTGACGGCAGATCTGCTCCGTCATCTGCATTTGGTGGATCTGTCGCTGTTGCAGGACCCGCAGTTCCTCAAGTATCAAGGGGATGTTCAAATGACCACTACCTGCTCCAGGAGGAGGGGGAGGAGGTGGCGGTGGAGGGGGTGCGGGGGTAGACTCCGAAGCTAAAGGGGTTGCTCCCAGCTTGGGGCTGGCCAAAATCAGCCCCCCCCCACCCCCAGCTGAAGCGGCTCCTGTGGAGGTGATGAGAAAGTGGTCTGAAGATTCTTCTCGGGCCCGCTCCGGCCCCCAGCTGGTGTCTGTGGGCGCCGAGGGCCCAGGATCAGGTGGATTGCTGTGCTCCGTGTCCATGATCTGAGGGCTGTCTTGGCCTTCTGGTCGAGCTTCAGAAGAGGAGGAGGAGGAGTTTGACCTGGAATTCTCCTGGCTCCCGAGGATGACCATTACTGGGGGGTCAGTGCAGCACGCGTTCTGATGAGTGAGGAACTCAGTGGGATCAGTGAACTGGGCACAACACTTGGCGCAGACTTGGGGCTGGTCCTCGTCGCCAGTGTCACCTGAAAAGAGGAAAAGGGGATGGGCAGGGAGTGAGGAGGGGTGCGGGAAGAAGAAAGACAAGGGGCTCTGATTAACAATCCATTCAGCGCAGCTGAGGGGGGCGGAGAGCTGAAGGATGGGATGGTTTACACTCCAGCGGCAAAAGGGAGTAGTGCGGCCCCGCCCCCGCCCCTCTGCCCCCACCTGACGGGGAGTATATACCGTCCCGCTAGTACAGACCCCACCACGGCTACAGTCAGGCAAGAGATACCCCACACATCCCTCCTCGGAGGCGCCGGGAGGTGGGGGAGGGGGAAGCGCTATCTCCGCAGTTAGGGGTGGAAGGGGAGGAGGGAAAGGGTGGAAGGAGCTACGGGGGAGGGAAGTGGGGGGAGAGAAGGGAGGCGGGGCAGGGGCCTCAGGGAGCTGGACGTGGAGCTCCCCTCCGATCGCAAACCCCCTCCTCTAGCAAACGTTATCTAGTCCTCCCGTTCCTCCCTCCCCCGCCCCTTCCCTTCCCTTCCTTTTACCCCCTCCCCGGGCCCCAGCTCCTACCGCACCTCTGGGCTCAGCCCGCAGCTCGCCGCAGGGTCCCCCGGGACGCGAGCTCCTCCCGGCCTCGTGCGCCATGGTGGGGGTGCAGGAACTGGGGGGACAATGGGGATGGGAGTGGGGGAGGGGAGGAGGTGGCGGCGGCCGCGGGAGCTGCGGCAGCCTCCGCACCCAGGCGTCTTGACTGCAGAGATGGAGCTCGGCAGCAGCGCAGCAGCTACGGCGAGGGGGGCGGGGAGGAGCGAGGGGAGCGGGGGAGACCAGCGGGGAAGGGGAGGCGGAGCAAGGAGAGGAGGAGGAGGAGGAGCTGCTTAGGGAGAATGCAGGGAAAGGGGAGGAGCCTCTGGGGAGGAGAGGCGCGAGGAAGGAGGGGTCGGGGCTGCTAGAGGTACGGGGAGGGGGAGGGGGGGAGGAGTAGTTCGGAGGAGAGCATCCTTGTGAGGGCCTGGAGCCCAGCAAATTAGGAGTGTCCCCATGATTAGGGGCGATCCTGGATTAGACCTTTCATTCTCCCAGGGCCGGCCATCCGCACCTCCTTACCTTCCTTTCCTAGGTCATGAGCTGACCACAAGACTACGGAACGCATGCGGACACAGCCTTACTTATTAAAGGACTTCCATGCACTGATCGCATTTTCTTTCGAGAAAGGATCTGATGAACCAGGAAGGCCTGGACCTGATGACTATTTTCTCCAGAAATCTCCGGAGAAAAACAATGCATATACTCCATTAATGTATTCCCATGGGGACTGTTTTCCCCAAGAATGATGGCCAGCCTTCCCTTGAGGGTAGAGCTCTAAGTGATTTTTTCAGGGCCACTGCTACTTCCTCCTTGTGGACCCCTGCGTTCTCCCTGAAGAATCCCCGGGTGCAGAAATCCTGCAGTCCCCCAGGAAAAGCTCCCGAGTAAGCCAGCTTTCCAGAGCAAGCAACTTCCCATCCACTAGTTTTATTCTTTGTAGTTTTAGTTTTTATTCTTGAGTCTGGGAAGATATTAAGATAATTATTGAGGGAAGAGCTTTGATCTGGAAAGTTCTGAGAATCGTAGGGCCTGTTTCTCTCTTTGGACAATAAAAAACAGCAGAAGGCAAAGAAAGCCGAAGGACCAAGGAGTGATTTGGCTGGATTATGTGATTCCTGAATTCTGTGTTATACATTCTGCCTATGTTTCTAGAAATTGCTAGTATTTTTCAAGAGGGAACTTATTAGAATCATTAAATTTTCAAGTTGGAAGGGATCTAAGAGATCATTTATACTGAAAAAAAAATTACCCTCTACAACAAGGCTTTTTAAATTTTTTCTACTCGAAATCTATTTTCACTCAAGAAATTTCTACATTACCCAGGTATAGATATATAAAATAGGTATACAAATCAAACATTTACTGATAACAAATCATGATTTTGCAACCCCTGCATTCAGTATGTAATTGAGACCCCCACTTAAGAAGCTGGCTCTAGAGCATGGACAGTAAATTGTGTGACTAAGAGCCCTGCCCCAAGAATCAAAAGATAGATGTTCAAATCTCAGCTCTGAGACCAGCTGTGTTACCTTGTGAAGTCATTCTTTTTGCAGCATTTCCACGAAGATCTCACCATCCCTTTTTCAAACTCCTTAAAGTGTTCCCCCAATGGCCTTTCTCCACTCTTACCTCTTTAGCAATTACATTCACAGGCCCCTCTCTCCACCTTCAGGTATTCTCTATCCAGATAATTTTCAGTTCTACATTTTATAGGCTTGACCTTCTGAGTTTCTGATCTGTCTTTTCAGCTGCCAACAGGGTATTTGAACCTGAGTTTTCTCCCAGGACTCCAAACTCCAGTTCCAAACCAAGCTCATATCTTTCCTGAAACCTTTTTTTTCCCTTGACTATTTCTGTTACTAGCACTATCTACCTAGCAATGTTAGAAAATGTGGCGATATCTTTGAATCACCCCCTCTTCTACTTCTTGGAGCCAGTCAGTTTGAGTCCTGAGGTTTTTTTCTTCTCTTATATGTTTCATCTGCCTTTCCGTAATGTGTTTCATCTGCCTCCTCTCTATTCTCACTACCACCAGCTCGCTGCACAGGTCCTACTTTCTACCCGCTTGGATTATTACGACAGCCTCCTAATAAATCTAGTCTCTCTTCTCCCCTCCCTGTGACAGTTTTTATACAGCATAAGATTTATCTGCTTTATGAATAGATATGGACTTGTAGTTTCTGTTACCTAATGAACAAGTTAAACTACTATTCTCGCATTCAAAGCTTTCTACAGTTTAGTTACACTGTATCTTTCCAATCTTTTCTTATACAAGTCATCCATACCTATCCTAGCTTTCAGTCAAACTGAACTTGTATATGCTTCATTATTTCATGTCCATGCCTTTGCTTATGTTTTCACTCATAAGTCACAGTCTTTCAGTCACAGTTTAAACTTCCTAACCTCCAATGAACAATAAAAATAGCTTCTTTTACTCAGGACACTTTATACTTGCCAGTTGCAACCAAAGACATGGTGGGTTAATGGCAAAAGTTTTGGCTAAGAGGAGTCTTATGTTTACTACAACTGATGTTAGACCCTTTATTATAGCTTTAGGACAGATATAGATGAGAAGAAGCAGATCCTATGGTTTCAGGTGGTAAAGAAATTCCTGAGAACCTATCTGGGGGGATAGGAATTGGGTAAAATCAGAATGCACAAAAAATCATTGGCAGAAGAAGCGACCATCAGGTCTACATGTGTGAAGAATTATACCTTTGTCCTTTCTCTAGGACAGGAGTTTATTTTTTGCTTCCCCCTCCTCTTCCCCCCCCCCCCCAGTACTTGATTACTAAAAAAAAATACTGAGGGTAGATCCTACCCTTAAAAGATCTATAACAGACCACAGAAATTGAAAGATAGGAATAATGGAAACAGTGGGATTTTTTTTTAGAATTATGGCACCTCCCACACTAAAGGATGAAGTAATGGACAAAGGTGGCCAATGGCTTTGCATAATTCCTGAAGCTAATTGCTTCCAAAATTAACCAGTTTCTTCCTTTACTTCCTGCAACTTTCTACTTGAGACATTTTAGCCTATTGTGTAAGGAGCCTAAATCCTGATCCAGATTGCTTTTTCTGGAATCAACCCTAATTAAGGGCAGGCATCTTGGTCTAGTTTATTTGCACCTGGTTTCAGTAGGCCCATTTCCTCTGAAGAGCCCTTTAAACATCTTGTTGTAATCCAGAGTAGGACAGGAGTTCTTAAATTGGCATCATTGGGGGCAGCTAGGTGGCGCAGTGGATAGAGCACTAGCCCTGAATTCAGGAGGACCGGAGTTCGAATGTGGTCTCAGACACTTAACACCTCCTAGCTGTGTGACCCTGGGCAAGTCACTTAACCCCAGCTCCCCCCCCAAAAAAAATTGGCATGCACAGACTCCCAAGATATCTTTGAATAAATTTTAGTGGGTATATGAACATGGATGGAAAAAATTGCTTCTTTATTCTCACTAACCTCTAAATGAAATTTTTCATTTCTTTCAATTATGGATTTCTTTCAATTATTATATTCTGAAGAAAGGTCCTGTAGGCTTTGACAAAAGAGTCCATAATACAAAAAGGTTACGAATCTGCTTTAGAAAGAAATTTGGAGGAGGAAATGGGAATGATCGCAGAGATTCTGAAAGCTGAGTTGCAACCAAGATGAAGAAGCAGTTCTCTGAACTAGAAATCTCTTTCATGCCTCTACATATTTGCCCAGGTCAGCCCCAGTACCTGGACCATATAAGTACTCCAACATCATCTTTCAGAATCCTACCCTTCCTAGTCCTTCCTGCTGAAATTGTTTTCTCTCTTCAAGTTTCCTAATGGAGTTTGTCTTTGTCTGACAACCCCCCCCACTTTTTTTGTTGTTGTTCCATTTATCCTCTACCTGGTTTCATATTTATTGATAAATGTGTCCCTCCCCACCTACATCTTGTCACTTCCGTTATAGTATCGTGACAAATGTTTTCTTTACAAGCTACATGGCATATGTAGTAGTCTCTCTGAGCCTTGGGTAACTTTCAAAGGTTGGTCTATGATAGATTGCCATTTTACTAGATATAGGTGGCACAGATCAAGTTGAATATAGAATAAATCATTAACATATCTTCCCTTCCCATCCCTCTTTCCCAGTTCAAGCAGAATGTTAGTTTCTTGAGAATAGAAATTGAATTGTCTTTCATCTTTGTAACCTAAGTAGTTGGCCTTTAATGTTTGTTGAATTAAATTTTTGAGTATGATTTTATTCATGCTACTTTATCCCTGGAGTTAGTCATTAAATAGAGATAATAGTAGTTGTCACAATTTACTCACTAAGTGGAGATAATAATAGTTGTTCTACATCAAAAGAAATATTGGAAACTAAAATGAGACATTTTACTGTTTCAAAAGACACATGATTTATTCAGTGTGCATATTCTTTTCACAGAAGTAGATTGCAAGCCCTTTCATGTTTCAGAGCACGGTTTATTGCCCGGTGTCTATGCATTTAGGAAAAAAAATGTTAACTGTATTTCAGTATCATTAGTTTCTTTTATATTAGAAAACATTATTCTACTATAACAGTTTATACAACACTACTGTAGAGAAAAAACACTTTGAAAGATGTTTGAAGGATGAAAGAAAGAAATTCTGATCAATGTAATGATAATCTACGAGTCCAGAGGCCTGAAGATGAAACACTAGCTCCCTTCACTGCATCTTTTGCCCTCCTTCCTCACCTCTTTAAAATTCAGGGAGACATACATTTTGGGTCATAGTGTGAAATTTTGTTTGGCTAGGTTATACATGTTTATGATGAGATGTTTTGTTTTATTTGTTAAATGGGAGAGGACAATGGGAGAAATAGATTGTGTAAAGTAAATAGATTTATTTTTTTAAAAAATAAGCAAAAGTATATTGTGAGTAACTGGACAAAAAACTTCATTTAGAGAGCAATCTTGGCTAGATTGGTCTTCAGATGACAGATATACAGAGGAGGGAAAATAGGATAAGAAAAGGAAAAATCTTCAGTGACATACATAAAACATATAAATCTTATTTTTAGTGTTGAATATCATGAATTTGGGGGCTTCTGTGATAAGCAATCTTCATAAAAGTTCTATAACTTGTTGCGGTAGGGAGAGTGATCCTGGGCTCTCAGAAGCTATATCTGAGGAACACAAGTCTTGTTGATATAGGCCAAATATTGTGGAAATTTTGAAAAGACTCCTCCCTGGGGTGAAGAAAACAATGATTTTTTTGCGGGGGGGGGGGGGGGGGGGAGGGACTACTGTTGGTTCACTAACAGGCACAATTGAAGAAATGCATGCCATGAACATGGAAAGGCATAAAGTTAGGAAAGCCCAATTCAGAAACAGCAAAGGAGGCCAGTTTGCACAGAATGTAGAAAGTGCAAAAGAGAATTATGGGACCTAAGTTTGAAAAGGAGCTCTTTAATTGCTAAACTGAGAAGTTTTTATTGACCTAGGAGCAATGGGGAGCCACCCCAGATTGTGGAATAGGAACAGTGACATGTTCAGACCTGTGTTTTTAGAAAGGATTTTTGGTCTTCCTATGTGGGTGACAGATGCAGGGAGAGAGGGCCCTGAAAGGACATACATTAGAAATATATAATGCTAATTGTAACAGTTTATTGAATCACATAGGTTGCAAACCTATCTAGATGGAGGGAGTACTCACATATAGGAAACTATAAATCTTTTATACACTGAAGTATATACATGTGTGGTAACATACTTCTGTCTTTTTGTTTCCTTTTAAGACTCAACCCAAATTCTACCGTTTACAGGTGGCCTTTCCCATTACTTCCAGCACTAGTTGCCTTTCCCTCCCATATTACCTTCTACCTACTCTGTTTATATCTTATAATAATAATATCTAGCACAAATAGTGCTTTAAGATTTGCAAAAATGTTTTATACTTATTATTTCATTTAATCCTCACAATGACCCTGAGAGATAGAGCTATTATTATTATCCCCATTTTACACATGAGGAAATAGGTTTACTGAGGCTGAGAGACCTGCCTGTAATCGCAATTTGTAAAGTGTCTGAGGTAAATTTTGAACTTAGTTCTTCCTGCCTTCAGGTTTTCCTAGTTATTTACATGTTGTTTTTCCATTAGAAAGAGAGTTCTCTGAGGGGAGGGATTATTTTTGCTTTCCTTGTCTCCTAGAGACATAGAGCTAATTTACTATTGATTGGTAGGCATATCAATATAGTAATAATGATCATAATAAAATGTGTAAAGACCAGAACATCATTACAGTATTGTTGTATTATTTCTCATAATGCTTCCTTAAAATTGGGTGAGACTAGTACTTAGGACATGTCTCTATTAGAAGTCCCAATGGATTTGGAATTGTTACTGGGGACAATGAGCACACTTCTGATTTCATTGGAACTCCTGGGTAAAGAAATTCTCTTTACCAGTGTAGGTCAGCATCTTCATTCAAACTTCAGGTCTTTTTAAGAATTATCCAGAACACAGAGAAATTAAGCCACTTGCCAGTATTTGTCAGCAGTAGGACTTAAACTCAGGTTCAGAGTTGTAAAGACTTACTTTTTTATTTGTTTCATTAAATGATACCAAACCTCTTTCCCATCATGATCTTTGAATGATAGGGTTTTGTTGCTTTGTTTTCAAGCCATAGAATCACGAGATTTTAGAATTAGAAGGGATTTAGAAATCATGAGGACAACTAGGTGGTATAGTATATAGAGTGCTGGGACTCATCTTCTTAATTTTTTTTTTTTAATATCATCTTCTTAATTTCAAATCTGGCCTTAGATACTTATTAGCTGCATGACACTGGGCAAGCCACTTAACCCTGTTTGTCTTAGTTTCCTCATCCACAAAATGAGCTGGAAAAGGAAATGGCAAACCACTCCAGTATCTTTGCCAAGAAAAACCCCAAATGGGTCACAGAGAATCAGACACAACTCAACAAGTAGAGATTATGGAGTACCCTATCCACTTCCATCCTCTCCTCTTACAGCCAGGGAAATTGAGAAGGTAAAATGATTTGCCTATAACCACACAGTTAAGTTCATGGCAGACAGGGAACTAGAATACAGGTTTCTTGATCAAGCCCATCTGATTCAAATGATTTTGTTCAGAGGATCTCAGATAGTTATTAATACCTATGTGCTCAAGGTGAAACCCCCTAATTGGTGCTATAGTCTTCTGCTTCCAGGATTAATATGGGGAACCATATTGATAGGAAAAAAAAGATTTATTCAATTCTGAAATTCAATCCAAGGATAAGTACAGTCTACTACATTTTTCAGAAGAAACTGAAGCTCTGAGAGGTTAAGGGTCTTCCTCAAGGTCACACAGCAACTGAGTGGGACTAAAGCTAGAATTCAGGTTTTCTAATGCCAGTCTGATGCTTTTTGAAGCATAATGACCCTGCCCTCCTTTGCTAAAATGAGAGAAATTGCCTTATGTGGCCACCACCTGTCATTTGCTCTTTATAGTCAGTAAAGGAAAGGAAGTCAGATGGAGGCCCTCTACTGAGCGTTTGTTAATTAGCATTGAATATTTGATCTCAGGTTGCTGTTTTTGCCAAGTCTTCTGACAAAAAAGAAACCCTTTTCTTTTCATCTTCTCCAGGGAAACACTGTCTCCTTTCTTACTTTTTAACTCAACTTGCTTTCTGATCTGTAAGTTGATCTGTGTTCTTCTTTAAGGTAAATTTAGCCTGTGGTGAAAGGTGATGGATCAACAGCTTCTTGTAAAGAGAAACACTATTTCCCAGCATTTTGGAGCTGGGCAGTGGGGGTGGGTAGGAACTTTCTTTCCCTGAGGGGCCTCGGTTTAGCCAAACAGACACTAATGGAAACCCAAACACAAATAAGTTAAAACCAGATGGTATCCCTATTTAACAGATAAGGTGAAAAAAGTCACTCGGGATTATGTGGAAAAAGAAATAACTTTAGCATTAGAACCTAGAAATCACGTTTTAATCTAGAAAGGAACTTAGAAGGTTACCCCTTTTTGGTTCTTTAACCATGCTCACCCCCATTCATTTGCTGTTTTGAGCTTAGATGAGAATGTTAGGAGAGAAGGAAAGGTGAGATGGGACCTTTTATGCCTGGTGGGAAATGTAGGAGAAGCTACCAACAAACTTCTAAAGAAACAATAAAGGAAACTTGGAGAGAGAAAACAATAAATAATTGGATCCCCTGTCAAAATTATGAAGTCATTTAGGTTGTTTTCAGCACCCCCAATTTCCTTTCTTCCTCTCTTCCCATTCCTATCTCCTCTTACTCTCCCTCCAAGACAAGGACTCAATGACCTTTGCTCTTCTCTCTCCCAACAAGCTAAAGACCTTGGAAAAAAGATCTTAGCCGTTTACACTTTGGTGAGTATTTAAACCCTGGGTCACCTTTTTCAGCTGTATTTGTTCTTAAAGCCTTACTTATCTCTAATTGTACCAAAGTTAAAGGAATTTCAAACAGCAATCAGTAAATAGGGGATTTTTTTTGGGGGGGGGTGGTACTAGGGGAACAATTTTCAGGCCCTTGGAATCACATCACATATTAAGTTTATACAGAATAAATCTTATACCGAACGGGTAGCTTCTACAACTTTTTGTCCTTCAGAAGTATAGCTTCCTCTCACTTCCCTAATTTCTCTTTCTGTCTGTTTCTCTTTCTCCCCCATCTGCCACAATCTATACCTATGGCCCTGTTTGCGGTCACAGATTGGAAAAAGCCATTCCTACTCTTGTCCTGATGGAAAAATATATATCTATCTTTAGAGTCTTTTCTAAACTAACATTATACAATATTGTGATTCTTAGGATCATCACACTTTTTATCACATACAAAGCTGTGCTTTTAGAAAATGCCTTTTTGGCAGGAAGAAATTTGGTACTCTACTCAAGAATATAAGTCTATTTCCAGTTAATTCTGGCACTTGGAAACAATTGTGGTCTAACCAGAGAGCCAAAGAAACATAAGCTATCAGAACCTATGATGGGGTTTGATGGCATCTTTACAGATCTAACCCCTTTATTTTTCTATTGAAAATATTGAGCCCCAGAAAGAAGAAATGTTTGGTCCAAAGTCACACAGTTTGTTAGTGTGACTTACCATGTCCAAGTCCATGACCATACATGATGGGATGTTTTTCCATTAAGTTTCTGGCCAGACTTGAGTCTTTGTGCCAGCTCTGCCATTAATCCATTAGTACTGGGATGTATCATCTCAAGTCCTTTTCTCCCTCTGGGGGGAATCTCTCAGATTATCCATTTGTGGAATGATGGTTGAGATTGGGAGGCTGTGAGGCAGGGTTAGGGAAATAGAATCAATGTGCTTTGAGCTTGTAAATTCTATGATTTATGATATTTCTAATTATTTGGTTAAGTCATTAGAATTGAATAGTTAGAAAATATGTTTCCTTTAGAAAGTAAAACGAATAAAGCTGTCAACACTGATTTTTGTATATTTTCCCTTTGCTGACTGTGTTCTACATGTTACCTCTAAGTATGTTGGTTGTTATCCTGTTTGTTCTCTCTCTCATTACATAACTGGGTTTCTAGTTCTTTCAAGTTGTATTATTCTATATTCCCTACCCTACCTCCCTCCAGTTTCATCCCTTACATTCTCTAATGCAGATTTCTAACTTAAAGATAAATCTCTTCTCTGAAGTTTCCCCATAGTGAGCTATTTCACTTTCATCCTCGATGGCAACATTTACTATTTTTGGTTGGTGTTTTGAGCAGGAACTTTTGGGCAAAAGAAAGGGTAGAAGAATACCTCTCCCCACAATTCTTACTTTCCCAAGATATTAGGTAATATGGGCAAGGCTCAAGGACTTGAAAATGGATAAGCTTGAGGTCATGGGTATGTATCAGAGCTTGATGGGAAACAAAAAGAACCAGGATAAAATCCATGTTCCCAATAACACACTAAAAATGCTTTCTTGATGTTTACTCTGAGGACAGGAATTTCACATGTATGTCAAAAGACTCGGTATTTCTCAAATTGTTTTGGGATTTACGAAGGCTTTCATAAAGCTAGAAAATGTCACTAGGGGAAAGATGTTACTGGGGAGAGAAAAAAAGATGAAAGAAAAAATTAGTATTCTAAAATTAACAGCCTCAAAATCATATAAATACAAAGAAGCCTTTACTATATAAAACAAGGGGGAGACTGAGCTAACATTGCAAAACATAAAGCACTATATAATAGTTACCTAGTAAGATCAATATACATATGTAATATATGCAAAGTGTCCTAAAAACCTTAATGTCATTTTAAGCTTTAATGACACAATTTTCCAATAGTTTAATAACTTAAAAATGACATTAAACTTTGGGACACCCTGATCTCTCTCTCTTTCAACTTCATCTCTCTCATAGCAATCTATATATTGTTTTTCTTTCCTTTTTTTTCTTTTTCTTTTTCTTTTTTTTTTTTTTTTGCTCAGGTAATTACGATTAAGTGACTTGCCCAGGGTCATACAGCCAGGAAGAGATAAGTGTCTGCGGCCAAATTTGAACTCAGGTCCTTCTGATTCCAGAGCTGGTGCTCTATCCACCATGGCAACTAGCTACCCCTATATATTGTTTTTCTATCTTCTCGGTCTTATCTCTCTATTGTATATACTGTGTCTATATGTTAATAAATATAAAATATATATTTAATTTGAAGTGATCTTAGAAATCATTTTGTCTCATCCTTTATTTTACAGGAAGAAACTGTGGACCAGAGGAAAAAAGTATTTTCTCAAGATCACCCTGTTATTTCATGGCAGATCCCAGTTCATTGTTCTTCCCATTGTACCATGCTACTTCCTATGTTATAGCCAAAACTTGTTTTCCTTCCTTCCATCCCCTCCCTTCCCAAGTCTATCTGTCCTGCCTAAACCTGGAATTTAGGTCTTATGTTTCTGTCTGGCCTGATTGCTCAATGTTGTGGCAGAATCTGTGGAGATAGTAAACTAAATCCTGATGATAATATTATGAAATGCAAAGGCATCCATTGCATTTAATTAGAACCCAGAAAAATCTATGCAGCATTATTCTAGGGCAAAGGGCCATTTGGATTCTTTCAGAGAGAACTGGATTCTTCTGAGTAAGATCTGTGTGCAGGGTTGGAGTATCTCATAGGAAAACCAGACACTTGCCCCGTGTCTTGTAAAGTAACAAGAATTCAGAACTTTTCTTGTAATGGTGAAGAAAAGTAAGCAACAAGAATCCAGAATTCTGAGGAACTTGGTCTGGTGATTTGGCATCATTGAAAACTGATCTACTTCGTGCAAGCTGCTCATGACCTCTTGTTTAAAATTTATTTGGAAAGTAGAATTCACAGGATTTACCTCTATAAAGTATAAGGAAAAAAAAAAACCCTTAGCAAACTTGATCAGTATCAATATCACAGTATCAATAAATAATAACGATCATAGCTAGCATTTATGCAGTGTTTATCGTGTGTTTATCAAGTGTAGCACACCATGATAAGGGTTTTACAATTCTCTTATTTGATCCTAACAATAACCTTGTAAACTAGATGCTATTATTATCCCCGTTTTACAAATGAGAAAACTAAGACAAGTGGAAGTCAAATGACTTGCCCAGGTTCACACAACTAGGAACTGAGGTCACATTTGAACTCAGGTCTTCCTGATTCCAGATCCAGCCCTCTATTTATTGTGTTACTGAGCAGTCAGTTGTTCATGTTTAGGTGATTCTGAAGAGAAAGCACTTAGATAAATCGCAGTAATTTGGTGCAATCCCTTCCCTGCTCTTTAGTCTGTCTGACTTTGTATTTCTGTGCTTCTCTTAATCAAAGACGATCCTAGGAATGGAGTTATTTCCTATTTCATACCTTGTGGTGATGCTTTATGTGACATCATCTACACATTTCCACTATCCAAGGTGTACTGAATGAAACAACTGGAAAGAGCTAAAAGTTCCACGCTGGGTAGTCAGTGGAGACTTCTTTACGACGCTTTTTGGTAATAGTGGTTTTTCCTTGAGCTGTTTGGTACTGAGAGTGAGTTAGATCTGAGAAGAAGGGCTATGGTTGACTCCAGGGGTTCAGCATCGCTCCACGATTGAACCAGCAGGGGAGCTGGGCTGTGAAATGATTCCTATCCTCCCAGGGAGGTCTCCTGTAGAGCATAGGGAAAAAACAACCTGCCTAGAAGCAGCACTATGAAGGACTAATTTGGCGTAGGATTGGTAGAAAGCCATAACCACTCTACTACTAAATACAGACACAGCAGGATTCTAGGAAATTTTGGAACATCTGAATTGGGCCTTCCATAAGAGCCTGAAAAAATTCAGTTCACTCAAACCACAATCTGTCTGCCAAGGAAGGCTGTTCCACACTCAGAAGCCCACTGTGAACTGATGTATGTGACCCGTAGGTCTTTTAGCTAGCATGGAGGGGAGGGGAGTTTAACCTGTGAATAGTGCCAGGGTTTTTCAGACTCAATTCTTTGCTAAATAGTGCTCCAGAAGACTTTTTCCCCCCATGGAGTCCATATTATAAACTCAAGTCAAACTCACCAAAGTTCCTGAGTTCTGTTCTTGATTCATTTCCCTCTTATAGTAGGGGAAGTTATATCGTGTCATAATGGTTGCCGTAAATGATTTTTGGGCCAAAACACCAGATTCTGTCATGATTTCAGTAAATCATCAGAGAAACCTTAAAAACCAAACAGAAGTTCTTCCCACTAAATATTTTAGTAAATTTTGATGTGAACATTGGGACAGGAAGTTAGGTCAGCAACATCTAGTCCTATTGTGTGATTGAGAATTATAATCTCCCTTGTAGATGGTATAATGCCTTGCACATAGTAGGCCCCTAAAAAAATATCTGTTGAATTTAGTTCTCTATTCATAATGTAGAAATAGTAATAGTTGCTCCTACACATACGAGTATTGGAAAAATAAAGAAAAGATGCAAAACAAAAAGCTCTTAGTTATTTAGCAGAAAAGATTTCCCCAAATCAAAGTTTGTTTGGTTTTTCTATAATTGTGGCTAATGTGAAAATATATACATATCCGTATTCACTTCTACATAAACTACATCAGCAACTAGATTTGCAAACTCCCCCACTTTTCCTATCCAGACTCTTCCGAAGTAACCCTTGTTGCACAAGTCTAAACCACTTACACTGCCTGACCTCCTCTAACATCCACCCCAGTGACACAGATACACACCAAAAGCCAGGTCTGATTCCCACTGTCATAGATAGGCACTCTCCCTTGGGGGAGTCCTTCTGATCTCTTCTCAATTCAACAATGAGAAACTTTTTTTCTCCTCCCTCTCAGGGGAACACGCACGTTTTTATCCAACTCATTCTCCTGCAACCCAACTCCCCATAAAGAAAGGGGGAAAAATCCCACCCCTAAGAGACAGTCTTCAGGTCTGAGGACGTTACTTAGCAACGGCACAAAGACCAGCCAGCACAGGGGACATGAAGGGAAACTCTTGGGGGGGGGGGAGAGACAGAGCCAGTTTGGAAACTCCATTTTCATCAAGAGACAAACAACAGGAAAACAAAAAGAGAAACAACCTCAGGGAAAGCCGGGGCCCATTCCCAACCCCAGGTTACCCCCAGAAACCCACAAGCCTTATTTCTTAACTCCTGCTCTTATCAAAAATGACCAGGTTTCTCTTACCTTGTTACTGGATGTCAACCTCTGCCCACCTCCCAGGTGCTCTCCCCCAGCTGCTAGCCTGCTTTCCTGAGCTTGGTCCCCCTTCTCATCTTTCCCTGGGACACCCACCGTTCTCAGAAGCGGTGGAACCGTCGCAGTCCGAGATTAACTGTTGGGGTTTCCGCTGCTTTCGTCGAGACATGCCCAGGCCAGAGAGAGGTGGGGAAGGGAGGGGCAACCGTTCACTTAGTTTCAATAAGGGTGACTTGGTCCTGTCTCCCAATTTGGTCTGGAGCCAGTGGATGCCTTTCCAGAGCAGGTCACTCTAAAACAGAGGTTCTTCCTCTACAAAGATAAATTGACTCTCTCTCTCTCTGTCTCTCTGCCCCCTCTCTCTCTCTCTCTCTCTCTCTCTCTCTCTCTCTCTCTCTCTCTCTCTCTCTCTCTCTCTCTCTCTCTCTCTCTCTCCCCCCCCTCTCCTCCCACTCACTCAATCTCTTTACTCTCTTTTCTTTCTCTCTCCACTCACTCAATCTCTTTACTCTCTTTTTCTCGTTTTCTCTCTCCCTCCTCTCCTCTCCTTTCTTCTCCTCTTCTCGTCCTCTTCTCTCTCCTCTCTTTTCTTCTTTCCTCTTCTCTCTCTCTCTCTCTCTCTCTCTCTCTCTCTCTCTCTCTCTCTCTCTCTCTCTCTCTCTCTCTCTCCCTTGCTCTCACTCCTCTCAAGTCTTTAAATGGGAGACGCCCCCTTTTTTTCTTCTGCTTCTTCCCCAGGCTTCAGCAGCTCCCATTGTAAAAGCAAAAATCCTAATCTTTCCGCACACTCTTTTCTTTTGTACTGCAGTGGAAAGGATTTAACCCATTCCTCTCTAGGAGGGCTCCTGTGTCCTCCTCTCCCCATGATGTCCACTCTGAGCACTCTCCCTGGCTTTTTGCCTCAGTAACTCTTTCTTTGAGATCTTCCCTGTGCATTTTGGTTCTGTGAGTAATCCTAAATTGAGAGCTGCATTGTGGCTGAATAGTAGTCACCCTAGTCTAGCCTTATAATATGGCTATTTCTACGGGTGGGAACTTTACGAAATTTTCAGTTGAAAATAGAAGTCAGTTGCATTAATTGAGAGTAAAGAGAACCTCTCAAGGGAATTTAGAGACTTAGAAAAAACAGTAATTGTCACAACAAGGTCCACAGGTAATTTCACTAAGGGAAATAAGTGATAGACATGTAAAAACATTTGAAATATGTAGGTGTGTAGATTTTCCCTCACTACACAGACTGTCTGTATTCCTGGATTATAAGAACAATAATATGGAAGTTGGTGTAGACCTATTCTACATAACTCCAGAAGACAGGATCAATAGGCAGAAGTTACAGGAGCAAGATTTTGACTAAATATAAAGGACTTTCTACCAACATAACTGAACAGTGATGAAATGGGCCCTCCTTGAAGTAGTAAGTTCTCTATCACTTCAAGTATTCAGACATTCAAAGAATATTATTTGTTGGAGAAATTGTAGGAGAGAATTCCTTTATAGGTAGGAGATCTCTGACTAGATGGTTACTCATAATTCCAATACTCAATGATGTTCAGATTCATCTTTCTGAGCCTCAGATTTCTCGTCTCTAAAATGGGATGCTCTGGACTATGTGATTTTGAAGACCCCTTTCAGCTCAAATATTCTGATTCTATGATTCTATCATTTTCTCTTCTGGCAAACAACCAAATCATCCAAACCCTATTTAGCTTGCAAATTCAGTAAGTGCTAATTCATTTTTTTTGCTGTTCGCTATCTTCTGGTTGTGCTCTTCTTCCTGAAACTTGTACAAAATATTATGCTTCTGAATGTAGAAGATGACCTCCATGTTGCAGCTTTTATGCTTGGGTCAACCTTATTCTTTCCTCCCTTCCCTATTTCTAACTCTCTAAATCTTTAGCTGATAAGAGAAGCTTTATCACCTTCAATTGAGAAAGGAGGAATTGTTCTCTTCTCTATGGTATTTAATAAGGAGACTTTATCTCTGCTTTTCTTTGAAGGTGCCCTCAACCACCAATGATGACTCATAGAGCTGAGCTGAGCCTGCATACCTTATATGTTCCCTTACTTTTTAAATTCTACAAATGCAGATTAAGCTGGGCCTATTAAAAGAACGGCAGTGACAGACAGACCAGACCCTCTTGGTGGAGGAAGGGAGGTTGATGAATGATGGAGGTACCTATACTATAGTAGCAAAGTTTTGTAAACTTCTCTGTCTTGGTTCTCTCCTCATCAGCCATTATTATTTTCCTAGTCTTTCAGGGTCAGGACCCTGGGTGACGCCCTTCTTGTTCCACCCCCATTAGAATGCCTATGACGTTATCTCATTCATCCTCATAACATCCCTGCAAATAGACAGTTATCGTGATCCTATTGTAGAGAAAAATAACTGAGGCCGGGAGAGGCAAAGTCCAAGGCTACCGGTTACCAGTGGAGCCAGCATTTAGCTCAGTCCTGTCACTCTTTAATCAGGTGGGCTCCATTAAATACCTGCCTTGGTGAAATAAGAAAAGAGAGGACTGGGGACCCCCCTTCTCCCAGAAACCTCTGAAACTTTTTCAAACAGCAGCTCTGGGGTCCATTTTTGCCTCATTCCTGGTCCTGGCTCCCCTTTTCCTTTCCTCGTTGTTCTGCTTTTCCCTCCCCAATTCTTTACCCATTGTGAAAGGAAGGGTTTTTTCCCTTGCTCTCCTTTCTTCCGCCCTCCCCCCTTTCACTCTTCTTTCCTTTTACCTCTTCACTGTGGCCTCTTGACCTCCCCACAGAGTTACAAAAGTAAAATCCTTGAAGAGATGCTGCTGTGGGAATGTTAATGAGCCCTCACCACAAAGGGGCAAAGACTACTTCACTGGGTTGGAAAAAAAGCCCCTTTGAAAAGGGGTTTCTGTGTGTGGTGAAGTGGAGATGGGAGGGGAAGGAGGAGGGGAGGGAGGGAGAGAAAAAAAAAAGAGAGAGAGTAAGGGAGGGGAGGGAGAGAGAAAAAGAGTTAGAGAAAGGGGAGTAGAAGGAGGGAGCTCTATAACAACACAAGAAGAGCAAGGAAGAAAAAAAATCTTTTCTTTGAGGTTTTTAATTTGGGTGAGAAGGTTTGGTGGCCACCTGACCTTTTAGGCTGAGCTCTGAGGTCCCCAAGGAGTTAGAGAGGGGTTCAAGTGCACCTGTGATCACAAAGCAATGGGAACAAGGTGATAAGGTCACCAAGAGTGTCTCTCCCCCCCCCCCCCCCCGAGAATCCCTATTTTTTAGGTGTGGGGAGTGCTGCTGAGTGGACCTTGAGGATGAGATCCCAGACTCTGCAGGGAGCCACTGGTGGAGGTGGGCTTTCTAGGCTCTGAGACTTCCTTTCCTCATTGCCTGTGTGTGGTGTGTGCCAGCTCTGAACAGTTTCCTTGGATTTCTACTCACTGTTGTTCTTAGTGAAAACATTGACTAAATCCTCCAAACCCAGAGCTCCCTCTGCCACTGTTTAAGTGACTTTTTCTGCTCTTTACAGTATTTTCCATTTTAGCTTCCCTCTTGGTCACTGGCCAACTTCTTTCTCTCCAGAAACAGCTTTCATTGCCATTGAAGAGCTGCATTATGGACACAATTTCCAAGCCAGAGCACTTGAGAACACCCATATTCTACATTTGATTTAGGCTACTCTTGGAGCACTTAAAATGAGGCTCTAGGTACCTCATTCTTGCTATGAAGCCCAAATTAAAATTGTAACACTTTCCTTTTCTAAAAATATTTGGAAAATTCAGAGAATTTCCTGCATATTTTCTCATTAATCTTCACAAAATACTTATCAAGTTAGTAGGAACAAGAGCATAGAACAGAAAAATGACTGCAATAAAATTAAAACCAGAGTGACAAAAAGAACTCAGAACTTTCAAAGCTTTTGCACTCTCCCTTAGAATTCATTGCCTTTTTTCTCCTTATAATATGTGTATGTATGTATGTATGTATGCCTTTTCTCCCTCTCTCTCTTTTTTCTTTCTTTATGTCTTTCTTTTTTTCCTTTCTCTCTCTCTCTCTCTCTCTCTCTCTCTCTCCACACACACACACACACACACACACACACACACACACACACACACACACACACACCCACCCCCCCACACACACACACTTCTTATTTTGATGCTTTATTTGCAGTTCAATCCCCATGGACATTTTTATTTTACTCCAAATGCAGTAAATAGGCTTCTTCCATGTGGGTCTTAGTTTAATAATAAGAAAACTAGGTTAGGAATCAGAAAACCTGTGAACATTTCTTACTCCTGTAATTGTAGGTGTTAACCTTGTACAACAGATCTAGAATAACTTTTAACCTGTAAATCTTCCAGAGATTTTCTCAGAATCAATGAAGAAAATTCCTACTATAAACTTTGATCCTTATAATCACATATAATCCATATTTGTTCTCTCTACTATGAAACTAAGAAGAGTTAAGGAGATGTGTTATTTGGGAAATTGCTAAAGAAGAAAATTCTTAGCAAAGGATTCCTTTTCTTATTTGATGGTTTGCTCCTTGACTGATTCAGGTGGCAGTTGACCTGGTGTTATGGGGAAGAGGGAGGGGGAAAGATCAGGGAGAACATTCAGACTCTAGCTGGTCTTCTGTGTTTCTTTTCAGAGTTCATTCTTCAGAGAATGACAGGAATTCAGCCAGTCTTTAGGGGAGGATCAGAATTGCTTCTTTTATGCTCCCTTTCACTTGTCCATATTGCTCATGTTAAGCACACAGAGAAATGGTGTTTGTAAAAGAGGACGGTAGCTCTGAAACAGGGAAAGGGAGATGGTGGGGGAAGGGCTGAGAGACTGGTGGGGGGGTGAATCCTGGGATGTGTTTCTGTTTCCCTAGTAGTTGTAGATACTGCTGGATATCTGTAAAGGAGGACAGAGATGGACAATTTTTCTGTCTTAAGCACCCTAAAGAGATTGGTTATTTGAAAAGAAAAAATGGAATGGTTGAGGGGATTGCAAATAATGAAAGAATCTAGGAGACAGGAGAAAAAAGGGAAAGAGAGTTAGGATTTAAGAAAGTAAAGACAAGGGATAGAGAAAATAAGGTTGATTTAAGAAAGAATAATGGAGGGGGGAGGGGAGGGAAAGGAATGTTGAAAGGCCCAGAAGGGTAATCTTTGGAGAATATGTACATATGGATTGGGGGGGAAGGTATGTCAGAGTAGATGTACCCAAAGCCCTAAAGCAGTAACAGTTAATCAATTATTCTAATGCCAGTTACATAAAAATGTGTTCAGCTTTAATCTTGGAGAGAAATCGCACATCTTATTTTTCACACAGACACTTTTCTGTGACAAATAATATACATCCTCTCCCAAATCAACAGTTGCTTTATTAAGTATCTACAATACACTATTCTACTTACTTACTTACAATACACTATTCTAATAGCTGAGGATATAAAAATAACATTCAGTGTAATCTCTGCCCTCAAGAAGCTTAGGTTTTTCATTGAAAAAGTTACATGAAGCCAGTTTATTTTCAAATAAATTTACAAATAAGTACTCTGGAAAAATTTCCTACTGTTTTCAAATCTGTACCTGCAAATAAGCCAAGGATCTACATAAACAAATTTTGGTGACAACTAATTCTTTCCCCTTCCTTTTACACACATCTATTTATATATAATATATCAAAATCACCGTTAAATAGGACAATAATATACTTTCTTAACATTATCTTTCAGATCTTCCTAATACTTTCTATCCCTACAAATTAAGTCTTTGTCCAGACTCAAACAATGGCAAACTCCTCCTCCTCTTCCTCCTTAGAATCCATTCTTACAGGTTTTCTTCTTTTAAACTTTTTGACATGATGAATAGTCCATTAGACAAAGATGCCAAATTAGCTACTTTAGATCTTCATTAATGTCCACCTGTTATTTACAAGTATGTTCCTTAAAGTTGTTTGCTGATGTTATAAAGGAGGTCTTGCTGAAGACCAAATAAAGAGGGATTTCCTATAGATGATGAAATTTTCTATTTGCTTTTCTTCACATATTGTGTGTGTGTGTGTGTGTTTAATCAAACACTAGAAAATGCCTCTAAATAACCTCTAAAAATTCTTTATACCCCTGCAAAATGAAGTTCAAGATTGACTTATCCGTGCACACTGGAAAAATTAAAGTCGATAAGAAACAATTGTTGCTCTGGTATTGATACATAATTAGCAAAGCATCCCAATGGATATATGTTCAGCATATATATGGATATGTACACACAGAGATACATACATGTATATGTGGGCATGTAATTGTATAAATTTGTATGTATGTGTGTTGGATAGGCTTTGTAAATGAATAATGACTTAGTCTCAGAATAAGAAAAGGTAAGTAGGCTGAGAAAGGAAAAGAGATATGAGATGGAATATACTGGATACTTTGTAAACAGCAAATAGGGCAGTATACCTGAATTTTTGAGCACATGGATGTGAGTAAGATTAGAATTTCCAAGGGAGCCAGGTAATCTGTACCTCTTGGGGAATTTGGGGAATTTCATGGCACTTTCAATGTAGGCATTTTCAAAGTACTCACTCCTACAAAAAGCCCATTCTTTTAACACTCAGGTTCTTCTGGTGATGTTATCACCATAAATCATAGAATAACAGAATCTCAGAAGAAACAAAATTGTTTATGAATTCAAGTGAAATAGAAACTTGCCCAAGAGTTATAAGTAAGTGACGGCATATTATCAAAGATTGCTTGTGTGGTTATATAATGATCCCCACTAGTCTTGTGAGCTCCTTGACAACAGGAACTTTTTGACTTTTTTTTAATCTTTTTTTTTTTTTTTGATTCCTGGTTTTTAGAACAATGTCTGGCACATAGAAGATGCTTAATAAATGCTCGTTGACTCTACTGGGTTGTCTATGACCAATGACATAAAAGACATCATGAATGTGATGGGAAAAGAGTTGAACCATTCTTGTTAACAAGAATGAAAAAAAAATGCCCTCAAACTGCTTCTGATCTTCATTATTATTATTAGGGCCCAACCTAGGCCTAATCTAGAGTATGAGGTTGGCAATTAATTAATTCAGGTTTTTTTGACTTTCACTCTGGCATTCTATCCACTGCTCCACCTAGCTGCTTAACAAGGAACAGAAAAAATAGCTTCCTTCAGCTAAAAAGGCATAGAAATCTTAATTAATTTTCTATGATCCATTTCCCTTCCTCACCCCAAATACACACAAAGATATTCATACCCTTGATTTTGCCATTACCCATAAGTGTTACCCTTTCAAGTTCCTCAACTCTGAAATTCCTTGAACAGTTCCATAATCTTTTGTCATTCCATTGTCTCCCTCTGCCTTCTAATCTCTCATCTTGTTCTTAGTTGCTTAAGAGCAACGACTAACTTGGGAGGTATTTAGGGCCTGTGTTATTATTCCATTTTTCCAGATAAGGAAACTAAAAATCAGAGAGATGAAGTGACTTTCAGCCAAGATGAAAGAGGCAGCAGGAAGTCATGGAAAGTCTTAGAGTTGGAGATGGACTCAATTTCAGACTTCTGACACTACTTGTGTGATTAGGCTGAAGTTACTTACATGATTTGAACCTTGACATACATCCTCATCTCTGAAAGATAGTAGTAATTCTTGTAGAGCCTATCTCATAAGTTATTATGAGAATTAAATGAGATAATACAAATGGCAAATCATGGACAATATGTAAATTGTAAAGCACTATGTAAATATCAGTTATTATTTATCTCCAGAAAGTTAATTCTAAGATGCTAAACTCTGACTTTTATCCAGAGGTGGTAATGCCTGTAACATTATACAAATGAGGAAACTAAGGTTTAAAAATGTTAACTGAGGGGCAGCTAGGTGGCGCAGTGGATAGAGCACCAGCCCTGAAGTTAGGAGGACTTAGGAGGACCTGAGTTCAGATGTGATCTCAGACACTTAACATTTCCTAGCTGTGTGACCCTGGGCAAGTCATTTAGCCCCAATTGCCTCAGCAAAAACAAAACAAAATGTTAACTGATTTGTCAGGGTTACCTACTAGGGCTTAAGCCCAGGTTTTTCTGATTCAATTTAAAAAAAAAATTTTGCTTAATTTTTTTTTCATGATATCTGTGCCATATTTTGTCCATTTTCCTTACTAGCTTTTATGGACCAAAAAGATCTGAAATGAGGATCTTTTCCATCAAGTCTGGGTCCTGGAACTCTAGAAACTGTGCCTCTGGTCCTCAGGGAAGTTTGATCCAAAGCCTATCTTTTCTTGTGTCAGAATGGTTAAACCCATGGACTCCTTCTCAGAGTATATTTACAAAGACCTAATATGATGTATATAGGATTATAAAGTTAATCAATTATGCTGAAATACAGTTATCAGAAATTTTAAAAAATAAATTCACAAACCTGAGATTAAGAAATCTTCCATTAAGCTTTGGAATTATTTTCCTGAAGCCTGAACTATCTGGGTTGTTAAGTGAGTTGAAAACTCATGGTCTCAACCAGACCATGCTTCATATTCCCACTTTCACCTCCCTCAAAAAGAGTGTCTAAGATTCTGGAGCTTTCCAGTCCTAAGCAATGCCTGAGATCTGGACTTTGAAATATGGTGAATAATAAATATAGTTTCAGAGCTACATGAGATCTCAGAGATAACTTAAGCTAACCAATAGTGGATCAAGTACCTCATCTAAAGCAGCTTCTACAATTAGATGTCCAAGGTTTAATTGAAGACCCCAGTGATGGGGAAAGACTGGGGAAATGGCACAATGGATAAAGCATCAGGCCTGGAGTCAGAAAGACCTATTTTCCTGAGTTCAAATCTGGCCTCCAATACTTACTAGCTGTGTGACCTTATACAAGTCACTTAATGCTATTTGTTTCAGTTTCCTCATTTGTCAAATGAGCTAGAGAAGGAAGTGGTAAATTATTCCAGTATCTTTGCCAAGAAAACCCTAAATTGGATCCCTATGGTTCAGACACATCTCAAACATCTTAACAACAATAGTGATAGGGAACTCTCTCTTTTTTGAGGCAGCCCACCTCATGTTGAAAGCTCTGATTGTTAGGAAGTTTCTTCTTATATCAAATTCAGGCCTCTTATCTTCAGTTTCCATTCCTTGGTTTTAGTTTTTCTCTCTGAGGCCAAGTAGCTTAATACTAACTCTCACCCCTTTCCTAAGAAAGCTCTTCAAATATTGAAAGGTTTCCCCCACTATAATGTAAGCTCTTTCAATGTAGGGACTATTTTTCTCCTTTTATATTCTCAGTGCTTAGCACATAGAAGGTGCCCAATAAATGTATTTTGACTTGGTTTGACTTGATAAATTAAACTATACCCTCTCTAAGGGTTCTGTTCTTTTTTTTTTTTTTTTTTTTGGATCTGCTAGTGTTATTATTATTTTTTTATTTATAATTTTTTTCACAGTATATATGCATGAGTAATTTTAAAATTAATATTATCCCTTGTATTCATTTTTCCAAATTATCCCCTCCCTCCCTCTATTCCCTCCCCTTGATGACAGGCAATCCATATATTTTACATATGTTACAATATAACCTAGATACAATATATGTGTGTAAATAAAGGGTTCTATTCTTAAAGTTAAATATCCTATGTAAAAAATGCTCTCCTAGCAATTTGGAACTATGCCCAAAAAGTTGTCAAACTGTGCATACCCTTTGACCCAGCATTGCTGTTATTGGGATTATATCCCAAAGAAATACTAAAGAGTGGAAAGGGACCTGTATGTGCCAAAATGTTTGTGGCAGCTCTTTTTGTAGTGGCTAGAAACTGGAAAATGAATGGATGTCCATCAATTGGAGAATGGTTGGGTAAATTGTGGTATATGAAGGTTATGGAATATTATTGTTCTGTAAGAAATGACCAGCAGGAGGAATACAGAGAGGCTTGGAGAGACTTAAATCAACTGTTGCTGAGTGAAATGAGCAGAACCAGAAGATCACTGTACACTTCAACAACGATACTGTACGAGGATGTATTCTGATGGAAGTGGATATCTTCAACATAAAGAAGATCCAACTCACTTCCAGTTGATCAATGATGGACAGAAATAACTATACCCAGAGAAGGAACACTGGGAAGTGAATGTAAATTGTTAGCACTACTGTCTATCTACCCAGGTTACTTATACCTTCGGAAGCTAATGATTAATGTGCAACAAGAAAATGGTATTTACACACATATATTGTATCTAGGTTATATTGTAACACATGTAAAATGTATGGGATTACCTGCCATGGGGGGGAGGGAGTGGAGGGAGGGAGGGGATAATTTGGAAAAATGAATAAAAAATAAATAAATAAATTAAAAAAAAAATGCTCTCCTCATGTCTTGCTCCTAGCTTCCCAGTCTTCTTTTAAGTCCTAGATAAAATGTCATTCTTTATAAGGTTTACTTTCCTGTTGCCTCTTAATTCTAATTCATTTCTTCTATTATTTATTTCCAGTTTATTCTATATTTAGCTTGTTTGTACATAGATTATAAATTGCTTGAGACCAGGGACTGCCTTTTTTTGTATTCCTGTCACTTGGCACAGTGCCTGGAACATAGTAGGCATACAATAAATATTTTTTGGCTGATCAATTGATTTCAATCAATCTTTTTATGACATAGTTTTGAGTCCCCTCATCTGTTTGGTCACACTTTTCTGGATGCAATCCACCTTGTTAATGCCATTTCTAAAATGGAACTCTTGAATACAATAAGCCAGATGTAATAAGAACGAGACTTTCACTTCTCTTTTGGGAAACTATGCTTCTCCTAATGAAATCAAAACAATAATTCAAAGGTTTTTGACTCACTTTTAATTCTATGTTGATCAACATTTCCTTCTTACTGTATTCCTTTTCATGCAATCTCACTCAGCTGATCAATAAACATTTATTAAATCCCTGCAATGTGCCAGATACTGTGTATAAGTGCTGAGGATACAGAAAGAGTGGAAAGACATTCCCTGCTCTTAAGAAACTCACAATCTAATGGAAGCGACAATAAGCAAACAAATATGTAAAAAGTTATGTGCAAGATAAATAGGGAATGATTTCAAGAGACAGGACACTAGAATTTAGAGAGATTAGGAAAGCCTTCCTGGAAGAAGAATGTATAAAATGGGATTTTAATTGGGACTTAACAGGAAGCTAGAGAAGTCAATGGGTAACAATAAAGAGGAAGTACTTCCTGAAGTAGGAGACAGTGAAAAGTCAGTAAGTAGTCAGACTTAAACTCATAAAACTCCAAGATATAGGTTGAACCAGATTAAAAATATAATTTGGAAATGTTTAACAAAATGAAAAATAGTATAGTATAGCATAAATAATATTATTTTGTGGTTTTATAAGTTAATATACAGCAGTAGGAATCCCTTTTCTATTTGAGTTTGACACTTGCTCTATAACATCTCTGAGAAGTCATCTACTATAAGACCTCAAGATAATGAAAATTTACTTATTTATTTGTTTTTGAAGGGGACTTCATTGACTTGAGGTAGTCCCCTTGGGAAAGCTTTATTGTTTTTCCTTATGCTTTGTGTATCTTTCAGCAGCCTCTACCTATTGCTCCCAGAGATAGTCACTAGGGTCAAGACATAAAAACCCCAAAACCTTTTTTTTACAAAGTTGCCATCAGGGGTAGTAGTGGGGAGATGGGCAAATTCAATTGGTGCATTAAACACATAATTTTGGGAATTACTGGTAAATTAGATTATATTATCTATCTTATGAAAAAAAATTTAACTAACAATGCATCTGTTCCAATTATTTTTCATTATTTATTTTTTATATGCTTTCATTACAATGACGATCTTGGTAAATATGATGTTTATCATGTAGATAGCTCAATCTTCCCAAAGTCATATGGCTAACGATAATTTGGAATGATAAAGTTGGAATTCAAATCAAGCAAAAGATGGTAGGTAATTTAAAAGTTCATTATATAGACTTTAGGTATTTTTATAACAAATAGGCAGATACCACCTTCTTTCCTACCTCCTCATGGATCCCCAGACTGTTCCTCTCTTCTTTCATCACAGCTAAAGGCAGAGTGGGAAAAAATAGGGAAGAAGCTAAATAAAAGAAGTCAGGTCCTTGAAGGAGACTGGGCAAACTATTTAGAGAACTATCCCTAATCCCAAACTTTTTCACTCTTTTTACTCTCTCCTTTTTCTTCCAACATCTCTCATTGCTAAAGAGAGCTTAGATTTTAATCTGATTTCCAGCATTTGTTATCTAAGTTTAAGTGTTTCTCTGTTTAAAAAAGGAAATAAAAATACTTACTATCTCCCACTTTGTTGTAAGTGAAACCTTTTGTTAAATCATAAAACACCATATATGAATGAAGTATTGTTATTATTAATAAGGACTGGATCTATGATTTTGTCACTGTAGCGATCTCTCAGGTGAGAAAACTATAAATGTAGATTGGCACTTCTGCCATTTAGAGAGTTATCTAAAATAGAGAGGTTAAGTACAAAATAAAAGGAGAGAAAGTCTAGAGCAGGGCTTCTTAAACTTTTTCTCCTTATGACTCCTTTTCACCTGAGAAATTTTTACATAATCTTGGATATATAAATATTTTAAAGAGATATACAAATCAAACATTTATTGATAATAAATCATAACTTTGTGACCCCCCCTTCATATTCAGTTACACAACCCCATAGATAATCACAACCCACAGTTTAAGAAGTTTGGTCTAGAGATTCAGGAGCAAGAGAAGAATAAAGCCATGACTAACTGGAGCATCTTCCTTAAAAATGGATATTCTGAGAGAATCTGGCAATCTGAGGAAGAGGTCATAGGGGTAGAGGGTACTTCCAGTATGGGAAATACAAGGTTGAGTGAACTTCCAGAGTGAAGTTTCTGTAACAAGCATTGTCTAGAGGGTCATACAGCCTGTATGTGTCAGAAATTAAACTGGAACTCAGATATTCTTGGCTTTGAAGTCACCTTTCTGTCACTTATATCAGTGGTGTCTAACTCAAATGAAATGAAGGCCATGATATGAAACACGAGGATCCTCATGGGCTGCATATTGACTTAGTTTTATAATGCTGTATCTGTTTTACTGTATTTTTGTTTGTGTTAAATATTTCTTAAGATTTTAACATTTTAATCTGGTCCTGGTAGTGCTCAGGAATGTTGTGGTATTCATGCAGCATGTGTATGTTTGACATTTTTGTACTATACCAAGGTATCTTTCATTATTAGTTTGCTCATAAACCTCTTCATCCTTAAATTATATTCATTCTCTGAACTTCCTATGCTGGAAATACTCTCTTCTCCTCTGGCTTCTTCCTCTGGCCCATTACTCTTCCTAGAATATCCATTTTTAAAGAGACTGCTTAGGTCAGTCATGTTTTTAATTCTCTCCAGCTGTACTCCTAATTCTCCAGACTTTTTATCATGCCTTTGAATGGAGTGCCCTCTTTCCTTCTTCTTCTGTATTACTTTCTCCTATTAGAATGTTATTGTTGTTTGTTCTTCAGAGGATACTGACATCAGGAAAGAGATGTCATGACTTATAAGTGAATTGGAGGACTGTGTAGTCACCAGTCTTACTCTCTCCTCTGGAGCCTTCTGAGTCCCATGCAGTGGAAGGCTTGGCCTTTTGAATTAAGGTCTTTTCCAGGTCTCAGTTTGTCTCAGGAAAGGTTTGTTCAGTGGTTAAGTCTAGGTAGAAAATGAAGCAAATAATAGCTTCTTTTACCTAAGTCAATAAAATAAAATAAAATCAGCTTAGGAAGTGTTTCTGGCCATCAGAATCCAAACATTGATTAAATGAGTCCTTGGCTGGGACCTACTGTTGACCAATCAATGAGAGCCAAAGTGATTTGGGCTTAAGGTATGATCCATAAAAAAAGAGAGATCTAGAGTTTACTCTAAAATATTTTGCGAGATTTCAGCAATCAAAATTTATATTCCAGAGTTCCCTCAGAAAAGATTATGATTTCCTATGTGAACAGAGAAAAATGAAGGAGAGAAAGGAGAGAGGGAAGGAAGGAGGGAAGGAAGAAGAGAGAGAAGGAAGGAGGAAAAAGGAAAGAAGAAATGGAAAAAGGAAGTAAGGAAAGGAAAGAAGGAGGGAAAAAAGTGATATATATATATGCACACATGTATATATGTGTATGTATATATGCACATATGAGCACTTGTAGAGAAATGTATATATAAATGAATATATATGAATGTGTATGTAAACATACACAAGTATATGTATATAAATGAGTTTATTAATATGTGTATATGAATATACATATATGTTTATGTATATGAATTAACCCAAAGTCTGTTAATGTGAGATCCTTTATATATTGGTGAAGACCAGTACCCTATACCTGCATGAAGGGCAAGGCAGAATTGGTTTGGCCTTTGGCTTCTAATTTGTAAAGTGAGAATTTATGTTGACAACCTTTCTTCAGGACACTGAAAAAAGAAAAAGACTGGGGTAGTCTCTATTATGTCCCTATCCACAGCTTGCTACACTAGAGAATTCAGGGCATTTCCTCTTGGGTGAGATATGGGACCTTATCATGGTGGATCTACATTATTTCACTCCTGATATGAAAGTTCCTTCTGTATTTTCTGGTATATACATATTCTCATATACAAACTTTCTTTGATTTCTATTTTGTTATCAAATTGGATAAATGAGTTTGGTATTTTTTATGTAGAACTGCCATTTAGTAGGAAGGGAATCAAACCTTGGATATAAAGCTTGAGATCTTTATTCCTTATTTAAATAAGTAATCAGGGATTTACCCCAAATCTATAAATTATGTTTCCTAGCCTAATAAAATTTAAGGAAATAGATAGATATAATTCTAGCCTGGCTTCTTTTTTTGGAGGATAACAGAATAATAGCTTCAGTTTTCCCTTTTGGCAGGAATTAAAGTTTCTATTGGAGAAGGGTGGGAGGAATTGATATTAGGGATTTTTATTTTATCTCCTTGAAGGTTACAAAGATGAGACACCTAACATCACATAAACACACATACACACATACACACGTTTGTGTATTATATGTATGTATGCATAATATTCCTTTATCAAGTTGTTAAACATTCTAAAAATTCCAGGAATATGCTTGACTTTGCACTTAGTCACTGCTGAGTCCCTTTATGCCACCATTCAACTGGCTACATTAGTATAATGTTAAAAGACTAAGGGCTGCATTCAGGGGCATTGACATTTAAACCATTATTTCATCATTTATAGCTCCCTTCAAACAGATGAAACTTTTAAGTTCATTACAAATACAAATACAAAATCATCTATATCTGTTCATTTTAGTGAGGGAAAATCACTTTTAATTTTCATCCTTGAATTTCATTCATTCTCTGGCCTGGAAGTACCATCTGCTTCTGTGGCCTTTTCCTTTGAACAGAACATTTATTATTCCTCCTCCGAGAGCATCTATTATTAAGGAGGATGCTCAGGTTAGTCAAGTCTTTAATCCTCTCCAGCTGTACTCTCGATTCCCCAGACTTTCTCTACCATGTCACTTTTTTTTTTCTATGTTGTTTTCCTCCATTAGAATATACACTCCCTGAAGTCGGGGGATATCTTTCTGCTTTCTTAGCACTGTGCTTAGCACACAGTAAGTGCTTAATTAATGCTTATTGAATTGATTTGCTTTGTGGTTCCATCTTTGTAAAATAAAAGAAATAGACTGTGATTAAGTTAGAGACCTGGGGACTTTTAGTCTTGTTGGGAATAGGAAAATGAATGTATTTGTGTTTAAAGCAAGATTCCAGAAAATGTGCGATCACTTTAAAGAGTTTTAGAATACAAGTCCAGTAAAACCAGATTATCATAGTTATAATCTTGTAATCATCACACATGTGTCACAATAAATATTTCTTTATGGACATCTGTGATTCTTTATACCACTTCCATCAAGGTATATTGTACTCTACAATTACCCAACTCCACCCTCTTAAATTTGAAAGATTTTTTTAAAACATAAAATGAAACTATCAAATACTTTAAGTCACTTTTAGTGTAAAGAAGACATTGGAGGGTTATCAGTGTATTGCAGTAGAAAGAACACTGGCTTTCATGTTAGAGAACCTGGGTTCAAATCTTACCTCTGGTGCTCTCTGAACAAGTTACTTATCTTCTTGACCTTCAGTTTCCTCATCTCATTAAATTTAGGGGGTCAGAGTAGATGACTATGAGGTCCCTGCCACTACTAGATTGATGATCCCATTTACTGAACATTCATAGTGAATTAGTTAGGCATTCTATTTTTGGATACCACAGTTTTGTCAAAGAACTTAATATTCCAAAGTAGATGGACAAATAATAGCGCAGGATTATATAGGATATATATAATAACATAAAGATAGAATTTAAAATGTAGAATGATTATGTCACACAAGGGATGTCAGAAGTTATTTTATCCAACTTTCTCATTTTACAGATAAGGAAACTGAGATTCAGAAAAATGAACTTTTCCAAGATTGCAAGAGCAGAGCTGGGACTAGATTCCTAGGACAGGACAATTTCCATTCAACCACATTGTCTTCCACTAAATTTAGGAATCATTTGGTGCATTTTTGATGTTTTCTTCCAAATGATATATGTGCTTGTCAAGCTTTTTAAAAAAATTTGATACGAAATGAACACACTGGCTGTTATGAAGATAATTATGGTTAAAAACAAACAAAAATACTTGAATTAGAATCTATGTAACAAGAGCCATCAATTAATTGAAAAAAAATTGCTGAAATTTTTTTAAATTTTAAAAAACATAAACAAACCAAACAAAAAAAGTAAATTTCCAGCACCAGCCCTGAAGTCAGAGCACCAGCCCTGAAGTCAGCACGACCCTAGTTCAATTCTGGTCTCAGACACTTAACACTTCTTGGCTGTGTGACCTTGGGCAAATCACTTAACCCCAATTGCCTCAAAAAAAAAAGTAAATTTCCAGGACAGATTTTGAAATCGTACTCTCAACACAATTGCTTACCTGCAAGTATCTTAAATCTACTAAAATAGGATATCTCTTTCCCAGGGGAAGAGGATGATATCTTTCTCTCATAATTTGCGTTGCCCGTTACCTGTGTCTAACCCTAACAAAGAAAATGAGTGGAAAATGCATTGGATTGGAAATTAGATCTTTGTTTTAATCTCAGTGTTGTCCCTGACTACCAGTGTTATCTGGAACAAATGACTTAGCATCTTTGTGTCTATGAAACATGAAGTTTGAGCTTGATGATTTCTACTAGCAAACCCTCCAATGCTAATGTTCTGTTATTTTTATTTTATACCCAAGTCAAATTAAATAAAAATATCCAAGTTTCTAATTAGTTAACAAGATTTGTTTCTTATGGTACAAAGCATGCTGGACATATGTCAAAATAGTTTTATGGAAAAGGGGAATTGGAAGGAGAAGAGATAAAAAAGAGAAGAAATGTTCCATGCCCTGTAGGAATATAAGAAAGGCCATAGCCATAATAAAAGGGATATGTTTGAAGTGAGTGGGATGACTGTGACCGAGCCAAGAATGTTTATATGCTCTTCTAAAAATTACTGATATCTCTTGTATCTTTTCTCTATTCTCCAATCTCAAAAGAGCCATTTCTCATGACAAAAAATTTAAAAAAAGGAGGGAAAAACTAGTTCTACAAATCAATCAACATATTGAAAAAAAAGGACAGTATATGTTATTTATATTTTCATATTTCTATATAGAAGTAAATATAGATATCACTTTATATTTCCTCTTTGGGGCCAAATTGTGATTTCATAGCATTTAGTTTTGATATTCAAAAAACCCATTCTTTCCACTTATATTGTTGTAATTGTGTATGTTTTCTTGGTTCTGATTACTGTGTTTTGTATCACTATATATAATTCTGCATGCTGATGATTTCATTATATTTGTCACTTCTTACAACACATATGTCACTATCTCTTTAACCACTCAGTAGGTATCTTTGCTTATTATTCTTTGATATTATCAAAAAAAAAAATGTTGCTGTAACTATTTTGGTGTATATTGGACTCTTTAATTCTTTTTTTTTCCTTTCTTTTTTTTTTTCTGAGGCAATTGGAATTAGGTGATTTGCCCAGCGTCACACAGCTAGTACGTGTTAAGTGTCTGAGGTCAAATTTGAACTCAGGTCCTCTTGACTTCAGGGCTGGTGCTCTATCCACTGCGCCACCTAGCTGCCCCTTTAATTAAAACAAAACAAAATAAAACAAAAAACCCAAGGTAATTATTGTTTTTGTATCACATTCATTACCAAATAAGATAATAATTATAAAATACTTAGTACAATGCTTGGCACGTAGTAGTACTATGTAAATGTTAGCTATTATTATTAAAACAATTCATAAGTGCATATTGACCAATGCTCAAAACATGAAGCCATAATCCTTAATTCCTATTATGCCCTTCTAGTAGATCAAAACTTAAACTATTTAAATATGGCACATTTTCTGGAACTATTGAATGCATATTTAATTTTCACCTGGGTTTTGGTAGGTAAATCACAACTTGAGCTCATGCTCTTGCGTAATTGCCTTCTTCAAGAAGATGTTTCTGCATTCCCTTCCTTTTGAACAACCAGCACTCAGATACAAAAATTCTTGATTTCTAAAACTCTAAAACTGACATGAAGGCTAGTAATCAGAATCTCTGATCTCTGTTTTCTGGGAAAGAAATAGAGCCAAAGAGGCACCAGACTTATATGAAATGATACAAAGTAAAATGACAACACTATACACAGTAACAACAGTATTGTGAGATGAATTGTAAGTCACTTAACTATGCTCAGCAATACAGTGATCCAAGACAATCCCCAAGGACTAATGATGAAAGAACTGATATTGTTTGAATACAGAATAAAGCATACTTTTTTCATTTTATTTTTTTCATTTTCTTTTATTTGAATCTTCTTGTACAACATGTTTAATGTGGAAATGTTTTACATGATTGCATCTCTGTAACCTGTATCTGATTGCTTACCATCTCAGGGAGGGGGGTAAGGAGGGAAGAATGGAATTTGTAACTCAAAACCTCAAAAAACCCAAATGTTAAATATTTTAAAATATAATTGGGAAAAATAAAATGTATTAAAAATAAAAAAGTATATATAATTCTACTTCCTCTCTTTTACCCAGTAATCTTTCTGTTGTTATTAAGATTAACAAAGTTTTAAAACAAGATATGACAGGGATATAAATGCAATATTCCACATTCACAGCCCATCACCTTTGCAATATAAGAAGGGAGTTATATTTTCTCAACTCTTTTTCTAGAATCAAATTTAGTTATTATAATTAAACAGCATTTAGTTTCATTTTATAGGTTTTTTTCCATGTACATTGGTGTAGTTATTATTTTCCTGGTTCCACTTACCTCAGTCTGCATCAATTATATATATTTTTTCATGTTCCTCTGAAATTTTCATCTTCATTTTTTTTCACACAGGGCAGTAACATTCCCTTATATTTATTTGTCTCAGTTACTTTAGCCATTTGCCAATTGATGAGCATTTACTTCCTTCTAGTTCTTTGTTTTCTCTAAAATTGCTACAGTGAATGTTTTTGTATACATGGAAACTTTCTTTCCATCTTTAACCTCCCTGGAGATATTTACCCCATAGTGAGATTTTTGGATCAAAGGGTATGGCTATTTTACTAACCTTTTTTTAAAAAAGTTTTTTTTTAAAAGGGTTTTTTAACTTTTTAAAAAAAGTTTTTAAATAACTATTGTATATTTTGGCCACTTATCTATTGAGAATGTCTCTCTGTGTTTCATGTTTTTGTAAATTTCCTATATATTTGTTTATTAGATCCTTACTAAAGATATTGATATTTTTTTTTCTTCAATTAGATTTCATTTCTTAGCTGAATGATTTTATTTGTGCAAAATCCTTTCAATTTTATGTAATCAAAATTTTCATTTTTCTTTTGTGATGTCTTTTATCCTTTTTTTGGTTTAGTTCTCTGCCTAGTCATAGTTAGGAAAGATATTTTCATCTGTTTTCCTCTATTTTAAAAAATGGTTACTTTTTAAAAGTTTATGGGATATAAATCACATTTTGTCATTCATAGGATTCTTGTGCATGTGAACCTTGGCCCAAAGGAACTACATGATACGGCTAGAAAACTCTCATCTCTTACTGTTCTAGTTTGACTGCTTAAATATAAAGCACTCTTTTCACATGCTAGTTTCTCATCTTTATTTTCTTCAGCTTTATCATGGCTCAAATTAATTCTGCCTGCCTCTTCTATTATGCCTTCCAGAGTCCCATTCTAGCTTTTTTATTGTTGTTGTTGTTTGTTTATTTTTTATTTGTTTGTTTTGCTGAGCAAATGGGGTTAAAGTGGGGTTAAGTGACTTGCATAAGGTCAGACAGCTAGGAAGTGTTAAATGTCTGAGGTCGGATTTGATCTCAGATCCTCTTGACTTCAGGACCAATGCTCTATCCACTGCGCCACCTAGCTGCCCCTGTCCTTTTCTATCTTTATAATTTCTTTATGTTAGGCTTTTGCCTTATTCTCCTTTTGGTGCTCAAGGAGACCTGATCTTCCACAAAAGACATGGCATCTTTGATCATTCTTTCTAGTACAGGTTATACTTTCTTTCATAATCCTACCAACATATAGGTCCTGGGGGGAGGGGGACTCCATCCCCATAGAACTTACTTCTACCATAATTACTTAGCAAATATCCTCTTTTAAAATTCATTCTTTTTGCTTGGAGAGATTTGCATGAACTGATACTGAGTGAAATGAGCAGAACCAAAAGATCACTATACACTTCAACAACAATACTGTATGAAGATGTATTCTGATGGAAGTGGATATCTTCAACATAAAGAAGATCCAACTCACTTCCAGCTGATCAATGATGGACAGAAACAACTACACCCAGAGAAGGAACACTGGGAAGTGAATGTAAACTGTTAGCACTACTGTCTATCTACCCAGGTTACTTATACCTTCGGAATCCAATACTTAACGTGCAACAAGAAAATGGTATTTACACATATATATATTATATCTAGGTTATACTGTAACACATGTAAAATGTATGAGATTGCCTGTCATCTAGGGGAGGGAGTAGAGGGAGGGAGGGGAAAATCTGGAAAAATGAATACAAAGGATAATGTTATAAAAAATTACTCATGCATATATACTGTCAAAAATATATAATTATAAAATTAATTTAAAAAATAAAATTCGTTCTTTTTATACAGCATCTAGTTCAAATACTGGTAGTAGTTATGACTTTCAGGCTATTTTTTTTCTTCTTCAAGAAAGTAAAAATCTGGTTCATTATCTTTCCCTGTGTCCTCAAGTCAGCTAAGGATTTTATTAGGGGACTTCAACAAATACATTGATGCTCCCTCAAATACTCTGGACTCCAAGTTTCTCAATCTCCTCAACTATCATGATAGACTCTTTTAAATTATTTTAGCAAATATGAGAAATGACTGGTTATACATTTGATTTTACTATCACCCATAAGTGCTCCATTTTCATTATCAAGAATTGTGGAATTCTTTTATTTCTATGTAACTTTCTATCATTACATTTCTTCCTGGACCTCCTTCCTTCAAAACTGTCTTTTTATTCTCACCATGACTTTTAGTCCTGCTACCTTTCAGTATTTGCCCAGGTTATCATTTCTGCATATCCTTCACTTCCTCTCTTGCCCATCTCATCTTTATTATTTCCCAATTCTATGTTACTGTTTACTACTTTTGAATTCCTTGTCTCCTCATTCTTTCACTCCTGATCCCTTGCCAAATCCCAGATCTGGATTATCTCACTATCTGCTTCCTCTATTTCTACTCATATTCTACTGAACAGTGCTAGAGAAAAATCATGCAACCTTGCCAGTTAGATTCACTGCAAATTTATGTTCTCTGATCTCAAATGATTCATCAATACATCAAGGCAGTTCTTTTTCTCCTTTGTAATTGCTTGTCCACAATAATCCCTACAATTGTTATTCCAAACCCTTTCTTTTCTCCTTTAGCCTTCCAAACCACCCTCTCAACAGAAGGATATTTTAATGAGAAAATAGAGGCTCTAAGAGTTTTCTCTCCTCTCTACAATTCAAGCCCTCAGACATTACTTTTCATTTTCTTCTTTACTTCAGTCCCTGATAATATATATCCTGCATAGATTGATTCCTTCTAATCATTCAGATTAGCTGAAATAACTGTTTTAAGGAATATATAACTATTAAGGAAGGCTAGGGATTATAAAACCATTCTTACCTTGATTTCCTCCAGTTACCAACTGTTTCTTTAATGAGTCCATCTATACAGTTTGATACAATTTTATGTATATATATATATATATATATATATATATATAAATAACTTCCAAGAAGTTAGGTTCCCATTATTCCTCATTGTCTTTTATATATAAATCAAAAGACCTGTGTTTGAGTCTTGACTCCAACATTAACAAGCCCATGTCACCTCCATATTCAATAAACTTAAGGGACTCTGATCACCTCCATGATCAAATACAAAATCTTCTGTTGAGTATTCAAAGCTCTTTGTAACCTCCCCTCCCCCTGACCTTTCCAGTTTTCTCATACTTTTTATACCTTACCTCTCTACTCTGAGTCCTTCACATATTCTTTGATCAGTGACACTGCCTTCTTGCTTCTCCATAGACAAGAAACACTAAGCTCTGGATATTTTCTCTGTCCATTCCCCATGATTGGAATACTTTCCCTTCTCATCTTTGCCTCCTGACTTCTCTGGCTTTCTTCAAGTCCCACCTAAAATCACCTTCTTCAGAAGCCTTTCCCAACCACTTTTAATTCTAGGATCTTCCTTCTGTTAATTATTTTATTTAACCTTTATATAACTTGTTTACGCATATTTGTTTGCCTGTCACCTCCATTAGATTGTGAGCTCCTAGAGGGTAAACACTAGTTTTTCTCTCTTTATTTATATCCCTGGCACTTAACACAGCTCCTGGCACACAATAGGCACTTAATAAATGCTTATTCACTGACCTGTGAACTTGGGCAAGTCTTTTTATCCTAATATAAGATATATTTAGTATATCCTGAAACTCAGAAGGAAAATTTTAGATATACCTATGCATATTTATGTATATATACACACATATACATGTACATCTATATCTGAATTCATTTGTCTGTCTATATCTATCTATTTATATCTATATGCCAGAGGAACTCCCTCCAATGATGTACAGAGAGCAAAGAGCTGAGATTGGATAATAATTTTTATAATAATTTTCACAAGATGTTAAGCATCTACAAATCTTATTTATCCAGAAAATTTTCTGATGCTTCCTATTATCATCAGTTACTATCAACTCATTAGTTGAATGAATCTCTTAGGAGAACCATCTGCCCATCCACATATATTAATCAGTCTTTCCCTATCTTAGTCCCTCACCACCCAAATTTACTTTGGTTCACAGTCATCCCAACTTTTCTTACAGTTGTCTACATTGCTTCTCTAAGAGAATCCAAGCCCTTGTGGGTAGTATATCTTATGAGTCTCTGTGCAAACACAGATTTCATGGCAATCAAGTCACCAAGAGGAGAAAAGAAGTAACTTATTTTTCTTTAAGGCAATATTGTCTGATCTTTGATAGTTACCCTCTGAATTATTTTAGCCCTTGGGCATGTTGGCATTTATTTATTTGTGTCATAGCGAAGGCGGATTACATCATCAGAAAATCTATGATAATGTCCTCTGGTGCTGTACATAAATTTTCTACTTTCACTCACCTTTTTGAAGGGTTAAATGTATGAAGGACAGTGGAATATCTCCACCTGGAGGTGAAGATACTATATTGCCTCTAATAAAAAGAATCAATGTAATTTTTTTTTTTGTAATTCTGTCTATTGGATATTGCCTGGAGGAAAGTGAGGGATATTGGGTGGCAAGATGGTGTGGGTGTGTGTGTGTGTGTGTGTGTGTGTATGAGGAAACATAATTCAGAGGTTAGTTTGCAGAAATTTCTTTGTTGTGTCTCTTGCCTTGTATTCTTATGGCTTCAACTACTTTCTGAATGTTGATTACTTCTAAACTTTATCAAATCCAATTCTGTTACTCTAGTATTTTAAATATAATTTTAAATTTATTTTACTTTAAAAAAAATTTGTCTTCCCAACATCTCCCATTCACTGAAAAGAAAGAAAGGTCAAACCCCTATAACAAATACGCAGAGTCAAGACAAAAAAACAATTTCTACATTGGTCATGTCCAAAAATGTGTTTCATTTTGTACCTTGAGTCCATTATCTATTAAGAGGTGGATGGCATACATCATACATACTCTTGTATCATTCTCCTCAGTATTTCTCACTTATCTTAGTTTCTTCTACCATCACCTATTAAAGGTACCCGTTTTCTAAGGTCCATTTCATGTTACATTTCTTTCACAAATCCTTTTCTGATTCGTCTATCTTTTATCCCTCTCTCTCTATCTCACTTTGTCTGTCTATCTGTCTATCTCTCTAATATAATTTATTATTTTATCTTAATGGTAAATTTGTTTTTGATCCAGCAGGCATATTCTAACAATGTATTCCCTTTTCTCCCACATATTTCCTCAAAATGGTTAACAATAGCATAATTATTTGGTGAACACTGATAATATCTCTTTTTTTTTCTTTGTAATCTGTTGATCAGAATAGGAAGGAAGTATATTTGCGTGCTTTATTTAATGTTGGCAGTTAGGATTACAGCACTGTGGCATTTGGTCTGAATTTTGTTGACTTATAATATCATCTTTGTTTACATTGTTGTGGTCATACTGTTCATTTGGCCCTGCTTTTTTCATTCTGCAACACTTCAGGTTTCCTTTGTTTCTCTAAATTTTGCATACTTGTTATTTTTATGATGCAATAACATTCTATTATATCCATAACATTAAAATCATAAATTGTTGGACACATTTGTTTTCAGATTTTAGGTTGGACTATATCTATATGAATATAAAGATATATATCTATATATTCATTGGTATAAAAACTCTCAAGTTAGAAATTTCCTCTATTAATATAGGTCAATACCTTCTCTGTAGCTTGACGGTTTTGGGGAGTTGCTTAGAGCAATGAGAGGGTAAGTGAGTTTCTTATAGTCATAAAGTCAGCTTTCATCAGAGATATGATTTGAACACAGGTCTTCTTGCCTTTGTGACTAGCTTCTTATCCATTTTATATGTTGACTTACAGATTTTGGTCATCACAAATGATGATATTATGAATGCTTTTGTATATATGGCTCTTTCTTTTCTTGCTGCCATCACAGTCCTTTGGATATAATTTCAAGAATTAAGGGCTATAGATTTTGATAATTTTTCTTGATAGATTTGAAATTATTTTTAAACAGTTACTCTACCAATGTTATTATCTCTCTTTATCCTCTTTAACCCTGAATTTTTTGTTTTCATCTTTGATAATTTGACAGATGTATTTATAGGTTCATAAATTTAAATCTAGAAAGGTCATTGAGGGTCATCTTATTTTATAAGTGAAAAAACTGTGAACCAGAGATAAATAGACCAACCCAAGATTAGATTACATTAGTAGCTAGTGGCAGAACTAGGTTTTTAACTTAAATCCTGTGATTCCAAATCCACCATTTTTTCCCACTGTACCACATTGCTTTCCTTGAGATGATATCTAAAGATTATTTTATTATACATTTCCTTGATTATTAGTGATTTGAATAGTTTTAAAAATTGATTATTTGTACTCTTTTGAAAATTCTATTTTTATTCTTTGAACACTTTCTTAATTTGGGAATTCTTCTAAATTTTCTTTTAGATTTGGACCTCTCTATCATGCTTTCCTTCCCCAGTAAGCTCATCATTAGAAAATCTCATTGTCCTGCAAGATTGAATCTTTCTGGATGCTCATGTCTTATTGGTCCTCTGATTGGTCTACCCTGATTAGACCCTTTGACAAGATTTTTGTTCCTACAAAACATGCAGCTGTGTTTTTGCAGAAATCTTACTGATTTCTCTGCCTCAAGTCTCTCTTCTTTCTAGGGCATTCTATGAACAGCTGCCCAAGTAGCTTTGTTTAAATACAAATCTGATGAGTATGTGACTTTTATAATCAATAAGCATCAGTGATTCCCTATTGTCTGTGGGTTAAAATATAAAATCTTCAGTTTTTAAACATCTTTTATAATCTTGCCCCAATCTTTCTTTTACACTCTATGATCCTACCCAAATGACCTCTCTGTTTCTCACAAGGCATTCCATTTCCCATCTCCATGTTTTTTCATTGGACATACCACATGTCCAGAATTCATTCTCTTTTCACCTGTACTTCATAGAATTTCCTTCTTTCTTCAAGATCCAGTTCAAACCCAACCTTCTATATAAAGTTTTTCCTGATCCCCCAAGTGCTAGGTCTATCCTTCTCTTTCTCCCTTGTATTTAACTATCTCATATTAATTTTACATTTACTTTCTATATGTTTTGCATAGATATGTTGTATCTCTTGATATAAATTTCTTGGATGTCAACTTACTGAGAGCACAGATTCTTTCTTTTTCTTTTCCTTTTTGTATTTTGTATTTTTGTATTTTTTTTGCATTTGTATTTGCATGCAATTGATGTTTAATGAATGATTGTTGATTTATTGAGAAAAGGATGGATTTAATGATAACTGTGGAGGAAGAATCAGCATAACTTGGCAACTAATTCTCATGCCTCTGATGCTAAGCAGAACAAGTCTAATCTCACTATTTTTGTGAAAGATCTTAATGTATTTTGAGAAAACTATCATGGCTCCCCTCAACATTCTACTCTTCAGCTAAACTTCCCTAATTTCTTTAACTACTTTTGTTATCGTATGATTTAAGTCTTCCTTTCCAATCTGGATGTCTTTTTTTTGGACATGCTTCCTTTTGTCAGTGTCAGTCAGACTTGAAATTGAACAAAATACTCCAGGTGAACTTTGGCCATAGTAGTGTAGAATGAGACTATTATTCTTCTTTTTATAGATACTATATTTTTATTTTTGCAGCCTATATTCATAGAAGGTATTTGTAGTTTCTTTAAAATCATTGAGCAAAGCACTTAAGGGAAAACTTCATTCAGTAAAGGATAAATATTAGATAATCATGGGGATTGTGGTAACTAAGTGGAAAAGTAAAATACTTTAAGGAAAAACAAAGCAGTAGAATAATGGAATAATAGAGGTGAAAGAATCCTCAAGATTATGATTATTATGATTATTTGATGACTTATATGAAGGATAGGTGAAAGATCATCTTTTCTCCTTCTTCCTCCTCCTCATTTTCTCTTCTTCTTTATCCTCCTTCTCTTTCTCCTCCTCTTCTTTGTCCTCCTCCTCTTCTTCCTCCCCTTTTTTTTCTCTTCCTTTTTTCTCTTTAGCAAAGAAACCCATTCAAATCATAGCAAAACAGAATTCAGAGAAGGTAAACATGGGAGAATATATACCAGGTGATAAAGAATGAAAAACTGGGGCAGCTAGGTGGTGCAGTGGATAGAGGACCAGCCTTGAATTCAAGAGGACCCTAGTTCAAATCTGATCTCAGACACTTAACACTTCCTAGCTGTGTGACTCTTGGCAAGTCACTTAACCCCAGCCTCCGGGGGAAAAAAAAATGAAAAAGCTCTTCCACTGGGAACAAGATAACTCAGCTCAATCAAAAGGGAATAAAGTCCTGAATTTTACTTAAAGAGAAATTGCCTGGAGTTTCTAGAATAATAAGTTGTATTTGGAGATATGAGGTAGACTACAGAATCCTCTCATGTCTTCTCAGAGTCTTTTCTTAAAGCTTACTAGCAATAGTATAACTGTCCCAATTAAAAAACAACAACTAGTAGCTTATTGTTTTGATAGTCAAGGATTGGGAGAACTGCATTTTGCACTCTTTCTGGATAACTTCTTCCCTAATTTTTATGTGGATCTTAGTGAAGGAGAATATACTTTGGAGAATATACTGTAGTTAGTTGGGAATATTGCCCAAAGTGGTTGAAGAATTTGGATTTGACACAGTTTGGAAATAGGAAAAAAAGAGGAGCAAAAGAGGAAACGTACTGGTGAGTAGGGGACGGAAAAGACAAAAAACATACTTGGTAAATGATCTTGCAGTTATCCCATGTTTTGTTTAAGAGAGAAATAGAAAAGACTGAAAAATTTTTCTTTAAACTCATTTAGGGAGGGAATAAAAAGCTTATTCAACTTAGATCTCACTTGTCAAATAAACATATTTTGCTTATGATCAACTAGCTAAATCCACTGGCAATTATTAGTAGTCTTCAAGCTAGACATGGATTAGGGTGGCATGAATACACACACACACACACACACACACACACACACACAAGAACAAAGTGTCTGTTGGGGAATAACTAAGCAAATAGTGACACATGAATATGATGAAGTACTACTGTGCTTTAAGTAATTATGAAAACAGACACATAGAATGACTTAAACGAAATCAATCAAGGTAAAGTAAGCAGTCAGGAAAACAATAGATACAATAACTACAAAAATTTAAGTGAAAACAACTAATAGCATGAAACGACTGAAAAAGAATGTTGCTGGGGCAGCTGGGGCAGCTGGGGCAGCTGGGGCAGTAGATAGCACACCAGCCTTGAATTCAGGAGGACCAGAGTTCAAATCTGGTCTCAGACACTTAACACTTCCTAGCTGTGTGACCCTGGGCAAGTCACTTAACCCCAGCCTCAAAAAAAAAAAAAAAAAAAAAAAAAAGAAAAAGAATGTTGCAAAATTATAAAGAATAAGCCTGGACCCAAAGGAGAGATATAAGAACACAGCCCCTCCCAATTCTTTTGCAGAAATATATGTTCTATGAATGCAAAACATTATTAAAAATGTCAGAACTATTTATAATTCTTTGCTACCACATAAAGTATTGAAATACATATTTTAGCATATAAGGTGTAGTGTGTATTTTGCCCATATAGATTATTTGTGTACATCTGAATATATCTCGATGTAACTCATAGAGAAGCATGAATGTGTATACGTGTATGTATATACACACATGCATATATATAGTTGTATGTGTATATATGTATGTATGGTATATGTACATGTACACACACATGTACACACACATAATCTTTTAGTCACTTTTCAGTAAAGGAGAATTTGATTCTTGCTAGGAAGGGAAATAGGAGACTGGTGCCAGAGACTGGTCATTCTGTCTTCCTCAGAGAAAGAATACCAAATTAGAATTAAATCTATCTGCTTCATTGTTAGTTTAGAAAGAGATAATCTTTAGGTTCAAACTGAGCTCCTATTAACTATTGCTTAATGGGAAGGAGTGTCTCAAGTTAAATATACAAGGCTTGATTTCCATTCTATCAAATACCTATTCCACAATGAACCCATGCATTTTATAGCAAATAAACCCATCTACATGGGTTTATATGGGTATATGTAGTTGATAGTAAATGGAAATCAAAGGAATATTACACATGAAATTTTACTAGACAAGACACAGAAAGAATGAGCTTTCCTGTTGCAAAGAAGATAAAAGAATATTAGGTCCTCTCAAAGGGGAAATTCCCCAAAGTCTTCAGGGAAGCAAGTTGGGACATGATAAAGGAACTGGCTTCTCAATATATTGTCTAAAATTCTTTGATTTTCAAAACCTTTCTAACTTTCCAATTTTTTTACACTTTATTTCCCTTCTCCTACCTTTACTTATGTATTTTATGATACAGTGATACTAGCCTTTGTGCTGTTCTTTGAGAAAGACATTCCATTTTTTGCCTCCTTGTATCTTCATCAGTTGCTGACCTTAGCCAGCCATAATCAGTATTCTAGCTAGAGAAAGAAAGGTAAAAAGCATTGGTTGTTTTCTTCAATCCCATAGCACCTTCTGGTATATGCAGTAATATAAAGAAAGAAGAATGTATGGGATGCTGCTGTTGCTGGAACCAGAATGCCCTGGAGTTCCCTGAAGCATTTCTTACAATTATGCTTTCCCTCTATGGAAGGCTGATAATTCTCAATCCTCACTTGTCACTTGAGCAATGCATTTTTTTTGTCTCCATCACATCTTTACTTCATCATATTTATGTAGTTATCCAGTCCTACTTTCAAAAAGTGTCCAAAGCCCAATAAACCAGCCTCATCATTAGGGCATTCCACTTAGGAAACAAGCATAAGGATGGAAAGAAAACTTTTATTATTGTATTATATGTTTAGGTTTATATATAGAACACTCAGAATGTTCTTTACTCTTAGATATCTTGATCAATTCAACAAATATTCATTGATTACTTACAATGTGACATTGTTCTCTGCCTAAAGAGAGATTAAAGCTGCCACCAGGTGGCAGTAGTATATAGCTTATGGTTAAATAGTCTAAATAGTATATTTATGGCGTTTCTGTGACTCATCTGTGAAGATAACTGAATCATAGAATTTAGTGAATCTTCGAGGTCAATATAAACTAATATTTTCAAATTTTCCCAAGGAGAAATCTGGGGCACAAAGAGATAAAGTGATTTGCCCAAGTTTACACAGACAACACGTGGTAGTTCCAGAATTCAAATTGATTCTAAACCTGAGTATTTTGTACTATGTGCTTATTCAGATGGTTTTATTTAAAAAATATCTTTGTGAAAATAAAGACATTTAAACACTGAACAAGAAAATTGATAATTTCAGGGAGTAGACACAGAAGAAAAAGATATCAAATATCAATATACATTTCACTACCTTTCTCACTAAACTTTCTCTGATCTTTAAAACCATTCAGAACTTTTGATTAGCATTACCATGAAAACTAATTTGATTCTTCCCAATTTAGAATAATTAAAAAAAAGTTTTTCAGGGGTATGTGGTTGTTTCAGTTTCTGTCAAAACCCCTTCAGTTCACCTTTTGTTCCTTTTCCTACATTAGGCAAAAGCCAAAAAAAAAAAAAAAAAAAAAAGACTACAATCACATAGGGACATATTCATACTGAGATCATGCTCCACCATGGTTATTTTTTCCTTATCAGAAGAATATAATTAGATTCCCAACATATTGCTAACGATAATATATAGAAAGAAGTGGAGCCAAAATATCACCATATAAGTGAACTGATCATGTAACAATAGTGAAAGATAATTGATGGATAAGCTGGTACCCACAAAATGTTAAATTTGTCTACAAAATATTAAAATATCTAGAGGAAAGTTTCAAGTATATTAGGAGGATTGTCTATGGGGGTTTATGGGAGAATATAGACAAGGATTGATTGCATGATATAATAGAACCAAGTATTTTAAAGAAAAATTCTCCTAAACAGAAATTTTCAGCTTCTAATTCTCTGCTAAATTTAAAAGCAAGAGCTATATTTATATATTGCAGACTTTATAGCTGGTCCTCTGGCTTAGTAAGACTGCATTAACAAGAGAGTTCTTTATAAATGACTTCTCAAAAAACTTTCCCCACCTCTAAATCATTGCATTTTGAACAACATTTAAACCAAAAAATACAACAAGCTTATTAAATGAACAATTTATACTACTTCATCACATTGAAAAAGCAATTATTGCATGGTTGTTAAACTGGCAATTAAGTACATTGACCAAACACTGTATTTTAATGCCCCTTTTTGAACAATATGAGAACTTAATAGGAGATGCAATTTTGCTTAAAACTGAAAATGTTTATTTCATTCCTTTTAAGCAGAAACTAGTGTCTTCTAAGTCTCCGATTCTGTATTGATATGCTTGTTTTCAATAAATTCACTAACACTTAATACTCACATTTTTGAAAAATGAGTGATTCTCAATAAGGACAGAATCATTTAGTTCTTATTCAAACCCTTGCGATCTCCTATCATTCGCTTCAGGGCTAACTTTACCTCCTGGTTTCTTAGAGTATAGATCAGGGGATTAAGGAATGGAGTGATCGCTGTGGGGAACAGAGCAGCTGCTCCATCTAGGGGGCTATTGGCTTCTGGTCTCAGGTAGATAAAAGCACAGGGCACATAGTAAATTGTGACCACAGTCACATGGGCTCCACAGGTGGAAAATGCACGACGTCTTCCATCAGCTGTGCGGATATTTAAAATGGCTCGGATAATGTGTATGTAGGAGAGCAGGATTAGAGAGAAGCAACTAGCAACTACTACTCCAATATCCACAAAAGTTACTAGCTCATTGACAGTTGTGTCAGCACAGGCCAGCCTTAGAACTGCAGGGATGTCACAGAAAAAATAATCCACTTGGTTAGGACCACAGTATGGTAAGCGGAATGTGAGTATGGCTTGGATAGCACCATGGATAGAGCCAGCTACCCATGCTCCAGTTACCATCAAGGAACATATCTTCAAGGTCATTAGTATAGGATAATGCAGGGGTCGACATATGGCTAAGTATCTATCATAGGCCATTAGAGTATAAAGGAAGCATTGAGTGCTACCCAGGAAGTGGTAGAAATAGAGCTGAGCTACACACCCACCAAATGGGATAGGCTTAATCCCAGCAGTGAAGTTCATTATGAGCCGTGGAACAATGATGGAGGAGATTCCCATGTCAATGATGGACAGGACACCAAGGAAGATATACATAGGGCGGGCATGGAGTTGGGAGTCGATACAGACTGTGAGTAAGATGAGTAGATTGCCCATTTGTGTCAAAGTGTAGATAACAAGGAAGAATAAAAAGAGGAATGTCCTTAATCTGGGTGGGTAAGGAATCCCTGTCAGGATGAACTCTGTCAATTGAGTGCTGTTAGTTCTCTCCATCCTCTGGAATGGTCTCACCTAGAGAATGACCAAGACATATCATAAAACTGAGGATGAAGAGGAGTTAGAGAAAGATGGCAATAAATTGCAATGTAAAATAATTTATTTGGAGGGAAGGAGGAACTAGAGGAAGAGACTATAATATAAAGATGGAAACTTTAAGGGGAAAGTTTGTGTCTTCTCTTAGGCGGAGAGATAATAATAAGAAAACACTATTCTTTGGGGAGTATTTTTAGAATTATTTTGCTTAAGAGTAGAACTTTTCCTTAGTTTATTTCAATACTTTAAGGATTTGACTTTCTCAATTCCATTCATGCACAATACATATTTCTTCCATTCCATAGGAGATATTCACAGTGAGTTTCTGTAGCTGAAAACAATTCATTACCTGATGGACAATTTTTTGATGATATGCCTTTCTAAATTTAGTAAGGTTGGTTCCTCAAATGACAGATATGTGTTTTGTCACTGAAGGAACAGAATACATGTGAGACCCTTAGTTTTTGGTTCATTATGACACAAATGATTGGTTGATAAAACTAAAATGCTAATTTATTCATTTGCAAAGAGGCTTATGACTTTCTGGTGACCAAAATATGTGGTATAGTGTTCAGTTTCTTAAACTTGGTTGCAATCCCATATGGAATCTCATAATAGAATGTGGGGTTGCAAAATTATAATTTACTATAGTAAATGTTTGATTTGCAAACCTATTTTATATACCCATATACCTGGGGTCATATAAAAATATCTTGGGCAAAAAGGGGTTGCAAGTGGAAAAAGTTTAAGAAGCCCTTTGATCTTGGAATTTGAAAGATCAAGATTCAAATTCTAGTTCAAACCCTCACTAAGCGTATGACCTTGGACATTCGGAGTCAGTTTTATTATCTGTAAAATAGGGATAACAATACCTATAGTAAGTGACTCCTAAGGTTTTTGTAAGCAAAGGACAAATAAAACATTATATAAAACATCCAGTGCTTAGCTCAGTGCTTGTGACATTTATTAGTTGCTTAAAAAATGTTTATTGATTGACTGACATTAAAGCCTATACAAATGAGAGTTGATGTTATTTTTCCTCCCCCAAAATCCTATTCTTATATCTTATATTGTAAAAGAAAGACTGCATTCTTGAAGGTAGAATAAGCAGAACATTAGTTCTGGCAAATTCTATGATGCTACAAAGGATTTGTGCATATTTCTGAATGACAGTCTATTGTCCAAGGCCCCAATTGGATAAATTTGGAAGTGCTCACCACCAGTAATTTGAGCACTAAGTGATGAATTGTTTGACAATATCCACCAGTAAAAAAAATTCCCTCAGTGCTTGTGACCTCCCTTTTGCTTTCACATTGATGGTGGTACAACAATAACAAAAGGAGGGAGAAAGTGTTTAGATCATCTGTAAATATTGACTTGATTTTTGATATTTTATATGTGAGTGAGATCTTTGTATACCGACAAAGAAAATGACAATGTCCAAAGACATTGTCCATTGATGAACTATGAACATCAGAATTGCCATTTCCATGATAAATGAAACCAGAAGACACATAGAAGTTTTGCAAAGAGAATAAATTAAAGTGTGGCAGAGATTTGAGATATAAATATAGGACTTGGTTTAACTGAGTCCTTAAAAGCAGTAACAAAAATTGTTCCATAGGACAATTTTGTGCTTATGGTGAGTATAAGCAAAGTAACACTTTATAATAATGATGATAGTCATCATTATATCACATTTTAAGATTTTCAAAGTGCTTTCTTGTTAACCTCCCAACCATCCTGAGAGGTAAGTATTCTTATTATCATCATTTTATAGAAGAGGGATACTCAAGTAGACGGAGATTAAATAATTTGTCCAGGATCACAAAACTTGCTGGTACATGTCAGAGCTCCATTTGTACTTCGCTTTTCCTGATTCTTCAAGGTCCCAGCATTGTGCCATTTATTGTTGCTGTTGTTTGTTGTTTGTCTCTTGTTCTCATAGAGGACCATGACTTCAGGGAAGTAATGCCATGATAATTAAATGAATTGGATTTGAGTTAGGGAGGACTGTGCAAAGTCACTTACCTCACTTTTTCCTACAGAGCCAGCCGGATCCAGTAGATCAGGACAACTGGAGATGGCCCTCACTGTGATACTTAGTTGCAACTTAAATACCAACAACTGTTGTGAAGGATAGAGCAGTAGAGAAAATTCTTGACAAACTAGATATGACCTTTCTAATTAAATAAAAATAAATTTTGATAGTGACTTTAAAGTACAGGTGGATTTAGGGGAGGAAGGCAAAAAATATATGGGAAAATATCACTCAGATGTGACAAGTGAAAAAGGACAAATATTTATAGATTAATCAGAAGGCTCCTGTTTAAATACCATGGATATTTTCTTTTAGAATAGTCAGAAATGCTAGACCAAACAACCTCACAAATAAAAAAAATAAAATTGGCTATATCTTATTTGATACAAATTACAATTGTAGAAGATATAGCAGAATCATCTGATAAGGTGAGTTCAAAACATCAATTGGTTAGATCAAAGGTTAAAATCAACATTTAATTGGAAAGAAGACACTGGATACAACTGCAGCAAATACTTAATGTCCTTGCTAAGTAGTAAGTCAGGCAAAGACAACATTGGTTTATAACAAATGTCTATACAAACTGCTATGGAGAAGGATGATAGAAGATTACAAGCAATATAGCATTATAAAATGGTAAATAGCATTGAGAACAGAAATGGATTTATAGAAATCTTGGCATATAACTCAGCTGAGCCATATCATTTCAATAATAATAATAATAGCTAATATTTTAATAGTGCCTACTATGTGTTAAGTGATTTACTAATGTTATCTTAATTTATCCTCACAAAAACACTGGGAGATACATATTTTTAGCTCCATTTCATAGTTGAGGAAAATGAGAAAAACAGAAATTTGATTTGTTCACAGTCACATTTGCTCAGAGTATATAAGTGTCTGAGACTGGATTTGAACTGAGGCCTTCCTGACTCTTGACTCCAAGTGCCGCACTCCATAGATAGAACCTAGCTGCCCCAGTATAGATGAAAAATGGAACAGAATTAGGCACATTTCTATAATGATATTTTATTATGAATGACTGTGGAACCACCTCATTTTAACCATATCACCTAAAAGTAGAAATGTTAGCCTAGAATTTAAAATTGGGAAGAGATGAACTAGTTCAATTACATGCAAAGGAAATCCTTATGAACTACTAAAATAATCACCTATAAGTGATATAACTTTGAAGCATTCAAGAAGAGTTTTATAAACTAGCTTAGGGAGAAGCAGAGAACAGAAGGGAAAAAATGTAAAAAATTGATATTATTCAACAAATGCAATCCAAAAGACAGCTGTAACAATCTTCTTGCTGATAGTCTTTGTATTTATCAAGTGTACTATTAATGAAAAAGGAAGTGACAGGATTTCAGAAATGATTATCTATAGCAACCTTAATTTTCAATTGTCTGAAAGTCATAAAGAATATAAAATCTTGGGGGCAGCTAGGTGGCGCAGTGGATAGAGCACCAGCCTTGAATTCAGGAGGACCCAAGTTCAAATCTGGTCTCAGACACTTAACACTTCCTAGTTGTGTGACCCTGGGCAAGTCACTTAACCCCAGCCTCAGAAAAAGAAAAAAAAAAAAAGAAAAAGAAAAAAAAAAGAATATAAAATCTTACCATATTTATTGCATGGTAATTAGCCAATCACATTTAGCTTGTAGAACAAAACTCAGTTTAAAAGACATTCCTCTCTGCATATATTAAGATCATTCCGTAAACTCCATGAAAGTCCTTGGCCATCTTTCTCAATACTCCCTGATTCCATTTTTTTTCCCCAATATGTTAAAATTCTCAAATTTAAGAACTGAAATTCCCCAATTACAGTGGAAGTTGACTGACTCCTAATGTGAAATAGAAAGACACTTTTATATAATTATGAAACCATTACTAAACCACACTGTAGAAAAAGTTACTTCTGAGAAGATTTTTGGAGAGAGCTAATCCCATCCTCAGTCCCAGGAGGTGAAATTTCTTGAATTTATTCTTTCTAAGTTTGGTAGAACCTGTAGTCCTTTACTTACTGACTGTGTTACTAATTTTATGTGCTAGTGGAAATTCAAAAGTGACAAGCATTTAAAAAGCATCTATTATGTGATGGGCACTGTGCTACAATATGGTGATACAATGTCAAGAATGAAAACAATCTCTCTGGTCCTCACAAAGCTTATGTTCTAGGGAGATGAAAGCATATAGATAAGTAAATACAAGAACTGTTTGAATTTATATACATATAATTTCAGTTTTGGGGAAGGGAATCAAGAAAGGTTATAGGTAGAAAGTGGCACTTGGATTGAGTTTTGAAAGCACATTGAAATTTGAGTTAGAGAATGTGGATTATCTCCTATTTGCTAGTACTGTGATCTTGGACAAAAGCACTTCAACTCTCTGGGCCTTAGTTTCCTTACTTTTAAAATAAAGTGTTTGGACTATCTGATCTAAAGATAAGGTTCCATGTATTGATTAGGACTTGCACTATCAAGTAAGATTCTGCTCTGTTTAAACTTCTCTCTTTTTATTTCCCTTATTTAATTTCACTTCCCCAATTAATTATAAAGATTGACATAAACTTCTATGCACTTAAGCAGCTAGGTTTTTTGGTATGATAAAGGCACTTTATAAGGAGATTTGGGGGACCTAGTAGTAGTGTAGTTGGGAATTCCAGGAAATTCCAGTACCCATTGTACTTGGGTAATGCAATGAATGAGGAAGTTAAATGTAAATGGTAACACATTTAGTTGGTGGATTCTGTCTTCTAGCTTCATCTCCATTGCTGACTCAACAACACCAGTTAGGGATTCCATTTTTATTTGTATGATAAAGACTTCATAGATTTAAAAAAACTGTTAAGAATCCCTCTTCATGGTAAAAGTGTATATTATCAGCTGGACAAGGCATAGTATCTTATCTCTTTCTTGCTCCCTGCTTTCCCAAATAGAAAAAAAAACCCAAAAAATTTGTTTATTGCAGTTCACTTATTTTCATCTCTTTATGATCTCATTTGGGGTTTTTGTGGAAAAGATACTGAAGTGCTTTGCCATTTCCTTCTCATTTTACAGATGAAGAAACTGAGGCAAATAGGGTTAAGTGACTTGCCCAAAGTCATGCAGCTAGTAACTGTCTGAAATTAATTTTGAATTCATGAAACTGAGACTTCTTGATTTCAGGTCCAGCATTCTATCCACTGTGCAACCTAGCTGCGCAATAATTTTTTTTTTTACCACCCTCAAACACTTAATAATAATACGAATGCTAATAAACAGATCTTTCCTTAGGAAGTATAGAACCCTAAGCCACTCTTATAGGAATGGGGGAAATAAGGGCAAGGCAAATTATAGTATCCATGTCCTCAACATTTTTATACAGGTAGAATCACAGACATTGAGTGAATTATAGAGGTAGGAAAACCTTGGAGAATATTTATAAATAAGATTAGAAGGACTATTGTCTAACACCTTAATTTAAGAGATAGGGAAACTGAGGTCCAGAGAAGGGAAACATTTGTTCAAGATTTAGGCAAGTAATTTGTGAAACCACCAAAAGCCACTTTTACCTCTTTTGACTCATAGTCAAGTATTCTTTCCATTAAGAAAAAGGATTCAAGTTAAAATATCTATTTTTTAAAGGGAGAAAAGAAATTACAGAAGGGCAATATACAGCCTGAGGAGTGGTGTGTGTGTGTGTGTGTGTGTGTGTGTGTGTGTGTGTGTGTGTGTGTGTAAGGGGGTTGAGAACCTTGGCTCTACAGAACCAGGAAATCATTGTACATGGCAACAACAGCATTATATGATGATCAATTCTGATGGAAATGGATCTATTTTCAACAATGAAATGATCCAGGCCAGTTCCAATGATCTTGTGATGAAGAGAACTATCCCAGAGAGAGGACTATGGGAACTGAGTATGAATCACAACATAGCATTTTCACTCTTTTTGTTGTTATTTGCATGCATTTTATTTTCTTTCTCATTTTTTCCCTTTTGATTTGGTTTTTCTTATGCATCAAGATAATTGTATAAAATATATGTATATATATTGGATTTAACGTATTTTTACAACGTTTAATATATATTGGATTACTTGCCATCTAGGGGAGGAGATGAGGGGAATGGGGGAAAATTGGAATACAAGGTTTTGAAGGGGTTAATGTTGAAAAATTATCCATGCATGTTTTTAAAAATAAATAAATAAATAAAATGGAAAAAAAAAATCTTGGCTCTACCATGGTGATATGGGGTGTTTGGTGAGCTGATAATTGTTGATAAACCTCATTACTTTACTTTACTAGCAATATTTAGCTTTTAGCACTGAGAACTCATCATGATTCATTTAGACAGTTTGAGTGCTCTGCTTCTTTAATGCTTTTGCTTCCTTTAGTCACTGCCCAGTTCCATTAGCATGGAATCTCTTAAAGCACAGTATTGCCTTATTTTGTATTACCCATGAATGGTATATATTATGTCATAGCGAATAAAATTCACAAAAGAAAACCAATAGTATTGCTAATTAGCATTTAATATAAAACATGTAACATTTAAGGTTTACAAAAAAGATTTACAAGTATCTCATTTTATTCTTACAATTACTCTGGGATATAGGTGCTATTAAAATCCTTATTTTATAGATGATGAAACCAAAGCTGATAGAGGTTAAATGACTTGTCTGGGATTATATAATATCATGTTGGATTTACATAGAAAATGTAGTTATTCAAGTCATTTATTTCTCACAGTGTGGTCTGACAATCTCTGAGGGACCTCAAAACCCTTTCAGGGAATCATGAGGTCAAAATTATTTTCATAATATCACTAAAACATTTTGGTTTCTAATATGGTAAATATTGATAGATATAACAAAATAATTTTTCTAAGCATATTAAGAAATTCTTGAGACCAAAAAGTTGGAGAACTATCATTTTAAGTTATCATTAAACCATTATAAGCTTTGTGGCTCCCTGTGGGTTGGTCAGACTCCAAGAAGTAGCATAGAGAGATAGAGGCAGCATAGGGCTCAAAAGCAATGGACTTGAAATGAGAAGACCTGGTTATATGACAATTTGGAATTTACTAATTATTTGATCACAGGCAATGCCATCAATAGAAATTAGCTCTTTTTTCAGTTAACAATGGAGCAGAAATGTTGGAAGGTGTAGCCTGCCATTATAGGAAACCAGAGGCTGAGGCAATTCACTTACTCTTTCTGGATCTCGTTCCTAGATCTGCAAAGTAGCTATAAAAACACCTAGATAATGTGGGATAAGAGGTTATAGTACTTTGTAAAATGTAAAGTGCTATTTATATGTGAGTGATAATGAGGAAAAAGATTAAAAAAACTTTCAGTAAGTCTCACATTAGATATTAAAGTAACCAAAATATATTTATGGGGTTAGTCAGGGGTTCTGTTTTAAAAATAGAAGAAACAATCAGGAAGCAGACTTATCCAGGACAAAATGTTGAATGATCATTTATTCTATTTTTACCCATTTATGAAACACTCATCATGTTAGCATATAAATTCTTTGTGCATAGTTTTCTTTTGTGGTATTTGAATTCTCAGTGCCTAGGACAGTGCCTGCTATATACCTCTTAAATTATGATTGGTGCTTGTCAATTGGTATATAGAGGGTACTTTTCCAGGATTTTGAAGAAAGTATATCTTTATTCTGAATTTGAATGACCACAGAACTCCCACTTACTGTATTTCTAGACAGTGATTAGTGATACAGCCTTGCTGGACAGCAAGTGAACCAGTGAAGAATATGAGGAGTATAATCTGGTATTATTCTAGTCTAAGAAAATTTTAGTAGCCTGTGAACTAACTAGAATGGTTGAAAGACATTTTACTGTGGGACTGAAAGAATGGTACACAAAAATGGGGAAAAATACAGAGGGAGATATTGAACTATGGAAAAGTAGACAACATCTGCCTATCTCCTGGAAACTTACTGTATGGTGATCAATGGGTGTTGTTGAATTCAAGAAGGTTTTCTTTTCTTCTCAATCCCTCTGATTAATAAAACACCAAGTTCCCAATCGAAGTTCAGTTCTGGTCAATGGGGCAGGATAATGACTGGTACTTCAAGATTTTAAAGATATCAGCACCACAAGTTCATAGAAGAATCCCTGCTATGTTGTATTCTAGGAGAGATTTAAAAATTATCTTTGGATCCCATGGGACCAGTTAAGACCCAATTAATTAGCTTGGGAAGGGGGGAGATCACAGTACAGGAAATAAAGGATCAAATAGGTGAGGTTGGGACTGTGATTTACTAGTTCATTTGTGGGTGCTACTTTTTAGCATCTGTGCTCTACAGTAAACTAGGGAAAATTCATCGCTTCTTTCCCTTGTTCTGCCACTTGTCCCATTATCCAGAAGACCAATTAAAAGGTACAAAATACCAGCTTGGGGATTTGAGTATTGTCCTCCCTGATTGGTTAGAAAATTGGAAGAAACTAAAGAGGTTTTCTAGAAATTAGGCTATGGAGAATATTTATTTCCTATACCCAAGATACCAAGTGTCAGGGGCTTAACAGGTATTGTTTATCATTCATTTTGGTGAATCCTTTTCTTAAATATGATTGATTTGAAAAAGGAAGAGGGGAAAATCTAATTTACCTATTGTTATTTAATAGATATTTTTCATGACAGAATTTTCCTATTTCTTAAGGAGATTGAAATCACTTAATAATGCACAGTCATATAGATTGATTTTCCTCCTTTGGCTAGAGAATATTTGAAGTTAACCTAAATCTTGAAGGAGTTGGTTATAGGCAGTTGTGAAACTCTCTAAGCATGGTTCAAATCTGCCTTTAACTTCTATGATGATTCTAGGACCAAAACCACTGTGATGAGAAGATAAACAGAGTATGTTGTGAATACAACATGGTTGCCAAGTGCCCCCTCAAACTTCTGGTTTACTTAGGCACATAAACAATTGGACTACAAATAGGAGTCTTCCACCATTCCATTGTGAGAGTGACTTGCCCCCATTAGACTAAGTTCATAGAAAGCAGGGACTCTAGGTCTTTCTTTGTGTCTCCAACACTTAGTGCCAGGCATATTAATAGGCGTTTAATAAATACTTGCTGACTTGACTTGATGTTTTGCTAAACATTGATTAGCAGAGACATATTCTTTTCATGGGGTATGGAGAATAAGAAAAAATCTGAATTGTACCTACAGCTGACTAAAATTACATTAAAAATATTGTCTGAGGCTCAAATAAGGATATATAATCAACAGGATATTCTTTTTGCACAGTCTTATTAAAAGTGTATTTTTCTTGAACTTGAGGTGGTCCTAGAATATTTGGGAATACCAATTAATCAACAAGAATGTTAAGTCCTTGCTATGTACCTGTATTAAGTACTGGTAAAGCAAAAGCAAAAATGAAGGAATCCCTGCCTTTAAGAATCTTATATTCTACAATGGGAGACATTGTTGTGGTGCCTATTTTTTTTTTCTGAACACTAATTTTTTCTGTTATTGTTTGTTCTTCATTCTCAAAGAGGAAATATGACATCAGGGAGATAATGCAATGACATGAAAGTGATTTGTATTTGAATGAGAGAGGGTGGATCCTTGACAAGGTATAGATGGAAACAATTGGAAATAACCCTGTGCAGTGGGAGACCTTGGCCTTGGTAAACTAAGGTGTTAAACAGGTAAATTTATACTATATTGAAGAAAGAACTCTCATCAATGAGATCATAGGTTCACTGGAACATTTACTTTTCATGTACAAAGAAAAACGGTAATCATAAATATTTTTTTATCATATTGTAGAATCTACTATGTCTTTAATCATTTTAATTTTATTAATAAAATATAATTTTATATGTTAACTCATTTTATCCTTACCAAAACCTTTTGATTGAAGTCCTATATAAAACACAGCATGGTATAGTAGATACAGAAGTTAGAATGACTATGTTTAAATCCTGGATTTGACAGATATTAGTTATATTATGGACTTATTTAACCTCTCAGTGACCCAGGCAACTTTCTAAGGGTACAAGTTATTGAAAAGGAACCAACATGCTTTGGTGAGTTTCCTCATCCAGAAATTTCTGATATGAAAGAAAATAGGTCACTATATTTTATAGGCATTATAAATATTATTATTTTCACTCTACAGATAAGGAAACAGACTCAGGTTAAGATATATGGTTATGATCACATAGCCAGAAAGTGGAAGAGTTAAGATTTGAACATAAGTCCATATTAACTCCCAAGTCCCATACTTATTGCATTATAATATTCTACCTTCTAACACAACCCATGGGTGTCTTTAGTACATGGCATACATTAATTGTTTTAGCCAAAAGAGAAAAAAAAACATTCCCAAACCCATCACCACTTGGTGACTAAGCCTTCCAGTGATGAGTTATCCAGGACTTTACTTACTTAGCTGGTTTATATTTAAAATTTTTTCAACTTGCCAACACTGTATACTTCACTGATGACCTTTGAGAACCCTGAGTCATTTCTGAGGCATCAAACTAGGACTTCACTGGAGGTTCTATATGTTATCTTACTTTAATATTTTTTTCTTTTAAAATTTCTTGTTTATTTAAAGGAAGAAAAATTAGATGTTATCTTACCAGGAAACTCAGAGTGGGTATTCTATTTCTTTTCAGGCTTGTTGAAAGTTGATGGCAGGAGAAAAAGAAACTCTTTAATAACAGATAGTATATAAAAATTCAAATTTCTGTAGTTTTTTTTTTGTTTACAAGTGCTTTTATTACAACAACCCTGAGAGAGAGGGAATAAAAGTATTACAATGCCCATTTCAAATATGAGAAAGCTGAGACTTAGAGAACTGAAATGAGATGTCCAAGATCAAAGTTTGTAAATGTTGACATTAGTATAGGAACCCAAAGATAATTTTTCTTTTACTCTTAGGTTTATAACTTTAAACTTTTATTGAAATGACAAGCAATGACTTGTCAAATTGTCAAATAATAGAGAAGTAAGGGGAGATCCTTGCTTTACCCCTGTTTGTAGTAGGAAAACTTTCAAATATTTCTTCATTGCAAATGTAGTAGTCCCTTTAGAATATTCTAGCTTGTACTCACATTTTAAGTGTGATTAGTTTTCTCTGCTAGATCAGGGATTTACTCTCTCTCTCTAAGGTGATCCTTTACTCTGGACTCATGTATGTAATACAAGCTGAGTTTACTCCTAGGAGACCCTGGTCTCCAATGAGAGAATCATTCTGGACCTAGGCTTCATTTTAGCAAACTTTTCAGCTAGTTAAATCTTCACCTTGGTACCCTGGAGATTAATTATTAGAAGCTTAGATTTTGGCTCATGTCTAGATCTTCCCAAAATGGCAGAGTAGAAAAGAACTCAATGTGTAATGCTAATGGGCCCCAAAGACCCATGGCACATATTTACAGGACAATTTTAAAACAGATTCAGTAACCATTTATACTTACAACACTATTAAACTTTTATGGGAGGCTAGCACTCAAATCTCACCAGAATATAAAGCAATTTACATTTTTTTTGACTATTCAAACAATTTCATGTTGGCCCCAATCCTCTTTGATGAAGAAAATCCTATAGCAACCAGTCAGCTCCATTCAGTGGATTCACAAGGTCATCTTTAAGATGGATGTATGAATCTGGAAAATAATACGTATTTTCTACTCAGAAAAGGAAATACAAAATAGAAAAAGCATCCAGTTGTCTAGGTGCATACTTTCCTAGATGACTCCATGATTTACTTTGGAGAAGTGGTGAGGTGAGGGGAATAGTATAATCTATTCATTCCCCACTTCTCTTTTCCCCTCCCAAATTCCTTTTGGACAATCTAGAAAAAGCAGGCTTTACTTGCCACAAGAGAGAGTTAAAGCAAGAGACTGATCTGAAAGCTCTATCTTGTTTTTAAAGACTTGCAGAGTTATTGGCTTCTCTCACTTAATAGTTTATGAAAGAATCTTCAGCATTTCATTTCAAAGGCTCACATTTTTTGACACTAAGACACCAACATGTGGTTGGAAACAGAATTTATCAAATCCATCTCACTCAAGCTTGAGATACTATAACATGTCAAGTAGCATCAGGAATGGCAATTTAGCACAAGCTTCATGGAATGGCCTCTGTTGCACACATATTGTTATTATCATCATTATGATTAACAAGTTATCTTGAACCAATTGATTAATTTGTTTCTCTTTTCCTCTAGTCTGTATTCTCACTATTGTCATCATTTTGGGTTACATTTATTCAATTATTCTGTCTCTCAAAAAGCTGTGTCATTTTTCTTTGATCTCTTCCCCTAGCACCTAGCCCAATGCCTAGCATATAGTAAGTAGGCCTTCAATTAATATTTGTTAATTGATTCAATAATTATTAAGTACCTACTATATGCAGAGTAATGTGCTTTGCATTGGGACAGATATAAAGATTAAACAAGATGTATGTTCCTGTCTTCATGGGATATACAATCCATGAAGGTGATGGACCGTATACAAAAATAGCTGCTCCCTTTCTTCCCAATACATTAAACATGCACAAGAGTAGTGAAATGAAATATTATGAGGTTGGACATAGGAAAAAAAACTAGGAAAATCAAGGAAAGCTCCATGGAAAGGATAGAATTTGAGTTGGATTTTTAAGTTTGAATGGTATTCTAATGCATGGAAGGAGAATGTGTATAGAGATGGGCAAATGCAGTAAGTGTGTAAACATGTATGACTTGAACAAAGAATATATTTTAGAGTTTGCTTTTTGTATTCATATTTATATGCTTTGTAGTTGCTAATCTTATAAGATCTTATCATTTGAGACTTTAATTCCATCAAGATTTTGTTCTCAATGATATATTAACTAAAATTGGACCTGTATACATATTGGACATATATACAAGATTTTGCAGATAGCTGAGTCTCAATTATAAATAAAGTATTCTATCACATTGTTCCTATGAACTACCAAGCTCTTTCAGAAATGCCAACATTTTGTCAAAGAGTAATTGAATGACTGAAAAATTATAACATTTTATTATATTGTCAAGCATTATAATGAAAATATACATAACTCATAAAACCACAAAGGATACAGACAATTTCCAACCAGTGTAGAGAGTTTTAGGGAAGATCTCATGGAGAAGATGATACTTGAATTATCCCTTCCTTGAGGGAGGGATAGAGTTTTATTAGGCAGAATTATCAATTCTAATGCTCACCTTCCATAAATAAAGAAGGTAATTTTGCTTTTCTCTTTTTCTTCATTCCCATGAAAGTTTATAAGGCACCTTAAAACTATTCATAAAATGAGAGAATCTCACATTTGGCAATTTTAATTTTAATTGAACCTTGTGCTCTCTGTTTGAGGAGTCTCTGCTTGAGGAGCTCCAATGAAAAAAAAAAAACCTATGCTTCCTGAGGCAGCCTGTTTGATTTTTTACAATGGTAAGGAAGTTTTTCCTTATTTCAAGCCTAAATCTGCCTTTCTATTACCTTTACTCATTGCTTCATATTCTTCCTTCTGGGAAGAGAAAGTTTAATAATTCTCTCCTCTACTCCAATCCCTTTTCATGGCCACATCCTACTATTTTAAATACATGAAGAATGTTAATCTACCTTTACATTTCCTCTTCTCCATGTAAAACATCCCCAGGTCCTTCAACGGATCCTTGCATAAACATGTTTTGTATTTCCAGGGACTGAAGTCTTACTCTGAGACTGAGTATATTGGATTTGGAATCAGAATATCTTGTTTCATTCTAGCTCTGACACTTACTAGACAGTGCCTGTGGGCAAATAATTTAATTTATTTGAATCTTTTTTTTAAACTTTAAAATCAATATAATAATATTTGTATCAATTATTTCACAGAGATATAGTAATAGTAAAAAAAACCTCACAAAATAATATTTTAAAGTGTGCAAAATACTTAAAAAAAATAATAACCCTAAGAAATGGGATTGTAAATAATTCCCTCCCCAACTCCTGAAAAAAACCTTTTAGTATGGAAAAAGATTAAAGTACATTTCAAATTTAGTATGGGTTAACTATATGTTTCAATTTAAAAATAAAGCTGACAATTCCAAAAGATTCCTGACAGAAAATGCTACCCATATCCAGAGAAAGAATTGATGGAGTCTGAACATACATTGAAGCATATTTTAACTTTTTTTTCTTTTCATAATTTTTCCCCTTTGACCTGTTCCTTCTTTCACAACATGACTGATATGGAAATATATTTTATATGATTGCAATATATTATAATGCCAGAGAAACTGAGGCAAAATAGAGATTAGAGAGTTTTTAATATTTTATTTGAAAGGGAGAAATTGTTCCATGTTGACACCAGCAGACTGAACCGGACTTAAGTCTTAAAGCATTCAGCATTGAATGAAGAATTCCAAGGATTTTTAATAAGATTCCAGCTATCAGGGAAACAAAGCCTGAGGAGAGCCATATGTCTAGGAAGGAGAGGACACCCAGAAAGAAAGTAGTCAAGCTAGAGATAGGAAGTTTGGAACAAGAGATATGTTTACCTATATCTAAATACTGAATGAAGAATTCCACGGATTTTTATAAGACTCCAGCTATCAAGGAAACAAAGGCAGGGGTGGAGTGAGCACTGGTTCCAGGGAGGGATGTGGTGTGGTGTGCTGAAAGCATTCAGTGGGCTGATCCAGGTCTCAGAAGCAAGTCAATACAGCTGTAATTTGACCAAAATCTAAAACAAAAACCAAATCTAAAAAATAAAGGTTAAATAAAAAGGTCAGAAAGATTGATTCACAAGGATTGCTACAAAATGTGGAGAGGCCAGTATTGAGTGGCCAGCAGCATCCCATGCAAGGAAATAAGTTTGTGTCACAGTACAGATGGTTGTCAGCTATAGTTGCAATGGCAGTCAGGTCTCACAGAAAGCTGTGCCGATTGTCCTCTCATTATTTAGAAACCTTTAAAAACCTGAATATCTACAGACTTAAATATCCAGTAACAGGTAGATAACCAGGTTAAATGCCAATCTGCCTAAGTAATTAGGATATAATGATTGCATATAGTCAGATTGGAAACAGTAAGGTATGACATAATTGAAATGGATTAATGGTTTCTATCGACCATTTGCTATGATCATAGAAATCAGTCACAGGGGGAAAAAGCCAGAACATAACTACAACATAATATAAACAGTCAAACTATTTTTTCAGCACATACAGAACACAGGATAAAGTAGCCTTAACTCAGTTTCACTCCAGGGAATTGTCCCAATAACTTTCAAAAGGTGGAATTTTAAAACTCTCAAATAATATTAGCTACAGGCCCAAGAAATTTTACCTCCAATAACAAATCCCATTAATCAAAGGTTCAAAGGATTCAGCATTGAATGAAGAATTCCAGGGATTTTTATAAGACTTCAGCTATCAGGGAAACAAAGGCAGGGGTGGAGTGAGCACTGGTGAGTGGAAATTTCCAGGAATAGACCATAAATTGGTTCTAACAGGTTGGATGTATGGAAGGACCATAAATTCTTGATAAGAGGGAGTGAAGAAGGTAGTCAAGCTAGAGACAGGAAGTCTGGAACATGAGATATGCTAATCTATATATAAATAATCTATCTGAAATTTATGGCTCTATAGAAAGCTAATGGTCAAGGTTTCCAGTCCTAATTTATATCAGTTCTAATGGTCAGGAAGGGGGATTGCAGCTAGGGGGATTGAGACAGAACAATTCAAGAAATTGAGGCAGGACAATTTAGTGAAATCAAGAGAGAACAATTTAGGGAAACTGAGGCAGAACAATTAAAGGAAACTGTGGCATAACAATATAACCTATATCAAATTGCTTACTGTGTTAGAGAAGAGAGGGAAAGGGGGGAGAAATTTGGAACTCAAAATTTTATTATTTTTAAAAAAAATTTTATTTAAAAATTTATTTTCAAATTTTATTTAAAAAATGAATGTCAAAAATTGTGTATGTATTCAGGAAAGATACTATTTAAAGAAAAAAAGGACAAGTAGCATTTGGGAGAAAAATGCTAAGATGAAAATAGTAATTAGCATTTGTATAATGTTTTAATATTTGCAAAGCACTTTACAGATCTTATTTGATCCTCACAATTACCCTGGAAGAGAGGTACTATTATTAACTTCATTCTACAGATAAGCAAACCGAGACAAAGTGAATCGTTTGGTTGTAGAGGGTCAAACAACTAGAAAAAGTTTGCAGTAGGAATTAGAAGTTCTTTCAGGAGTTCTGAATTCCAGTATCTAGCATGCTATTCAAGGTGCTACCTGGTCTTCCAAGATGATCCTAAACTACTTTAATAGAAGTACAGCATCCAGAATCAGTGTTGTTACTAAACCTTCTTGTATTATAATAGGGACATTAAAAAGCTGTTATCAGAAAAGGGCATACAGGATGAGGAAGAGACTAAAACTATGTCATGCAAGGATCAATAATGTATGCAAGGAATTCATTATGCTTTGAGTAAAGAACCGAGGGTTTTGGTGTGGGCAGGAGTAGAAGTAATACCTCTCTTTAGTTTAGGTATTTAAAAGGCTATTATGGAAAAGAAGGATTAACAATGTTCTGCTTGATCCCCTAGGGCAGAACTCAGGTGGATACATGAAAACTGTAGAGAAACAGATTTAAACTCAACGAAAGGAAAAATGCCTTGACAATTAGAGCTTTTCCAAAATTCAATGAACTTCTTACAGAGGTGATGCCATATCTATTATTTAAAATACTCAAACTAAGGCTGGATGATCACTTGTCACAGATAACTTAGATTAGAGTTGCACTCTATCTAACAGGCATTTATTAAGTGTGTAATATGTGCTAGTTACTTGAAATATAAAGAAAGGAAAACACACAGTCCATACCCTCAAGGAGATTATATTTTAGTAGAAGATTTAACATGCTGATAGCTATGTATATACCAAGATAATTACAGTGTAAATGGGAACTCCAAAGACTGAGATTCTATAAGAAAACAATTTAACAATTCAAAAATTTCTCATAAATAGAAAAGTTAGAGAGTTGAATGAATAAGAATAGTTATTTATTCTATTTAGTAGCACTTCCACTCTTTGCTAGTTTTCTCAGTGCTGATTTTACTTCTTTGTTCCTCAGGGTGTAAATTAAAGGATTCAGCAGTGGGGTGACAACTGTGTAAAACACAGCAACTGCACCATCCAGGGGGCTTTTGGAGCCAGGTCGAAGGTAGATGAATATGCAAGGAACATAATATACAGTAACCACAGTCAGATGTGAGCCACAGGTGGAGAAAGCCTTGCGCCTCCCATCTGCTGTACGGATCTGTAGAATGGCATAGACAATATTTGCATAAGAAAGCAGGATCAGCAAGAAGCAGCTGGCAGCCACCACCCCAATGTCTACAAAAGTCACCAGCTCATTGATAGTGGTGTCGGCACAAGCCAACCTCAGTACTGCAGGGATGTCACAGAAGAAGTAATCTACCTGATTGGGACCACAGTAAGGCAATCGGAAAGTGAGGGTGGCTTGGATAGCACCATGGATAGAGCCAGCCATCCATGCTCCAGCCACAAGCATTGTGCACAAACGTCCATTCATTAGCACAGGGTAATGTAGAGGTCGACATATTGCCAGGTATCTGTCATATGCCATTAAGGTATAAAGAAAGCACTGAGTGCTTCCCAAAAAATGAAAAGAATAGAGCTGGGCTACACAGCCTCCAAATTGAATAGTCTTACTGGCAGGAGTGAAGCTCAGGATGATCCGTGGAACAATGACTGTAGAGAGCCACATGTCTAGGAAGGAGAGGACACCCAGAAGTATATACATGGGGCGAATATGGAGCTGGGGATCTGCCCATACTGTGAGCAGGATGAGCATATTCCCCAGTTGTGTCAAGATATAAATGACTAAGAAGACCAGGAAGAGGAAAATCCTTAGGTTTGGTGGATGAGATAATCCCAAGAGAATGAAGTCGGTCAGTTTGGTCTCCATTGAGTTATTTTTGGTCTTTTCCATATTCTGCATTCTCCTGAAGAGGAATTGTTGAGGTGTGAGAAATGAAGATAACAGATCCCCAGGCCAGTGTGGTGTCTCAGTGTTTTGCAAAAGAATTTGCAGTCTCGAATGCAGGCAAGATTTGTGGCAAAAATGGGTTTATTACACTGAAAAGAAACAACTTCCCAGCAGGCCAAATCCTAAAAGGATTTTTAGCAAAGTTTTGGGGTTCAGCCTTTGATTATATTGGGTTTTTATGGCTAAGGAGCAATCTTCAGATGAATTTGAGGGACTAATTTTCAATTCAATAAAGGATAGTGATTATGCCCAGACCAAGATCTCCAATTGAATTGTAGGTGGAGGTCTCCTTGGGAGTTTCCCCTAGGAATAGGAGGGTGGGGCTCCTCCCAGAGGTCTGGAGGGGTTGAGATTTTAGAGTTTCTCTAACTTAGGTCAACTTCCCCTCCTCCCCCCAAAGATCAGGGGCCACAGTTTACTTCAGAATGGTATGTTAATTCAAAGCACAATGAAATGGGAATATCATCTTAGGGGAGGAGGAATGATGATGAGGGAGAAGCTCTTTCTGGAGGGGATGAGATAGAGAGACCCATGTTTTCTTCTAAATCAGTGTGATAAAATCATATTCTATTTGCATTGAAAAGTATTAGAAACTATCTAGTTCAGTCTTTTTCTTTTGCAGTTGAGGGAACAGATTCAGGGAGTTTAATGGCTTAAGCCTCCTTCTCCTCCTCCTTCTTATTGACTTAGGGTTAAAAGGGACTACAGAGGCCATTCATTTAGTTCAATCTCCTCATTCAATAAATGAGGAAATTAAAGTCTAGAGAGGTTTTTTTGTGATTTGACTAAGGATAAATAGATATGCTGAGCCAGGATGAACCCAGGTTTTCTGATTCCTAGTTTATTGTTTTTCCTAACTACATCACATTGATGTATCTATCATACAAGCATTCCCTTCAGAGAATGGTTAGTTCTGGAAAGCAGGAGTGGACCAAATATCCGTAGCAAGGGAAATTATGTAACAGGAGAGGTAGAGTGGAGATCATGGAATAAGAATACATCTGAATAGTAGAGTTAAAAACAATGAGTGGGACCTAAAAGGGAAACCAGTAAAAATAGTTGAGTTGATACATAACAAAGGGAGAAAATGTTCATCCCAGCTATAATCTTATAACTGTATTTATCTTTTTTATCTTGTGAACATTCTAAATTACAACTTGGAAAGTCAAGTTTTATATCAAAATTGAAGAGCTGTTCCAATTCTTTTATTATTAGAATTTATCTTCATTTAATATAGTTTGAACAAAATAAAAATCCTTGACTTGGACCTAGAGATCTTAATGCCCAAGATTTTGCTTATAACAATTTTTTGCTGTAGAACTTAACTTTTTATAAATTTTAAGCAAAAATTGTCCACTTTTCTAAAAGTAAGATGCTTTGAACATTTGAATGTGGAGATTCCCAGGTTTAATTCTGAATTGGTCAACTTAAATTTCAATCTACTTAACCAGTTTCATAGTTAAGTCTTTTGAAAAGTTAAGAATCTGTTTATTTTCTAAGCAACCCTCCAAAACTAAATACTGTTGAGAAACTATTCACCTGTATTAGTAGAGGGAGTTTCCTCATAAGATAGTTTCCCTTACTAGTAAAATTACAAGTCTACTCTCTATTTCAATGAAGGTAATACTGGTCATTGTCATCTCCCATAATTCTCTATGGATGACAAAGTACTACTAAATTGATATCTGTTTTATACCTATTGATCTTTACATACCTTTCTTGTTTATGACAGGGTACATATACATTTGCTTTCTTAAAAGTCATGCTGGGAAAAGGTTTCCTTTTACTACTCTGACCTATAAGTGCTTCTCAAGGTAGGAGGCACTAGGAAACAGTTGGAGTTATAGTAATGGTTAGAGGAGAAATACTTTGGCAGAAGCAGTTAAAAGGAGTGATTATAGGTTGGAGTAATATCTATGTGGAGGACTTGATGTCTTTGAAGAAGGACTATTGAGGCCATAGTATGAAAGGACAGAAAGATTTCATATAGTAAGTAGAATATTAATGGAATAGAGATCATAACTGCAGGACAAATAGTAGATTTCAAAAGAAAGAATTTAAAGAGAATGTTTAGTTACAGTTCAAAAGAAACCAAGAACAATTTATTCTTACTCATATTTTGGCTGTTGAGCTTCCAGACCTTTTGAGGTAAGAAAGGAAAACCTAAAGTTGCTTCATAAACTTAAAGATAATTTAAAACAGGGCTACCTAGCATAATTATAGGGATAAAGGATAGGGACTAGGTTTGTGATTTTTTTGATACAAGGAACTCTCAAGTGAAGAAAATTCTTCTACCAGTGCAGGTTGATATTTTATTTGCAAATAATAACTTTAGAGAAGTTACTGAGAACACTGAGAAATTAGGAGACTTGCCCTGAATAATAAAGCTAGCAAGTATAACAAGCAAGACTTGAACTTAGATCTTTCTGTTTTCAAGGCTAGCCTTCTCTCTATTATACTATGCTATGTAATTATATGTCAATTTACAGAGAATTTTTCCTAACTTGGAATTCTATTAGGTTTTTCTCATATCATCTTGTGAGTAAATTATAACTAAACATATAATCAAAAAATGGGAAGAAATGGAAACTCCAGAAATATACTAAAGAATACAAACATTTAAAACCAGTAGTAATATGTTTCAGATGCCATTTATATGGCTTTGTAAGGATGTGAATTTAAGAAATAAAAATGATGTTGAAAGGGCAAAGAAAATTAAGGGTATGGATTACTTGACAAGGTTGAGCAGAAATATGTTAAACACTGTTTTTGTTAGGCATAGTGAAATCCAAATTTAGCTCAGCCCTGGTTTGGGTTTTCCATGTTTGCCTGATTTAGTTTCCAAGGAGAATATGATCTCACTTTGCAGTTCTGGCATGAACAGGGGAACACAGGTCTACTTTAGTTCTGGGGCCATCAGAAAGTGGTTCTGAAATCTTGGCAAGAAAGCCAGGTTTCAATAAGATGCACTGGTTACTATGGAACACTTGATGAGAACTGTTGTATGTTATACTGTAATTTTATCAGAGAGTGGTTCAGGATCAAGGTGAATCATCATTCACTTCCATCTCTTTTCAATATAAATCTTCAGGTTCATAACAGGATAGAGAAAGGCAGATGGAATGATGTGTAGGTGGGACACATTATTATATTTGTTTCAACAAAAATGTGGTCCAATGCTTTCTACACAAATGATATGGCTAGGGGATAGGTTATGGAATGACATTTGGTAAAGGTAACATTTCCAACTTATCAAAGAAATCATAGAATTATGGAAGTAATTCTGGACTTTTAAAAAGATCAGTCTTCATCCAACTCCTGCCACTTACCAGCTCTATGGTCTTTATCCAATTCATTTAAACTTCTGCAGCCTCAGTTTCTTCCTCTGTAGAAAAAAAAGACAATATAGCATTGTTGTGATGGTCAATTACCGTACAGATTTAAATTTTAAAAAATATACTGCTCATCACTTAATGGCATGTGGCATTTCTGTGTTTAATTTTTAGTATACTTTTTTCATTAAATAAAAATGCCAAAAAATTTATATTAGTAATCTACCTATTGCTTGATATTCCTCTGCTCCCCTCACCCACAATTATAGTAAGTATTCTCTTAATTAAGCTTTAAATTTTTTTTCCTTTAATACAAAAAACAAAAAACCAACTTTTAAATCTTAGAGTTTTTTTTTTTTTTAAATGAAAAGCAAGAGCACCAAACTCTGGGGTAGAGATAGAGGAATACAGATAGACTGAATAAGTGTACAATTGGACACCACACAAAAAACCCCAACCCCCCCCCCAAAAAAAAAAACCCACTCAATACCTGTAACTTAAATCTGATTTCTCTTTATGAATGTAACTGATTCTGGGAACACTTTTTCATCCCTTCAGACTCACACAGAAATAGTAGCAGAATTCTCAGAGACGCTGACCTGATTTTCAACAATAGACAAAGCTATTTTTCAGGGAATCATTCTGTCCGTTGGTGGCAAAATCCAGGTCTCAGTTTTTAAAAGTAAAATCATTTTATGAATGGAGTTCCTGAAAGCCTTCTAAGATGCTTATAAACCTATCAGACTATATTCCTATGACATGGTTTTTAAACCATAGCTTTCTTTGGAGAAAGCTATCTCTAGCTCTTAGTTAGTATAACTGAGCTTCACTTATTCATGTCAAGCTCTCTAAATAGAGGTCCTTCTATACTTGTTAACTCATAGTTTACATAGATTTTACAAATCTTTCCCTTGACATTATTAGCTAGTTTCCTTTGCTTGTTTTTCTAATACTGTCAAGAGACTAACTGATACCTAGGGGGATTCTTAGTTGATCTTGAAGTTTTTATCTCTTCAGATTTATATTCCCTAAGTTCTCATTAGCTTTATTTATTTATTTATTTTTGGACTGAGAGGAGGCAACCTTCCTAGTAGAACTGTGGGAAAGTGGGCTACAGGGAATAATCTAGGTTGAGCAATGACTTACCTGAGTGACACCTAATTTCTATGAATCTATCCTTAGACCATTTTGAGTAAGGAAAAGAAGTGAAAATTGTCTTTCCTTCAATGTCTCTGATATCTATCTCACAACAAAAATTTGATCTCTTTGCCAAGAGAAGAGGCAAGGACACCATCTATTTGAAAAATACACTCATTTGCAAAATGCCGCATGAGGATTATGGTAGATGATTATTTCCAATATTGACTTCATTGGGATAGGTTAGTAGACTAGTGATTTCATTAGTAAAGGAAACTACCTAATGAGGAAACTACCTCTACTAATACAGACCAAGACCTTTTCTATAACACATAGTTTTGAAAGGTTGTTTAGAGTAGTGAAAAATTATGTGACTTAAGTAGAGTCATGCAGTGTTCTTAGTTCTGTTTTCTGGAGGTCTTGGGGCAGCCTTCGTTTCAGTTGAGTAATCACCATGAAAATAGCCAGGTGTTAAAGTCCAAAAGTCTTTATTGTCTTTATGGTGTTCAGCTAGCTTTCTCATGGCCTTTAGAGGAGACTTGGTTTCAGTGGAGAAAATGCAGGAGGATAGGCCTGCCACCACAAGGCTGATGAAGATGGAAATGAATCTCTCTCTCCTTGGCTCCGAGAGCTTGAGCTCCCGCTTCTCAAGTCTGCTTGTCTTCTCTGCCCTCACTCTGGCTGAGGCTCCCAGTTTATATGCTCTCCACTGAGTATAAACCAATCATTATATTACTAGGAAACCATTATTTGTTGTAAGATTAAATCAATCATACTGAATTTAGAGAACTATTAATCACTATGCTAAACTAGATAATCACTGTCTCATCAATTCCACTGACTTAACACCTTGTAAGAATCCTTGTTTCAAGTTCAGAGTTCTGGCTCATAACAGACTCATACAGCCTACATGAGTCAAAGGCAGGATTTGAATTTGATCCTGGAGTAAGGCCAGCTTTTAACTGCATCATATTGTTTTTCTTATCACCCTCATAAAATAGTAAAAAGTAGCAGAAACAAAAAGAAATCTATGGAAAGTCTGGTAGGATATCCAACTCAGCAACATATCCTAAAAGTATTCAAGATGAAGTTGGTAGTAAGACAACAAATAGAAAATGGAACTGATTTGTAATCATTTATGTAATCAGTAGTTATTATTATTATTGTTATTTTTCTGGGGTTAAGTGACTTGCCCAGGGTCACACAGCTAGGCAGTGATAAGTGTCTGAGACCATGTTTGAACTCAAGTCCTCCTGAATTCAAGGCTGGTGCTCTATCCACTGTGCCACCTAGCTGCCCCCACCAATAGTTATTATTGATGACAATGAAACCATTTTATTTTTACATTCATGCCTCAATCCCCATGGATATGCTATAAAGTAGAAATGTATTTTAAGAAGATAAAATTGTTACTAGGAATTGAGCCAAACTACTTATATCCAAAATGAATTACTGCTGGAGGCAGCACAATCTTGAAAACATTGAGGGAACATCTTTCAGTAGATTTCATAGTTATTCAAAAAAAGAGAAAAATTTGTAAATGACAATTATTAGCAATGAAATTACCAATTGAAAATTTCTCTTCCTTATAAAATCTTTATGATAATGTTTAATGTATCAAGATATCCTCCAAAAATTATTCTGTGAAGCATATCATATCTTTACAGTCACACAATGACTGAAAGAGATTTTAGGACTTTGCTGTTTTTATTATGTGTTGGATTTTTAAAAGTAGTGGACTTGGAAGAGAAATATAGCATTCAAATGTCTCTTTTGACAAGGTATTTTATATATATGCTAAGAGCATACAAAATTTCTTGATTTAGCATTCAGGGTACTGCTGATCATTGAATCTCTTCAGCAATTAAGAACAAGGCTTTAAGCAACCAATTCTATCTCTTACCCAGGTACATTGGGTACATTGTAACAATGCCAGGTAATGCTCAGAGGAAACACATTGAACTGTTTTTATTTCTTTGAGAATGGTTACATTTCTCTCTTGGTCTTTTTGTGCAAGTGGGTGCTTATTCTTAACTCGGGGAGCTTTGACTCCCCCAAAGAGTCTGTGCAGGACCCTACTCAATCAATTGTTAAATTTTCAGTGTAAGCATTTATATCTTAGAAATCAGCAAATGCCATAGATCAGGACTTGGTTTATTGTTTTGTTGATTGTTTAGACTGGAGACAGTAATGGAGAAAATGCTATAATACTGATTAAACTTAAAAGGTTGGGACACACATTTTCTTTTTCTTTTTCTTTTTTTAAAATTTTATTTAGAATTTTTTTCCACAGTATATATGCATGAGTAATTTTTAAAATAATATTATCCCTTGTATTCATTTTTCTAAATTATCCCCCCCTCCCTCCACTCCCTCCCCCCGATGGCAGGCAATCCCATACATTTTGCATGTGTTACAATAAAACCTAGATACAATATATGTGTGTAAATCCAATTTTCTTGTTGCACATTAAGTATTAGATTCCGAAGGTATAAGTAACCTGGGTAGATAGACAGTAGTGCTAACAATTTACATTCACTTCCCAATGTTCCTTCTCTGGGTGTAGTTGTTTCTGTCCATCATTGATCAACTGGAAGTGAATTGGATCTTCTTTATGTTGAAGATATCCACTTCCATCAGAATACATCTTCATACAGCATTGAAGAGATCTTCTGGTTCTGCTCATTTCACTCAGCATCAGTTGATGTAAGTCTCTCCAGGCCTCTCTGTATTCCTCCTGCTGGTCATTTCTTACAGAGCAATAATATTCCATAACCTTCATATACCATAATTTACCCAACCATTCTCCAACTGATGGACATCTATTCAACTTCCAGTTTCTAGCTACTACGAAAAGAGCTGCCACAAACAATTTGGTACATATAGGTCTCTTTCCACTCTTTAGTCTTTCTTGGGATATAAGCCCAATAGCAGCAATGCTGGGTCAAAGGGTATGCACAGTTTGACAACTTTTTGGGCATAGTTCCAAATTGCTCTCCAGAATGGCCGGATTCTTTCACAACTCCACCAGCAATGTAATAGTGTCCCAGTTTTCCCACATCCCCTCCAACATTCATCATTATTTGTTCCTGTCATCTTAGCCAATCTGACAGGGACACACATTTTCTTTAAAAATTTCAGAGTTAGTTATTAAATATTTACCAACATACCATGGGGTTGATATGGGTAACTTTTGGGCTGATTAACTTTTTTTTTTTCTGAGGCTGGGGTTAAGTGACTTGCCCAGGGTCACACAGCTAGGAAGTGTTAAGTGTCTAAGACCAGATTTGAACTAGGGTCCTCCTGAATTCAAGGCTGGTGCTCTATCCACTGCGCCAGGTAGCTGCCCCCAGGGCTGATTAATTTAAATGGGGAAAAATTGTATCTTTGTTTTCATCAACCAATGATTTCATTTATAGTCCAGTGTGCTTTATTTTATGCACTAAAAAATATTATTCTGAGAAGGGATTCATAGGCATCAGACTGTCAAAGTGGTCCATGACATAAAAAGGTTGAGAATTGTTGGGTCCAGAGATAAACTCTTGGCTTAAGCCTCTTTCTACTAGGAAATCTCTAGCTTTCCTTCTGCCTGTATTTCAGGGCATCCTAATTAAGTGAGCATAGCAAAATGGACAAGCATTGCTTGATTGTCTATAGTTTCTTTTCTTATAAACAAAGAAGTAAAAAAAAAAGGAATAAACATCAATATACATTAAATGAACTATGTGTTCTGGTTCCTCTTAGGCATTCCTTAAGGAGACAGAGTATTACTCCCTAATTGTAATAATAACATAATACATAATTAATATGTATATAACACCTTAAGATTTGCAAAGTGCTTTATAAATATATTTCATCATTACAACAATCCTGTTGGGATTAAGAGCTTTTCTTTCCATTTTACAAATGAAAAAAACTGAGATATTTAGAGGTTAAATAACTTGCTCATGATCACACAGATAGTTTGAGTCTGGATTTGAATTTAAGTTTTCCTGACTCTAGGTCCACTATTTTATTTCCTGCATACCACATAATGACCTCTAGTTAAATTTTAATGATTGCCTCCAAAGCTAGGAGTCCTCAGGTATAATTAAGGTGACTAGTCTTAATTTCTCCTTTTGTTAGGAAACACATAGAAGAGAATAAAGAGGGGCCAGAAGAGAGTGACCGTAGAGGGTCATAGTCAGTGGGGGAACTCTGGGTAAGGTATAAGATCCTTCATCCTAGAAGGAACCTGCTAACAATGTCTGGTTTGGCTCCCCATCTTCCCTAATGACTCTTGGCCTTCCTGAGAAGTCAAAGGCTGTGACAACCTGTGTTGTGATTGAAGCAGAGTAATATCAGGTGGCATACTACATACAATAGCAAGTTGTTTGCACACGTTGGCACAAGCCCAGTGTTTTTGCTACTTAACTTAAGGGTATGAGGATATAAAAAGGGGAAAGTCCTTGAAATAATCAGACTCCATTTTCCCACCATCCTTGGAAGTCCTGCCTCATCATTTCTCCACTAGGAAGGTATATTTTAATTACCCCAGTGTGGGTGCTCTAGAAAGCATGGTATGTTTTGTCACCTCAACTTGGGGGCTTTAGAAAGCAGGACACAAGTGACTAAACTGGTATGATTGGGGGCAGTCTAGAGAATTGAATCACAAAACATTTAAGAAAAATAGTACTTGACTTCAAGGAGCTTACATCCTAAGGATGAAGGACAATACATAACAGAAAGCTGAAAACTATCAGAAGGTGGGAGAAGGTGCCCTTGTCAAGGTATAGTAACGAAGCTTAGAAAGACAAGAGCAGTGTAGAGAAAAATGAAGGGTTAGTTTATCAAGAGGATAAACTTTCTATTTTTGATCCCAGACGAAAGAACTTGGAGCAGTAGATGAATGTTACAGAAAGATAGATTTCTGTTTGATGTAAGGAAAAACTTCCTAGCCATTTGAGTTGTTCAAATGGAATAGGTTTCTCCTTAATGGATGTTTTCAAGCAAAGGCTGAATGATACTTTATGTGATATGTTACAGAGAGTATTCTTGTTCAGGTTTGGGTTGGACTAGTTGGACCTTCTAAACCTTACATGATGATCCTGTTATACATACATATATTTGAGTGTGTCTGGTATGTGGGCTTAGACACACTCTCTGAAATATCTTCCCTTTTAAATGAACAGCTCACATTCATACTTTAAGGTTGGATCCCCCAGACTCCAGCAATTATCCTCAAGTTCAAATTACTCTGTGGATCCACACTCCTAACACTTTAACTCTTGAATTCTCACCAGTGTGCTTACATTTAATAATCAGACAGTAGACACAGTTAACTCAGAACAAAGACATTTACTAAGAACAGTAGCTAGAAAGTTATTTCCCTCAGAAGCCTCAAATACACTTTCCCACAATTACATAATTATCAGTGGGCAGAATAGGTTCAAAGTTAGAGTAAACTTTGGTCTTTTGTTTAACCTATTTGGTGGAAAGGGGCCAAACTGGGAAATGTAAGATTGGGATAATTCTACCTTTAAGTTATAGCCACCAGGGGGCAGCTAGGTGGCTGATAGATAGAGCAACAGTCCTGAATTCAGGAGGACCTGAGTTAAATCTGGCATCAGACACAACACTTGTAGCTGTGTGACCCTGGGCAAGTCACTTAACCCCAGCCTCAGGGAAAAAAAAAAAAAGTTATAGCCACCAGGAAAGTGGTTTTGTTTTTAAATTATATACCCACAAACTGGAAATATTTAGTGGGAATAGATATAGATGTAATTTTAGTCTAGTACTTTTTTTTTTCAGAAACTAAAGAATTCCATGGTACTCCATAGCTTGCTCCATAATAATCATAATGAATACATTAATATAACACTGAGTATGTACCAATGACTCAAGAACTCTGTAATCACTCTGAAACTGTGTTTCCTTGTGATCATGGAGTCTCGGGCCCTCCTGGGAAGGCATATCTCCCCAGACAAGTTAAGCAGTGTCATCTGACTGGGTCATTTCTAGGGTAAACTGGATCTCTATTCAACTTAAGGCTGAGGAAGCTTTCAAAGCAATTTCTTTTGAGAGATCCTGGTCTGATCAGCTTAGGCTGCCACAGCCCCCCTCCCCAAGAGCTCCTCATAAAATAGGTTTCCTTTTATTCATTTCTTTGCAGAAAATCCAAAGTAGGACTCTGCCCACTGAGAAGACATTCTCTTCTCAGTGCCAGCCTCCATTTCCCTAATAGGACTTTGCCACTAAAGAAGTCAGTCTCTTAGCAAAACTGGCTTCTTATCAAACAATAAATTTCCATTTTTGCCACCTAACACTCTTTGAGTTCATGAATTTTTTCATGAAGAACCTGCGTTGACTAAAAGGAGATTTCCACAATTCTCTGTACTGCCATTAGTCTCATCATCAGGAACTGTGTTAAGTTCTTTACTAATATTACATTTGATTAGCACAATAACTTTGAATAAACTGAGCAAACAGAACTTAAGTGACTTACTTGTGAACATATAGTTGGTTAGTTTCTGAGGCCACATTTGAATTCAAGTCTTCTGAAGTCTACACATAGACAGCTATCCATTCTGCCATCTAGCTGATTCTAGGTAATTGGGGCTTGTTTGTACCCAGATATTTTTGTTGATTGTCCTCTTTATTCAGGGATTGTTCAAACCTTAATGCCTTTCTTTGGTAAGCTACATTTAGACAAATTTGGGAGCACATATATTTTACATGTTGAGTAATTAAGAATACTCTCTCAAAATTTATGATAGATATTATTCCAATATCTTTTAATTTTAAATTTTTAAAAAATGTGTTAAAACCAATGTTCTATTTGAGACTTAGTTTAGTGGAAGATGTGAGATGTGACTCTAATTGTATTTTTGCTATATCAATTCACAATTTTCTAAATAGGTTTTATTAAGTAATAAATGACTTGACTGCTGAAAATTCATTCTTCATGCAGCATTATTTTAAAGCTCCCCAGGAGCCAATTTTCAAAATATGCCTAAAAAACCCAAAAAGCCAGTTGATCCTTATCTGGGGATTGTCAGAATGCCTTTTAGGCCTCATACTACCCAAGATGTTCCATGGAGTTAACAAAGGAGAGGGCTAATTGAAAAGCAACCCCTTGAGGCCTAAGAGAAGGTGGTGCTTTCTGCTATGGAGCAAACAGGGTGTGGCTACAGGGAGATTGGGCATGGAATACCAAGTTTGTACTTATTCATTGTGCACGAGGGATGCACTAGGGGGTAGAGAACTATCAGGGGTTTTTGCATGGGGCCAAGAGAATGCCTCATGTCCTTGAGGACAGGTGAATTAAGTCATGTAGACTATGGTGAATTAGCAGTTTTCCTTTTGGGCCCCAGAGGTTTTGCTATACTTTGTTATCTAAACTTCCAGGGTTAGGCAAGGGTTATTTAAATGTGGGGGTGGCACTTCAAGTCTGCCAGTCAATGGCGTATTCCCACTTCATGGAATATTCTTTTTATCCTGGTTAATTGTGAGTTCCACTGGAGAACTTGTCTTTTGCATTATTAATTGTTAAAATTCCTTTCCTTGATAACTACATGTTCTCCCAAATCTATTTCACATTTAACATTCATTTTGTCCATAATCCCCTCTAATAAATAAATGTACCTTTTGGCAAGGAGAAAGCCCTTGTGAGTTCTTCATATGTGAATTGCTATTGAACCTCATCTTTTGGTGCTAATTGCTCTCCTCAATCTCATCAGTACTGTAATTTTTTTTTTTTTTCATGTTAGGTCTAGCCATGAGAAATTAATATTTGTCTGTTTAGATCTGTCTTTATTTGTATGACACATGTTTTGAAATTGTGTCCATATATTCTTGTCAGGTAGACTTTTGAATATTTTATACTGTCTATAGTTATTTTAAATGGAATTTCTCTATCTTTTTCTACTAGGTTTTGGTGGTAATATATGGAAATGCTGATGATTTTTGGAAGTTTATTTTGTATTTTGCAAATTTTTTGCAGATATTAATCATTTTAATTAGTTTTTTAGCTGACTCTCTAAGGTTTTCTAAGTAAACTATAATTTCATCTGAAAAGTGACACTTTTCCCTTATTACTTATGCTTATTCATTCTTATTATTATTTTCCTTGTCTTATTATGGATGAAGGTGGAGAAAATTCCAGATCTTTGATAAATGGGCAAGTCATTGATAGCAAGGAATGGCACTACCTTGAGAAAACCTGACTTTTATAGCCAAAGCTACTCCGTGAGGCAAGGAGGGAGGGGTACTGAATATCTTGACCTTTTGATCTTAATTGGCCTTTTGTTACCTTTAAGTGAACTTTTATTATAGTTCCACTCTGGAACTATAAGGCCTCTGGTTGAATTCTTAGACAAATTCTTTGTACTGGTAAGACCATTGTAATTGTACAGTTACTATAACCAGTCAGAAAGACAAGTTATAATGTCAACTTCCCTGTTCCCTCTCTACTTCTCTATCGGAAATCCCTTCTCCTCCCCCTCCAAGAATCTACTTATACTGTGAACTGCTAAAAACTCCCTCTTTAGGAACTTAGCCTGCTTTATGTCATGGTGGGAATCTTTCTCCTTGTTATAACTAACTCTTTTTAGGGTTAACCTGTCAGTCAATGGCATAATCTCCTGCTAAATTCCTTTCCTAGGAATTTAGCTTTCTCCCTATTGCAGTTTTTCCCTTGGTTAATTTTGAGTTCCACTAGAAAAACTTAGCTCTTGATCTCTCCCTTGTTAATTGCTAAAAACCCATATGCCTCTTGATTAGGAGATGGTCTAAGGATACAAATTCTTTCAACATTGAACTGTAATCTAATATATTCTTTGGGTCCAAAACCCCTTCTCTCCAACATTTAGTTATGAACCCAATATTATGACTAGTATTTCTAGTATAACATTGATTAGTAATAGTGATAATGGATTTTTGCTTCACTTCTGATCTTATTAAAAAGGCTTCCAGCTTATTGCAAATAAAGTTTGCTTTTAGTTTTAGATATTATAGTACTTAAGGAAAACTATTTCTAAAGTGTTTTTAATAGAAATGGGCATTACATTTTGTCAAAAGCTTTTTTTTCTGAATTTAATGAAATAATTTTAAAGGTTTTTTTGGTTGTTAACAGTCATTTATGCTTATAGGTTCCCTAATTTTGAACCAGCCCTATATTTTTAGCATAAATCCAGCCTAATTGTAGGGTATGATCTTTGTGATATATAGTTTAATATTTTTTGCTGGTATTTTATTTAAATTTTTTGCATCATTTTTCATTAGGAAGAATGACCTATAGTTTTCTTTTTCTATTTTGACTCTCCTTGGTTTAGATATTAAGATCATCATTGTGTCATGGAAAGAATTTGGTAGAATTTCTTCTTTACCTATTTTTAAAACTTTTTAAAAAATTGAACTATATACAAAATAGGGGAAAAAAAAAACAGAACAGGAAAATAAAAACAAAACAAAACATTGCCATGAGCCCAGAAGAATATCCAGGAGGATTCAAAATGTATAACAGTGAATTTCCATTTCAAGAAAGCATATATAATAATATAAGCGATTATATTCACAAGCGTCCATCTTTGCTTCCTTGTAGATTATTCTTTTGTTCTTTGTTGTGCACTTTTTACTTTATTTTTCCCCCTTTCATCCCCCTGACCTCTCAAAACAGGATACAGTTAAGCACAAATACACACACACACACACACACACACACACACACACACACATACACACACACATACATACAGATATATATTCACACCCACCTACAAGCATATATCTACATACACACATATATATACCTGTCCTCACATATATATATATATATATATATATATACATATATATGTATATATACGCATATACATATTTACCCACATATAAACTTGCATTTAAAATACAATTAATATGGATGATATATAATATTTTTCTCTTGATTGAATCTTTACATTTGACTTTGTCTAAGATCAATGATTACTAATCCTATTTTTTTCTAATAAATTCTACTCTTGATCCTTGTTACAGTGTTTGTATATATCTCTTATTTCTTATTCCTGCTAACTTTTCTACTTTAATTCTGCTCCTTAACTTGCCTTGTTATTACTTAACCTTTCTCCACCCATGGATCTCTCCCTTATCTTCTCCTCCCATCCTTTTCTTCTCTCTTCATCCTATTCTCATTAATTTATATAGTTTATGCCAATCCTATTAATCTAAACAACATTCTGTGCTCCACCTTATCCTATGCCACTCTTTTCCTTCTGTTTAGCCTTTCCCATTAATCTACACACCTTGTCCCACTGCCATAAATCTACACATCCTTCTTTGTATTCCCATCTTATCCTTTTTCTTCCCCTCTTATTTCTTTATAAATTTTGGAAGGTGCTATACTTTCGTATGGGTATGTGTGTACATACATATGTAATGTTTCCTATTTAAGCCATTCTTGATGTGAATAGATTTTCAGAACTATGAGCCCTCTTTCCTACTGTAATGCCTCTGTGTCTTTTCTTCCTTTGCAACTCATTTATATAACATAATTACTATTTTTACCTTTTCCTAGATAGTTTTGCTTTATAGATAATATTCATAATCAGATCATACTCAACTCTGCCCCAATCTTTCTTTTGAGCTACCCAATTACTGATGTCAATCTTAAACATATAGTATATATTTTCCTATAAAAACATAAATAATTTGTCCATGTTAAGTTCCTTGAAATTAATTAATCTTTCATATTGGTTCTTATATGAATTTTCTATTAGATTTGGGTTTAAGATAAAGTCTTGAAAATTTGCATGTTGAAAGTCCATTTTAAAAAAAAATCAGTATTATGGACAAATGGGTAAGACATTTTTAGCCATAGGCCTAATTCTTTTGATTATTCCAGGACTTGTAGTATTTATTGTGACTACTGACAAATATTGTATGATTTTAATTGTAGCTCCAGCATATTTGAATTGATCTGGAACCCCAAACAAAAAATTTCATCCTCTGTAAGTACCTACAACTAGCAGTATCCCTATCTCACTGGATGTGCTGGATCCTTCTCACCCAGGACTAGGTCCCTGCAGCATAGCTGGGCCTGGGGTTCCTAATCAGCAGAGATCCCTCAGTCTTGTAGAATTCAGAACCATTTTATTAGGGAGGTGAAAACTTCTGTGGTTTGAGCTTGAGTTCCAGCCAAATCCAATTAGCCCCAAGATTCCTCACTAGTTCTTTCTATGGAGTTAACCTGGAGGTGTTTGTACTACATACTTTTTAATCTCTGTCCTGGAGTCTTTCTTCCAGTTTGGGTTATTCCAGGAGGATCCCTGTTCTCCCTGAAGTCTTCTTTGTTTTTCACCACTCTATGTTCAGGATGAGACACAAATCTATTCTATTTATGGGGGAAATCTGGAGATCTTGAAATTTTCTGACCCTGCTTTGCCATCTTCCCAGAATCTTCCCTCTCTTTACCTATTTTAAAAAACATTTTAAGTAGTGTTAGGATTATTACTAAGTGCTAAGTCAGTTGTCTGGTGCTTAACAATTCTCTAGCTCAGAGTTTATACCTTTAAAGGAGTTCAAACCTTTAAAGGAGTTTACATCTTTAAAGGAATTCGAGTTCCCACAAGCCCATGGAGTACCCACAAGCCCATTCTCTCGGAGGATATAAGGAGCCAACATTGAGTGGGGAAGTCAGTCTGGATTGGGTTAAGGAGAAGACTTCCCAGGAGAACTTCAGGGAAGTTCGAGGAGATTCAGAGCCAGGATTCAGTGGATTTGCAAGTCCAGCAGATTCACAAGTCTAAAGGAAAAGCCTGTTCATGGACTTCCGGGAGATTCACAACTAGGATTGAATTCTGGGAAACCCACAATCCCACACTCTGGGAGGCAGAGTCTGATTCATTCCCATGTCTACCTTGGTGCTGACTGGAGGCTTTGGATTCAGAAGGAGCTAGAGACTGAAGCTGGCTGGAGACATTCTGACAAGAGCTATTAAAGCTAGCTGGACCCTAGGAAAAGATTCAAGACTTTGAAGGACACAATAAAGGATCCGGATTTTAACTCTGGCCTTATTTTGAGATTAATTGAACTAGAATTAAAGCCAAGACTGCCTCCAGAAGCTCCCCAAGAAAACCTGCCCCCACAGAGAATGATCACAATCTAGAGACAACAGAACATTACAATTTGGCACCCAACATGGGGCACAAACTTTTGCTTATCCTGATTCTGGCTGATTCTGAGCCCTTCCGGGAGCTAGCCCAGATATTCCAAGTAGTATTAGAATAAACTATTCTTTAAATGTTGGTAAAAATCCATCTGGTCCTGGAATTTTTTTCTTAGGGATTTCATTTGTGACTTGTTCAATTTCTTTTCCTAAGATAGAGTTATTTAAATATTCTATTTCTTTTGGGTAAATTACATTTTTGAAAATACTTATACATTTCATTAAGAAGGTCAATTATATTGGCATATAGTTAGACAAAATAGCTCCTAATAATCACTTTTCTTTAGTCTTTATTGTGTATGAGTTCACCTTTCCGTTTTTGATACTGAGTGTGCATATATTTGTAGAGGGCAGATGGTATTCTGGATGTTTTTGTTTCTATTCTTGTTATACTTTCTCAGAAAACATCTTTTTTATAAGAGTTAATTGACTAATATTAGGACTATATTATCATGTCAACATATATATCAATACTGGTTAGATGGCTTTGGGATATTAACTGATTGCTAGATATTAGGGTAGTAATCACTGGATAAGATGAACTGGTGATGATATTGGAAGAATACATTAGATAGGGGATTATGAGCCATGGTATGGTATATGGTACACCTGTACCCCTAAATCCCTCAGGGTTATCTCTAGAAATATAAGAAATATGACCTTGCTCTGGGGATCTGACCTGCTAATGTTGGTTGGAATGGAGAGTCTGAAACATATATGTGCTACATACATAATTAAAGATGAGGAAATAATCTAGTACAAGATGGGGAAGATATTAATAAGGAGCAGGATATTTTAAAAAATTGGGTCTTTTAGTGTATTAAAGGTTATTTTGAATCAACAATGTGCTATGGCAGTCAAAAAGTTGTGGGAGTAAGAAGATCAGAGGAGGGATAGTGCCAAAATCAGGGAGGATAAGCAGATAATAGATTTTGAAAAGCAAGAAAAATCACAACTCTTTTTGTTTCTAAATTCTCTACTAAACAGAATAATTTTCATATGGGGAGGTGTAGAATTAATATGGATAATATGAAAGATAACGAGAAGAAAGCTCCCTTTTTTTTTTTTTTGTGACAACAAACCATTAGGTTCAAATGATCAACTTGCTAGGATTCTTTAAGTATCATTTTCAGATGCAAGTTATGATTTGTTATCAGTAATCTTTGAAATATAGTTGACAATGGCAAGAGTAGAGCTATATAAATGCTATGATGATTTTGAAAAAGAGTAATAAAATGGATTCTTAAGATTGTAAACTCATTACTTGGATTTTTATTGCTGGCAAAATTCTAGTAGGTAAATAATTACTATGGCCAGTAATGCATTTATTTAGAATGGAATATGTCAGACCAACTTTATTACCTTTTTTTTGACAAGTTATTGAGGAAATTCTATTAAAGTAACATACTGGAATTTCAGCAAAACATTTGACTGATTGATAGTATAGTTAGCAGATTTACAACTTGTTGAAAACCTGAAACCTAAGAGTATACTTATTAAATCCATATAAATTGGCAAGATCTTCAGTAGCTGCCTGACATGGCTTTGTCTTAGCCACATTCTATTTAATATTTTACTCAGTTATTTAAATGACAATATAGATGGCACTATGGCCAAGGCACTGAAAGCTTCTCTAGATCTTTCTTGACTCAATTTGATTCCAGAAATCTGCTACCCATTGTATTGTAAACCTCACCAAAGGGAATCAGTTTGATAATGTTATCCTAAAATTGAATGTAGAATGAATATAGTCTAAATACCTATGATTCCTTGAACCAGACAAGAACAGAGCCTCTGAAGGTCAGCTCTGGTAGGTATTCTCGCTGTGTTCTTCTGTCAACAAGCCTATTACTAAAATCAGATCTAGTCCAATAATTCAATACATTTATTAAATATAGGCTATATGAAAAAGTTTTCAAGCTACACATTGGGAACATAAAGACAAAAACTTAAAGTGATTCTTGCCCCTAGAGATTACATTTTTTTCTCCAAGATCATACCATTTTCATATGAGGTAGGGTTTTTTGGGAACCCTTTTGAAAAATCTCTTCCCCAAATAGAATAAGGATAGATTCAATAATACATTACTTTATCAGGGGTTCTCAAACTATGACCCTGGGCCACATGCCCCCGCTGAGGATGTTTATGTGGCCTGCAGGGTTATGGCAAATGGGCTGAGGGGCAGAGACAGAGTGTGAGTTTTTGTTTTTATTATAATCCGGCTCTCCAACAGTCTGAGGGACAGTGAACTGGCCCCTATTTAAAAGTTTGAGGACCACTGAGTCTTAAATACATCATCTTGGAGAAGAACTGATTCTACTGCTTAATTTTTTTAAATCACTGATTTCACTCTACTGATATCACTGCAAAAGAAACTATGTAAATATACTTTTTTCATGCTATCTTCCAATATCTAGCCTACTTTCCCACTCATTGGGTATTACTCTCAGGTTGATATATCAACTTCCTTATTAGACAACCACCATCCCTGAGACTCTTTCAAAATCCTCCTAGATTAGACCCAGGTAGTTGTACACATCTGCCTTGTTGTAATATCTGTGGCATAAGGAATCTATTTTCTTTTCTGTTAGCCTCACAGGAGTCAAAGCTTCTGATATTTAAGATGAAATCTGAGAAAAGGAGAATAATGGCCAAGATAAAATATTAAATCCAGATACTGTGGAGAATAGTAGATTATCACATAAAAAGAAAATGTTTAGTGATTCTTTGGAACAAATAAAGGAGGGCAGAAAAGGATATTTGTGGTATTGGGTATCTATGTATCATTAGAAATAAAGTAAATTTGAAATTTTAATATATAATATAAATATGTCATAATTAGGCATAACTTAGACAAATGGGATAGGATGCATGACTAGAATAAGATAATAGAAGATACTTCTTATTGAAAAGAAACATTAGTTATAAATGAGCAGGAGAAATGCTTTATGTCAAGAAGGTAGCTTGGCTGGTAACTCTACAATTTCTTTATCTCCCATATAGAGGAAATTTGAGGTAATTGTGAGAATATTTTTGTTTCTTTCAAGATCAAGATTTTTAAAGCACTTTTAGTCAATTCAATAAAATGACAATAACTAATAATAAAAGCAAAGAATTTGTACAAATAGAATAGTTAAAGGAAATTATAGTCACAAAAGTTGGTGATTAAAGGAGGAAAAGGAAATCACTTATTTTCATTGGTAGCTCCTCTGCCTCCTGTTATCCTTTTTAGGGCTGCTTTTACTTCTTTGTTTCTAAGAGTGTAGATCAGGGGGTTTAACAATGGGGTGACAACTGTATAAAACACAGCTACTGCACCGTCTAAGGGGCTCTTGGAACCAGCTCGTAGATAGATGAAAATGCAGGGCACATAATATATAGTAACCACAGTCAGGTGTGAGCCACAGGTGGAGAAGGCCTTGCGCCTCCCATCTGCTGTACGGATCTGTAGGATGGCATAGACAATGTTTGCATAGGAAAGTAAAATTAACAGGAAGCAACTGGCAGCCACCACCCCAATGTCTACAAAAGTCACCAGCTCATTGACAGTGGTATCAGCACAAGCCAACCTCAGTACTGCAGGAATGTCACAAATAAAGTAATCTACCTGATTGGGACCACAGTAAGGCAATCGGAAAGTGAGAGTGGCTTGGATAGCACCATGGATAGAGCCAGCTACCCATGCTCCAGCCACAAGCATTGTGCATAGACGTCCATTCATTAGCACAGGGTAATGTAGAGGTCGACATATTGCAAGGTACCTATCATATGCCATTAAGGTATAGAGAAAGCACTGAGTGCTTCCTAGGAAATGAAAAAAGTAGAGTTGAGCCACACACCCTCCAAATGGGATAGATTTGCTGGCAGGAGTGAAGCTGAGGATAATCAGTGGAACAATGACTGAGGAGAGCCACATGTCTAGGAAGGAGAGGACACCCAGAAGTATATACATGGGGCGCACATGGAGCTGTGGGTCTGCCCAGACCATGAGCAGGATAAATATGTTTCCAAGCTGTGTCAAAGCGTAGATCACAAAGAAGACCAGGAAGAGGAAGGTCCTCAGTTTTGGTGGATGAGATAATCCCAAAAGAATGAAGTCTGTCACTGTGGTCTCCAGTGAATTGTTTTTTACTTTTTCCATATTCTCACTGTTTTCTCCTGAGGAGGAGTGGAATGTTACATTTAGAGGTGACATGGCACAATAAAAAGACTAAGGTGAATGGGAGGCAATGTGATACAATAAGAAGAACACAATAGATTTGGAAACAGTGGATTTGGGTTCAAATTTTCATTTTTGTACTACTCCCTATATGAACCTGGCAAAGTCACTTAACTTCTTTGGGCCTTAGTTTTCTCTTTTGTAAAATGATGTTGCTGGAAATGATCATATGTAATGCCTCTTCCAGCTGTGAACTATGATTCTATGGATTATTTAGGAATAACGATTAAGGAGAATCAAGTTTCTTCAGACTCTTCCTTCTTCTCTTACTCACCTCTGTGTCTACTGAAACTCAAAACTATTCTCCTCCCAACTACTAGTATATAGCTCCCTCTATGTGCCTTCTATTTTGGGAGGTATACAGAAATAAGATGAGAAGGAGGAAATCTTTCCTTAGCAGGGCATTTGACAAAGCAATTGCAATTATATCTTAATTTAAGTAAAGTCACCATATGTGAATCTTGTTTCAGGAGGAGAGAGGTAGAGGGAAATCTATTTTTTCCTGAATGGATGTCATAGGATAATAAGAATTTTAGTCCCTCATTTACTTGATGAAGAAGATGAAAGTTACAGAATTATAGTCATTTGCCCATAGTTTTTTAACTAGGAAATGGTAGAGTTATAACTAAATCCCACATCTTTTGATTCTTAGTTCAGTATTCTTTACATATAAGATTGCAGTACTTTGTTAGCAACCATATGCCCTTGAGAAACTGATTTGTTCCAATATCAATGAATGGATTAAACTTCACTGTTTCCCACTGCTCTACGTATCACACCTTGTTATAACAAAGCTCCCCCAAATTATCCAAGTTCTCTGTTGGTCTTGGACTTTAGTTCTGTCAGTGACTGTCTAAATAACTTCATTAATTTGTGCTGAGAAATCATCATATTGCTCAGGGAATAAGTTGTTGTTGTTTTTTTTTTAAATCATTTTGTATCTTCAGGTCTTCTTACAGTGCTTGGTATTTAGGACTTAATCATTTCTGTTGAACTAAATGATCTAAGGGTAGTTAATTAAGCTAAGGACATTTTTGTTTTTGAAGGGAAGAATAACAGTTTCAAATCCTAGATAAATCAAAATTAGGATACTGTGAAGTTGAATTTCATTCTAATTAATGCTTTTCTAGGGAAGCCTTTTACAAAATCATCAAGCCCAAAGTAAGCAAATCAAGGACAAAGGAAACACAACCATTTAACATCTATTTTTCCTAATTAGATTTTCACATAGTAGTTTTACTCGAATTGGTATCTACTTTCAATTGTTTTGTCAGATGTCATGCAGAGGGAAAACTTCCTTTTTCTCCTTTTATTTCATCTTTTTAAGTGGAAGGCACACAAGGGAAGCTGTTTGAGTTATATTGGTGTGGGAAAGGTGAAGCCTCTTTTCTGGCAGAGGGAGTAGGGGAAGTAATTTTGTGTTTCAGGAGATTCAGAGGTGGGCAGGAAGAGGAAGAAGAGTTTGAGGAAGGCTAAATGTAGTTTCATGTAGTAGAAAATTTGTGGAAGAGCAAGGACTGCCAGAGATGTAAATTACATTAAAGAGAGAGTTTAGATACACGGAGATCCTTTCAAAAGAAAACAAGAAATTAGTTTTTTCACTATTGAGTTTACAGGCTCTTTGAGGTAAAGACAGGAGCAAAATATGATCATAAGCTTAGAGTGATTCTAAACAGGAATATCTAGTCCCTAATTTATACTGAATTTCCTCTTGTTTGAAATGAATTATACTGAGTTTTGCACAGATCATCATTGTGAATGAGTTAGAATTGAACAAATAAAGCCTATATAGTAGAGACAAGGGGAACTCATAAATATTTCTAAATAAAGCAAACATTTCTTAAAGTAGTTAATTAAAATCGGAATAATATAATAATCATGAATTGTGAATAATTTCTTCAAGTGAGGAGTTAAAGCACAAAAGTTGTACTGAAAGGGTAAAGAAAAGGAGAAGAGAGGATTTCATGAAAAGAAATAGAATAGCCTCACATGATTGGCTGTTTCCTATGCCTCCTCACCAACTACAAAAATACCTAGTTGCTCTGGGTCTGTAACTTTAGTGGCTTTGAGGTGAACTGCATTGTATTCTCTGTGGTTTGGGCCAACAGGAGGTAGGTACATTTGAATTCTTGGAAGCTGAGAATGGGGTTGGCCATCTTGTGTTACTGCAAAACATACTGCAGTAGCGTTCCCTTTATGTGGGGAAAGAGTGGTACAAAAGAAAAGGCTATGCTTTTCCTTTCATTCAACTTTGTGTCATGATTTCAGGTGCATGGAAGAATGGAGAAGGAAAGATGGGTAGAGGTTAATATATGAGTCGGACACATACCAATTGCTCCAATTAATTTCCTGCAGGGAAAAACTGAATCTTCTCCTGCTATTGCAGATGTTGATCCTGGATTAACAATGTGATTGGTTGGAAATTGGAAATGAGGAGCTAGCAACAGCCCTCTCATTCCTTTCTGTGACTAAGAAAAGTTCAGGTTCACCTGCAAAGACAAAAATAATGGCCCATACTTCTTTAGACAGCAAATCAGACATTCTTGAAGGACAGCTTGGTGTTGTATATAGACATAAGACCTGATGCTTTGTCATCTTTGTGTCTACCCACATTTCCCAAGGATGGCAGAATTCCTTGAGGCAAGAATAAAACAGGGATTAGTGAGAGAACTGGATTTCTAAACTAAATCCATCACAAGCTACCTGATTCTGAACTACATTCATGATTTAAGCAGTTACAGGACAAAATCAATTAATTATAAATAAGATCAGTAAGAAAATGATATAGTATTAATTTTAATCTTATTATCTAGGAAAAACATACACAATGAAAAACACAAAGAGCATCAACAATTACTAACAAGTATGTATAACTTTAAGCTTTAAAAATTATTTATATACTTCATCTCAGTTGAGCCTCTTAATAGTGTAATAAATAAGGTACTATAGGTATTAGAATGCCATTTTTATATATTAAGAAATTGATATGTAAAAGTGGTTAAGTGATTTAACTATGGTTATACAGTTAATGAATGTTAGTAGATATATACTGAGATCTCTCTGGATTCACAAATCCAGTGATCTTTTTACTTACATGTGTTACTTTTTCTGATTTCTGTCCCTTTTGACTCTTACTTAAAACTTTAAAATTTAGAATCTTTTTTTTAATAGTAAGGAAAAAAAGTTGGGGAGTGAGAGAGAAAAAGAAAGAGGGAGGGAGGAAGAGAGAGAGAGAAAGTCAGTTCATTGGGTACAAAATCAGAGAATTGTAATGTCCCTTAATGTTTACAGCTTAATTCTGTAAGCTGTTTTTGTAAAGTTAGCTGATATCAGGAATATTTTCTCATTCCCTCAGACTTACATAGTATAAGAACCCCCAAAAAACTGACCTGTTTTCCACTCAAACAGATTAGCCGGTTGAAAGAGAGCTATTCTTCAAAGAATCATTCTGGCCTCTTCTGGTAAAATCTCCAGTGTGAACTTTGCAAAGGAATTAGTTGATAGAATCTCTATAAGAATTTTGAAAGACTTAGGGACCTTCAAGATCATATTTGAGTGATAAACTCCTTGGGTAATTTGAGATGAGGAAAAGTCTCCTTTTGCATGGAAGGGCGGAGTTATACTCTCTCATCTCCAGCTCTTTGAATGGGGAGACTTCTGTACTTATTGACTCTTGGCTTATATTAATTGAAAAAGCATTTCTCTGACAATCTTATTATTAACTCAAGTTTCATTTTTTCCAAAACTGCCAAGGGATCAGATGAAAATTATTCATTTCAAGGGAGTCTAGAAATACTCTGAGGTCTTTCCCTCATGAGATTTATATTCCCCAAATCCTCGTTACTCTGGACAGAAGGAAACCTTTCTAGTGAATCTCCAAGAAGTGATCTATAAGGAATGATTGAAATTACATAGTGACTTATTTGAGGTGACATCTTATTTTTTTCTTTTTTTTCACATTTCACACACATTGTTTTATTTTATATGGCAAGCACAACAAAGATAATCATCTCTCAAATATTATTCCCATTTTGCAGGCCTAGAGAGGGGAATTTACTTTTCACTCTTGCAAAATCTCGTGTTCCAAACTTTACCCAATAGTCTCGAAACCTTCCTTGTTTTTTCTTGACATTATGAGGACATCAGTGGAACACTATGAATGTTCACCTATCATTTGTCACATGTGACCAGCCTATCTTTTTTCCCCCCAATCATAGTTGTTTTGTTGTTTTTCAATGGATTTTTCTGTTATATGTTTCAAATAATTTTGAATGATTTTGATTTATGGATAGAAGACATCTTAAAAAAGACTCTTAAGGGATGCTTTCAGAAAAACCCAGAAAGACTTACATGAACTGATGCAAAGTGAAATAAGCAGAACCAGGAAAACGTTATAAAGTAACAGCAATATTGCATGATGATCAGTTGTGGATTATTTGCCTATTCTCAGCAATATGATGATCCAAGACAATTCTGAATGACTTACAATAATAAATGCTATCCATCTCTAGAGAAAAAATTGGTAAAGTCTGAATGTGGATTGAAGCATACTTTTTCATTGTTTCCTTTATAATCTTGTTGTTTTTTGATCTGTTTTCTTTCATAACGTTACTAACATGGGAATATGTTTCATAAGAATGCACATATATACCTATAGAAAAGTTTCTTGCCTTCTCAGTAAGAGGAAGGAGGAGAGGGAGAGCATTTGGAACTTAAAATAAAAAGGAAAATGTTAAAGGAGAGGATTTTAGGGAAATGGCAAAGTAGGTCAGAAAATGCCAAGCTCTTCAGATTTTTCCCTTAAGTAAGATAAAATTGTGCCTCAGAGTAAATGAAGGAAGAATGGTTAAAAACAAATAAAATCTAGGGGAGAAAAATATCTTGCTGAAGCAGTCAGAGAAGATCTGAAGAAAGATATAGTTTGGGGCTTTGGCCCATGTGAAGAATGAAAACCTCTAAGCTAGGTCTGCTAAAACACACAAGGTGAGCCTTGGAGCTAGCTGGGTTGGGAGGTAGCCTTTGTGCCAGCCACAAGAACTTTCACCTCCCAGATAGTGTAGGGAGTTGCATTTCTAAGTCAGGGAACATCAAGACAACTTCTACTAATAAGGAATGCCAGGCCCAGCTGTACTGCTGAGAAACAGTTCTGGACAAGAAGAAACCAGCAGATACCTGGCAAGTGCAGAAGCAATGACATAGGGAGCCTGTTGACTGTGGGCACTCACAGGAGAGTGGAGTTTTTGATTTTGGGTTCTAGATTAGAAGGGAGAACTGAAAGAAGACCTAAGATCTGAGGCACCATCTCTATAACCCCAGTGTAATTAGTACAGTGTTATTACTTGTAATTGCACTAACAAGTTCTTATTTAAAAAAAAAAAAAAGAACAAAGGAGAAAAAACCCAACTATAGAAAGTTATGAGAATAGAGAAGACTAAAATTCATCTTCAGATCAGGATACTGGAGCAAAAAATCCTAAAGACTAATGCCAAATTATCACCTGACCAAAAAGAATTCATAACTTTAAAAATACATTAAAAATCAAATGAGAAAGATAGAGGAAAACTTTAAAAAAATAATCCAAGAAAAATAAGAAGCTTATCTAAAGAAAGTCAACCAATTCAGAATCAGATCCAGAATTTTAAGAAAGAAAATGCCCCCTTAAAAACAGAATTCAGCAAGAGGAAGCCAGCAAAGTTATAAGAAAACAAACAAAATATAAAGAATGAAAAAATAGAAGACAATGTGAGACATCTCATATAAAAAACAAAATCTGGAGAATAGATCAAAAAGACAAAACATAAAAATAATTGGACTACATGATCAAAAAAGAATTTTTTAATAATAATACAAGAAACAAAAAAAATTGTCCTGAAGTGTTAAAATAAGAGAGGAAATGGAACTGATGACTTACCTGAAAGAGATCCTCTGAGGAAAACTTATAGCCAAATCTTACAAACAACAAGGAAAAAAATATAAATATTGTAGCTTTCCTCCTCAAGTTTTGTTTTCTTTCTAGATCTGATTTTTCTTGTGCAGCAAGATAACTGTATAAATATGTATACATATATTGGTTTTAACATATAATTTAACATATTTAACATATATTAGACTACTTGCCTTCCAGGGGAGGGGGTGGAGGGAAGGAAGGGAAAATTAGGAACGGAAGGTTTTGTAAGGGTCAATATTGAAAAAATAACCAATGCATATGTTTTGTAAATAAAAAGATATAATAAAAAAGTATATACTAAATTTAAGATAGAACTTTCAAAGCTATCCTACTTGTCTGTGACTCCTGGTATTGCTATTATTCCATTCTTGACATTTTAAAAATACTTCCATGACACTTTTCTTTTTCTTTCTTTACATTTTTGGATCAACCCTATTTATTCTTGCCCCTGACCCACCTTCTTTCTCTTTTCAAAAAAGAAAAAAAAAACAAAACCCTTATAAATACATATGGATAGCCAACAAAATTAATTTTCACATTAGCCATATTTTTTACAAAAGAAATCTTTCTGTTCTGTTTCTTGAATCCATCACCTCTCTTTCAAAAGATGGGTTAATTGTCACATCAAAGTTTTTCTAGAATCATATTTCATTGTATAGATAATAGTTCTTAAATCCTTTGAAGTTACTTTTCTTTATGTTTTTATTATATAAATTGTACTTTTGATTCTCCCTTCACTCTGCATCAGTTCATAAAATGTCAAGTTTCTCTGAAACTCTTTCTTCACTATTTCTTACAGCATAATTATATTCTATTATGTTCAGAATTTCTTTGACCATTCATCAATTGAACAATAATTTTTAGATTATTTGCTTTAACAAAAAAGTTGGTTCCATAAAAATTAACAAAGATGTTTTGTTATAATGATTTTTACTAATCTTTTCAATATTTTTCTTCATCGTAGTCTTTTTATTTTCATCTACAAATGCCTTTGCTATTTTTGCTTTTTTGACATCTTGTCAACTTTTCTTTATTCTAGTTTTGTCCTTCAGTGCTTCTCTCTGATTTGTGAGATGTTGCTGCTCATAATTGTCCATTTCACTATCTTTTACAATATTTAACAAAGAAGCTCTGATTGGTGGTACTTCTGGCAGCTATCTCTTTCTGTTTGGCAAATAAGAAGTCATTAAATAAGGTGTTGTCTGAATTTTTTTGACTTTGTTAGGATAATTATTTTATATTTGTTATATATCTGTATACAATTATTAAAATTAGGGTAGATGTCTTTTCTGTTGTCCATTTTCTATTCTTGACTGTTAATTTCTTATTTAAATAATTCTAGATCCAAAAAAGCCTTATCATGGAATGAAGGTAATCCTGGATAAGGTTTTAAAACATAAGTTTTGACAAGTCTTAACATGCCAGAAAGGGTTCAGTATGACTCTCCCCACAGATTGAGTCTGTTTTCCTAAAACCTACTAGGTAGGCTCAATGAATTTTGTATCTGCTTCTAACTTTTGATATCTTTCCATTTATCAAAGGATATGTTAGAATCAGAAGTAAGGGGCCCTGTCAGAAATAGTCATTTTATTTATGTTATTAATATAAGAGACAATATAGTGTATTGACAAAACACAGGTTTAGAAGACAAGAGACTTGGAATCTAGAAATGTCTCTGCTTATGACTAGTTGGATGATCCCTCTTCAGAACTAAACGCTCATTTTCTGTCATCCCTTGACATTAGAACAAGAATTTGAATAGTCTTCTTGCTTTTTATTTTGCAGATTGTTTCTTTGCTACCACCATTTAGTGATCTTTCTTCCCTTGAGTATCATTCTATCTTTATCACCTGGTCTGTTCCTCCTTGAAAACCTTTTTTGATAGCTAAGTCATTTTTCCTTCCTCAAGGAGTTTAGTAACTGGTTCTCAAGTGTTCCTTTCCATCCCAACTCTTTTACTTGAGAATATAAATGTTAATAAACATCAAATACCTTAGCTTCCCAAGTTATCAAACTCCAAAACTACTGTGGCTTTCATTTTTATTCCACTTTAGACATACATAGGGATGATCATACTCTGGATCTAACCATATATATCTGTATATCTATATATCTATCTATATCTATCTATCTATCTATCTATCTATCTATCTATCTATCTATCTATCTGGATCTAACCATATATATCTGTATATATATATATATATGTATATATAAACCATTACTGTTTTCATTATCCAGAACTCTGAAATTCCTCTTTCTGAATATAACCACTTATCTTTCTGTTTCTCCCTATGATTGGATTCTCCTAAACCTATTCATTATCCTCTTTTTGTCATTGAATTTCTCTAATCCTAATTTTCCTAATCCATCATCACTTTTCTAGATTCCTTTTTCTCCCTTCACCATTTTGATTTATGGTTTAATAATTCAAACATAATCTATCAGTTATCCTTGAATCTCTTCCCCACTTGTTTATTTCCATCATCCATTTCTGCTCCTTTTCATCTAAAATCTCTTAGAGAAAGTCATACAACCATGATGATTAGGCTCATGATAAATTTATGTTATCTAATCACAACTGGACCCTCAGCAATACTGATTGATATTCAATAAATATCAATCCTTTTATATCTTTCCAATTCTCTATCATACTCTGCACAATGGTAATTTTAAACTTCTTTTTCAACTTTTATACCACTTCTCCCTTCTTGAATCTCAGTAGAACTTGCTTCTAATTACTGTGAATTCTTTCTTCAACCCCTTATACATCAACCCCCTCCCCCTTTTCTCTTTTATTCCAGTCTCTGATGAAGAAATGTCTCTTCCCTATATTCTCACAACCTCTGCCCTAGTTCAGGTCTTCAGTTCAGGTCTTCATTACTTATTTCCTGAACTATTAAAATAGTCTTTTAATTGGACTTTCTGCCTCTAGTTTTTTTTCCTCTTTAGTCTACTTTCCATGAGCTGCCAATTGATTTTTCTAAAATGTAGCTCTATTACCCTGACTCAATTCAGAAATTGTCGATAGCTAAAAAATACTAACTCTGGTTTGTATTTAAATTTCTACACAACTGGTCTTTCTTATCTTTTAACTCATTTCATATTACTTCACATTCATTATTCATCTTCTGTTTTAGTTAAAACTGACTAGCTACTAGCTGGTCCCTACACTATACATAAAAATCCATCTTATGCCTGTTTTTTTTTATGAAAGTGATCCTTAATTTTTAGAAGGTACTTGCTGCTCACCTGTCTTGTAGAATCCCTAATCCCTTTCAAAGCATAGTTTATGTGCCCATTCCTTGATTTAACCTTTATCCCTCAATCAAATTTTAAACATTATACTCACTCTTAAAATTACTTTATATATAATCTTGTAATTTTTTTTGTTCTATAGATGTTATATCTCCCTAACAGAATATGAATTTTTTGAGGGAATGGATTATTTAATTTTTGTCTGCATTTTCATAGTAGGCATGTAATAAATGTTTATTGAATTGAATGAAATAGAATCTATATAAAGAGGAGTGGGACTTGATCTCACAGAGGTCAGTGATCATTCTATGAAAGCCCCAAATCAGACAACTTCTTGACATCATTTGTCTCCTTAATGGTAATTTTTATGTAATAAACCCTGGTTTTAGATTAAGAAAATTTGAAGTCAAATCCCAATTCTGCTATTTGCTAACTGTATGATTATGGCTAAATTATTCAGCATCTCTGAGCTTCAGTCTCCTCAGCTGTGGATAATACAAGTGTGTTATATGAGTCTTATAGAATTATAAATTTGCAAAAGTATATGTATGCAAATTATTATGTCTTTGATTTTAAGAAATGATAAAAAATTAAAGCATAATGAAATATGATTTTATGTATTTAACTTTTTAAGAACTCACTTATTTAATTTATAAAACAAAGAATATATAGTATATCATCCCTAAAGTATCTTTTAGTCCTCTATAAAACAATGATTTCAAAAAGGTAGAAACTCCTTTAATTCTTTAAAGATGCAGTATAAGACTTAGCCCCAAGGTGTCAGTATCGCATAAGTTAGTTATATTCTCCTGTGCATGATTAAGTCATTGAACTATTTGAAGACCAATAAAAGATGTATGCTGTGTTATTACTAAGTGCTATTTGTGTCAATTCTATAACCTGTGAAATAAATAATAAAGAGAAGAGAGAATTCTCTTTAGGATCATCTGAGGAAATAGTGCTTCTTTTGAAGCACATTTCTAGTCTAATCATCTCAAAATGGAGCCTAATTTGCTTTAGGAGTAGGGCTTTGAGGATAAAATAGAAACAGGGAAGCAAAACTTCCCAATCACTTTCTTTGAACTCTCTTGTGCCAATGAATTCAATGACATGACCTTACAGATACTTCTACCTCTACTTCATTGTTTCTGAAATAAAAAAAAGGAAGTCTAGTGAGAAAAAATTAAAAATAATTGTTCCTATTTCATATTCTATCCTGCTTCCATTAGTCTTCTTTATCACTTTGCTTCCTTGTTTTTCAGTATGTTATGGTACTATATTTATAATAAAGATATAAGGGTTTGAGACCTAGGTCCAACACACTTAAAAGTTGTATATTTGGTCATTGCCCCTAGAAAGGCTATAATTTAAGGTTAGATATAGAGCTCCTCCCCTTTCTATTTGAATGGGTTTTATATATTCATTCCTCTTTACTTCATTCATATGGAAAGAGATTTGCTGACCCAAGTGGCCTACTATTTCACAATGAAGTATCAGGCTCAAGGAGTCCTGGGACAGATCTGGACTTTTTTCATTCTTTCTGGTAAGTCTGACCTTGATATAAATTCATGTGGAAATTCTACAAGCTATTTTCTCCCAACAATGTAGATTCAGAACTGGAAATGTGTAGGGGACAGATTCTTTCCTGAGTTCATACTACCAATGTGTCTCATGCAGTGACTACCATAGGTCCCTGTGCAAATTTTTTGGAAATTCAAAGATCACAAAGATGTGGTTGCAGAATTTTAGAGAAATAAAGATGAATATCCATAGGTGCTATCAGGAGAATGGAATCTGATATTTGAATTGGAAGGGATCTCTAAGATTTTTGGATGAAACCCTCTTATCTTATGGTTGAAGAGCCTAAGATATAGAGAAACAAATGCTTTGCCTATTATCACTTAGGTAATTAATAGTATAACCAAGACTAAAAGCCAGGTCTCTTGAAAGTACCAATATTCACAGAATCATGTCATGAATCTAGAGCTGGAAGTCACCTTGAAGGTTCAGTTCAACTATCAATTATTCTCCTTTTGGTCTCTTCTGTTGGAATTTCCTTTATACATGATTTATTATCTCTGCTCTCATTGAATTAAGTTGTTCATTTAGGTCTAAGAATTCCCTAGAAGCTTGGCTTCTAGACGGGTTTTTCCTAATATAACTATGTGATTTTTTTTCTAGGTGTTGGAAAGAATATTGAACAGCCAGCTCTGTTGATGGTCACAGAAGGAACATCTATTAAAATCAATTGTAAATACCAAACAGATGGCTTTAATGGGCTGTACTGGTACCGACAATGTGAGGGTGGTGCTCCCATGGATGCTTACTACAGGGTTCTGGATGGTTTGAAAGATCACGGTGAATTTGTTTCATTTCTTAGTCAAGCTAACACATACAGTTATCTCCTTCTAAATCATTCCAAGAAGACAAATTCTGCTTCTTATCTGTGTGCTGTGATAGACACTGTGACTCAGATAGCTCTTGCAAGCTGTATTGTAATTCATGTTTCATTATAGTGATGCTTTAGAGGACCAACAACTTCAATGGTGTGGTTATGATGTGGTTATTCCCTTTAACAACATGAAATTACAATCCACCCTCTCTTCATATGCTATATGACTCTAATCTATAGTTTTCTATTAATCTTGCAAGGAAGATCTAGTCAAAATACTGAGTTAAGACTTCTACATTTTTTTTATTTCTTAACATTTCTTGGGAACTAGTGTTGCACTCTTGTTTTTTCATGTTTTGACATAATAGACTTTTCTTGACAAACACTCAAAAAGCTACTTTACATTGTATAATTCTTGAAAAAATTTGATAATTTACTGTTAGATCATTAGATTAAAGAAAGGATTAGTCTTTTACTTTTGACATCATTATATTAACATGGATACTTGTAATTGATTAGAGTTTTCAGGCCATACTATGTTGACTTTATTTACCCTGTTGTGGTAATTATTGTCAATTTACATTTTATTCTTTTACCTCTGCTTTCTTCATTCTGCATGATTTCATAGGAGCTTTCTGAGATTTCTTTGAATGCTTTGAATTCATATTTCCTTTTTGTTCTCTAATATTTCATTGCATGTACATGCCATAGTTTGTCTAGACATTCATTATTCAATAATTAGGCATGTATTTTTTCAACTGTTTATCAGAAATCATACTATGAATATTTTTGCACAAATAGATCTTTTCTTTTTTTACAGTTAATAAGATCAGAGGTGAAACAAGGTTGCCTACCATCACCATTATTCATTATTGTATTAGAAATGTTAGCTTTTTTTTGGTATTCTGAATGTAAAAATATATATATATATATATTTAATTTCCCCCATTTTAAAATTAATTTTATAATTATACATTTTAACAGTATATATGCATGAGTAATTTTTTAATAATATTATCTCTTGTATTCATTTTTCCAGATTTTACCCTCCCTCCCTCTACTCCCTCCCCTAGATGACAGGCAATCTCATACATTTTACATGTGTTACAGTATAACCTAGATATAATATATGTGTGTAAATCCAATTTTCTTGTTGCACGTTAAGTATTGGATTCTGAAGGTATAAGTAACCTGGGTAGATAGACAGTAGCGCTAATATTTTACATTCAATTCCCAGTGTTCCTTCTCTGGGTGTAGTTGAGAAATGTTAGCTTTAGCAATAAGAGAAGAAAAAGAAATTAAAGGAATTAGAATAGGTAATGAGAAAACAAAATTATCACTCTTTGTAGATGATATGATGGTATACTTAGTGAATCCTAAAGAATCAACTAAAAAACTATTAGTAACAATTCACAACTTTAGCAAAGTTGCAGGATACAAAATAAATCCACATAAATCATCAGCATTTCTATATGCTATCAACAAAGACTAGCAGCAAGAGATACAAAGAAAAATTACATTTAAAATAATCGCAGATAATAGAAAATATTTGGGAGTCTACCTGCCATGACAAAGTTAGGAATTATATGAACACAATTACAAAATACTTACACAAACAAAGTTAGATCTAAACAATTAAAAGAATATCAAATACTCAGGAGTAGAGTGATATAATAAAAATGACAATTCTACCTAAATTAATATACTTATTATTATCAAACTGCCAAGAAACTATTTTACAGAGTTAGGAAAAATAATAACAAAGTTCATCTGGAACAATTTCAAGGGAATTAATGAAAAAATGCAAATGAAGGTGGTCAAGCTGTACCTTTTCTAAAACTGTATTATAAAGCAGTGGTCATCAAAATCATTTGGTACTGGCTAAGAAATACAGTAGTTTTTCAGTGGAATAGGTTAGGTTCACAAGACATAATAGTCAATGATTATAGTAATCTAGTGTTTTATAAGCCCAAGCTTCTGGGATAAGAACTCACTAATTGACAAAAATTGCTTGGAAAATTGAAAATAGTATGATAGAAACTAAACATTAACCAGTACCTAACATCTTATACCAAGATAAAGTTGAAATGGCTTCATGATTTGGACATAAATGGTGATACTATAAGCATATTAGAAAAGCAAGAGATAGTCTACCTCTCAGATCTATGGAGAAGGAAGGAATTTATGGCCAAAGAAAAACATTATGAAATACAAAATGAATGATTTTGATTATATTAAATTAAAAAGTTTGTGTACAAACAAAACTAATGCAGAGAAGATTACAAAGGAAGCAGAAACTGGGAAAAATTTTTATATCCAAGAGTTCTGATAAAGGCCTTATTTCTAAAATGTATGGAGAATTGGTTCAAGTTTATAACACAAGCTGTGGTCAAAGAACATGAATAGACAATTTTCAGATGAAGAAATTAAAACCATTTCTAGTCATATGAAAAAATGCTCTAAATCACTATTGATCAGAGAAATGCATATTAAGATAACTCTGAAGTACTACTACATACTTCTCAGATTGGCTAAAATGACAGAAAAAGATAGTGATAAATATTGGAGGGGATGTGGGAAAACTGGGACAATAAAACATTGTTGGTGAAGTTGTGAACTGACCCAACCATTCTTGAAAACAATGTGAATCTATGCCCAAAAGGCTATTGAAGCTGTGCATACCCTTTGATCCAGCAGTGTCTCCACTGGGTCTGTATTCCAAAACAAATCATAAAAAAGAAAAAAGGACCCACATGTACAAAATGTTTGTAGCAACCCTTTTTGTAGTGACAAGGAACTGGAAATTGAGTGAATGCCCATCAATTGTGCAATAGCTGAATAAACATGCATCTATATTGCCACAACCTCTCCAACAATGTATTTTTTCTTGTTTTTCTTTGTTATTTGAGGAATGTGAGGTGATATCTAAGAATGACTTTAATTTACATTTCTTGTTTTTTTGATTGACATTTTCTTTTAGATTTTAAATAGTATTTTATTTCTCCAAATACATGCAAAAATAGTTTCAACATTAAGTTTTGAAAAATCTTGTGTTCCAGATTTTTCCTCCTTCTTTCTCCCCTTGCATTTCTTGGTTTTGAATATTTTTTCAGATTGAATTGATAATTTATACTTTTTTTGGGAAAATTGTTTATTCATATCCTTTAACTATTTGAACTATTAAGGGATGGCTTCCAGATTTGTATTACGTACCTATAGATGTCTTTATATAAGTGGAATGGACTTTTGAAAACAAAGTTGATTTAATGTTTGAAATTGAAGGTACTGAGGGCATTCTGTTGTTTTTCTTGAAATGTCAAATCAAAGCCAGTGGAACTTTTGAAATGTAATTTTCTGTGTGTGTACAGGTGTATTTTTGTTATTGTTTTAAAATTAATTAAAGCAATGGAATAAATAGGATGTGTTTGCTGTATTTGTAGTCAGAGGACCTCAGTTAAATTATAAATAAGTTCTGCCACGACTACCTTGGGCAAATCACCATGGTATTTCTGAATCTCAATTTCCTCCTCTGAAAAATGAGGGTTTTGGGCCAGATTGTTGTGTCCTGCTTTCTAGAGTCCCCAAGTTGAGGTGACAAAATGTATCATGCTTTCTAGAGCCCCCACACTGGGGTGATTAAAATATCCCTTCCTAGTGGAGAAGTGATGAGGTGGGACTCCTGAGGATGGTGGAAAAATGGAGTCCGTTTATTTAAGGATTTTCCCCTTTACATAATGTAACAAAAACAACACTGTGCATGTAGGACCACATAAACAACTTGCTATTGTACGTAGTTTGCTATCTGGTATCAGTCTTCCACCTGGTATCACTCTGCCTCAATCTCCACACAGGTTGTCACTGCCCTCTGAATTCTCAGGAAGGCTAAGAGTTCTTAGGGGAGATGGGGAGCCATACCAGACATTGTTAGCAGGTTCCCTCTGGGCTGAAGGGTCTTATACATTACCCAGAGTTCCCCCACTGACTGTAGTCCTCTATACCAGATGACTTAAAAAGTCTTTTTCAGCTCTAAATCTGTAGTCCTCCAATAATTAAGCCCTTTAAGATTGGTTGGTTCCCCATGGGAAGGAAAGAGAGAGACAAGAACAACAAGTCAAATAGAGTTATACATGGACATAGTCTTCCACTTTTGTTCCAAATCCTTGATTTTATAATGCATGTGAAAATAGCAACATGTCTCCCAGGCTTTAAGTGGTCTTACATTTACTTCTATGTACAGACCAAACATAGTAATTGGTTTTCATTCACCCACAAACCTACTTCCTCTCCAAAGAAGATATTCTTCTACATTGTACCAGTTCTATGTATTACAATTATAGTAACATAGATTATAGTTTAGAACTGGAAGACATTTCAAGGACCATCTAATCTAATCTCCTTATTTTACATATGAGAAAGAGATCCAAGGAATTTATGACATTTTCAAACTCTCAACATACACTTTAAAAATGAAGATATGCAGCAATTTCTTGATATCTTTTGATACTTTTTTTTCTATTGCCTGATTCTAGCTTGATGACAAATTTATAGTGGTAGGAATATTTTAATTTGGTAGAACAGAATAATTTTCATGACTAACAATGTTTATCCTACTACAGATTGATTATTATTTCAAGTTCTAGAGAAAGATAGTGAAATATGATGAAAATTCTTTTACTTTTGTAGTAATCTGTAAGTGATCTATTTTCTTAACTCAGAGTTCATTTAAAATATATTAATGTTAAGAGATAGTTGATATCTGAAGGGTTTGAAAATATATTTTGGTTTTGGAAATTAACTCTGGAAAATAGAGTGATTTTTACTTGCATTGGACAGCTAGAGGGTTCAATGGATAGAGTGCTGTGCTTGAAGCCTAATTATATTCATATTTCAAGTTCTCTTCTTTATGGTGGTAGATGATAAGTTTTCTGTAATTCTTATTATGACTCCTTGCTATATGAATGACTTCATTTTGGATTCTGGTAGTATTTTTTCTTAAACAAGATTTTCTCTATGATGTCTCTGGGCTATTCATTTTGTAAGAGCAAAGGTTAAGATGGATAGTCTTAAGTGTTACTTTGGTATTCAGTGTAGGTTGAAAGACATATATGAAGACCAGTGAGGGAATTTGTTTCACTTGATTATGCAATTTTGCTCTAAGGAACTTTTTTTCTTTTCTTCACCCCCCCTCCCCATAGGGTACTAAGGAAAGAAAATAGGTGTCTAATTATAATAATTAAAAAAAACCCCATAGAAATGAGAGTTGCTATAGCTGTGGAATGTAACATATTTATCCAAATGAAATAACTGGACTTCATCTGTAGTATTTATGGGAACTTAGGATAAGCAGGAATGGATAGGTTGTGATTTATACTACTGGAAGAAGTAACTCCTAAATAAGGGTTTTGGAAGGTTTCCTAAATGGGTAACTTTTGTGACAAAGTCAGCAGCTATTCTGTGAAAATAAAAAACAACTTGTGTACTATGCTAAATTTATAAATCAGCAATGCCATTTGTTCTGTTCTTTGATAAGGAAATCATTGCACTTCTATTATAATTTATTCTGCAAATTTATTAGAATGGCCTTTCAAGGGTGTAGCTGGCCAACTCTTGGTTGCAAGGAAAGGTGAAGAGACACAAATACACTTTCCATTGAGGGACATGGTCCTTTAGACCTGTGGATGTCTTTGGTTTGGTTCTGATGCTTATCCTAGTGGTATAGTTGCTAATCACTTGTGTGTCGGTCTTTAAAAAAAAGGATTAGTTAGATTGGAACTTATATTTCCCTATATAAAGAAATAGTCCTTGCTTCCTATTGTGGATTTTGGTATTTTTAAAGTAAAATTTTCCCCATTTATAAAATCTATGTCTTGTAGAACCAGGGAGTCAAAGGCCAAAGAAAATTTAACTTTATAATAATTATTTGCTTTTATAACCCTGGGATCTTGCTCTATGAAATGATATTTTTTATCCAATCAGAGACCAGGCTAGCAGAGGATATTCTTTAGATGGGAATCTTATCTATGGCCTCATAACTTTTATTAACAATAGAGGATGGAGGTAGATCAAAGTTGGTGGAATAGGGAAGCACTTAGCCGAGCTCTACAAAATTCCCCTCCAAATAATTCTAAAATAGTGCCTCAAAGAGAATTCAGAAGTGGCAGAACCAACAAAAAGTTCAGTGAAGACAAATTTCCTGTCCACTTAGGAGATTGGCAGGAAGGGTCTGTTTTACCCTGGTAGTTGTGGTTACTAGGAGCATAGTACAGGCAGAGCAGGTTACATCTTGAGGGTGGCTGCACTGGGGGTGGTAACTTTGGGAACTCTTAGCTCGTAAAAATGAGGGTCCACATGGTTTGTCAGAAAATTTAAGAGTATGTTTCAAGATCCTGTTTCATCATGAAATTCTGTGTCACAGTCCCAGAGCCAAAAGGAACACTGACACTAGAAACTGAGGAACAGTAGGGGTTTAGGCTGGGGTTTCAGGATGGAAAGGAGTACTTCTTGAAAGTTCATGGGGAAGGTGGGAGCCTAATCTCAATTCTAAGACAGAGGAAAACATTAGCGATTGTAGCTGCAGAAGAGTGGGGGACCTGTTCACAGTTTCAGGGCCGGGAGGAGTTCCAGTGCTGGTGTATACAGGGAAACAAGGTTCCTTTCTGGGTAAAAACTAGAATACAGGCTTGGAGAGCCATGATCATACTTCTTAGATCCACCACTATAGAAATACCACAAATTTACAGACACCCGGAGCTATCTCTGAAAAGAAAAACAAGAAAAGCCTAAAGCTTGGGACAGTGCCCTTTCTACCCTAAGAGTAGAATCCAATTTTAAAATGAAGTTAAAAATCAAATAAATTGACTGGGAAAATGAACAAAATATGCAAAAATAACCTGATTGTAACAAATTACTATGGTGAAAGGGAAGCTCATGATGCAAATTCAGAAGAAGATAATGATGTCAAAGCAGATGTATACAAAGTCTCAAAGAAAAATGTGAATAAATCATCGGTCTCTAAAAGAATTTCTGGAAGAGCTCAAAAATGGTTATGAAAGTCAAATAAGAGAGACAGAAGAAAAATTGAAAAAACAAATTATAGAGATACTAGAAAATTATGAAAAGAGAGTCAATAACTTGATAAAAGGGCAAAAATCCTGAAGAAAACAATGCATTTAAAAAAGAGAATTGACCAAATGGGAAAAGTGATGTAAAAGTTCACTCAAGAAAAAAATTCCTTAAAAATTAGAGTTGATGTTGCTGAGTGAAATGAGCAGAACCAGAAGATCACTATACACTTCAACAACAATACTGTATGAGGATGTATTCTGATGGAAGTGGAAATCTTCAACATAAAGAAGATCCAACTCACTTCCAGTTGATCAATGATGGACAGAAATAACTACACCCAGAGAAGGAACACTGGGAAGCGAATGTAAATTGTTAGCACTACTGTCTATCTACCCAGGTTATTTATACCTTCGGAAGCTAATAATTAATGTGCAACGAGAAAATGGTATTTACACACATATATTGTATCTAGGTTATATTGTAACACATGTAAAATGTATGGGATTACCTGCCATCGGGGGGAGGGAGTGGAGGGAGTGGAGGGAGGGAGGGGATAATTTGGAAAAATGAATAAAAAAAAATTAGAGTTGAGCAAGTCAGATCTAATGACCCAATGAGACACCAAGAAACAATAAAGCAAAATTAAAAAAATGAAAAAAAAAACCACAGAAGAAAATGAGAATTTATTTCATTGAAAAAAAAAACAACAATTGGCCTGGAAAATAGATTGAGGAGATATAATTTAAGAATTATTGGACTATGATCTTGTAATGAAGGGAGTCATCTACGCTCTGAGAGAACACTGTGAACACTGAGTGTGGATCACAACATAGTATTTTCACTCTTTTTTTGTTATTGTTGGCTTGCATTTTGTTTTCTCATTTTTTCCCCTTTTTGATCTGATTTTTCTTGTGCAGCATGATAATTGTGGAACTATATATAAAAGAATTGCACATGTTTAACATATATTGGATTACTTGCCATCTAGGGGATGGCATGGGAGGGAGGAAAAAAATTTGAAACACAAGGTTTTACAAGGGTGAATGCTGAAAATTACCTATGCATGTTTTGAAAATAAAAAGCTTTAATAAAAAAAAGTTATTGGACTATCTGAAAGTCATGATCAAATGACTTTCAAAATTAAATCTTCCCAGAATCCTTCCCCCTATTAATTCTAATTCTATATAAACTTTTTGGGAAACCAGACAAAGAAGGAAATAGAGAACATTATTGTAATGTATGGAACAGCTCTCTGGAAGACCTCTGGATGAGTCTTGGTCTTTTGTGGGGGAGTGATGAAAGCAGGAGAGCCACCACAAGGATCTCTGTTTCTGTCACATCTTTTGTGTCTCCTCTGTGTCTGTGTCTAAGTCTGAGTCTGAGTCTGAGTCTGAGATCGAGCTCAAGCTTGAGCTCTTAGAGAACCATTATTTCATCAACCACACAGAGTAAACACCCTGCTATAAGTATCCTTGCTTTCCCAGAATTTCCCCATTATCTGTGGCCCTCTACATCTCCTGCTTTACTTTGTTTTAGAACACAGGTGACTTCTCAGGAAGGGAGGCGAGAACACCAAAGGAAGGTGATTATGCTCTCCCTGACTTCTTAGGAAAAGAGGTGGTCCCCAAAGGGAAATGAGAAGCCAAACCAGATATTGTTAGCAAGTTTCCTCTGGGCTGAAGGGTCTTAACTGAAATAAATGTACATAAATCAATCAGCATGGGAGGCATTACACAAGCACATAGTAATATAACACAGGCTAATAGTGATGTAACAAATAACATGAATCAACATGAGGAATTATACATGCCCATAAATCCTAGAAGAAGGGTATATAAATAACAATCACACATAAACTTCCTTCAGCAACCAAGAAATAGTCCAAAACCAATCTATTGTCTATTACTTCATGTGTCAGGGAATCCAATTATTCCTGCAGGTTTTGAAGTCCTGCTCTCATCAACAATTTTTGATGTTCATGAGTCAATTGCCATATACATTGAGTTAATAACCACACTTTTTCAGTGGCACGTGTAGTCAGAAATGGAACCACCAGATGTTTCTTGGGTCTTTTCCTTTGTTTCAAGGGTCTTTTCTGTCTTTCTCCAATGGACAAGGCGAATACAGCTCATTAGCACCAATCTGATTCCTTCTCCATCTGTAGAGATACAAGCAAATCATCTCCCTCAAGCAGTTAATCTCTCTGGTCCCTTCCATTCACCACTTTCTGGCTCTCTCCACATTATCTGGCGATTATCTAAAGATAGTGGAGCTGCTCTCACTGGACACTGTTCTTCTGGTGGGTTGTGAAATCTGTCTGCTGGAGCCAGTGCATCTCCATCAAAAATTAAAAAAAGTAATAGTATAAAGAGCTAAATTTAAAAGTTCTCTAAGGTTACCTGTGGCTCCCACTTTCTTTTGTTTTTGGAGGAGCATCTTGATGTCTCTGTTTCTTTTCTCTACTATTGCCTGCTCTTGAGGATTAAAGGATATGCCAGTGGGATGTAAAATCTTAAACTGTGCACTAAACTGTGCAAAATGTTTAGAAGTATATGCAGTTCCGTTATCTGTTTAAAAACTTGTATAAGGAATTCAGTGACTACTTGGGCTGTCTCTTTTGCTGCTGGTATTGCAAAAGTAAATCCTGAAAAGGTATCTACTACAACATGGATAAAAGACAGACAACCAAAAGATTTATAGTGGGTCACATCTATTTGCCAAATTTTATTGAGTCTCAAACCATGAAGGTTCTTCCCTGAAAAGAGCATAGAAGCATGGAAAGGAAGGCAAGCTGTACAGACTTTTACTATGCTTTGTTTCCTTTTTTGTTATCCCAAATTGAACATGGTTAGAAGGCTATTGGCCTTTGAATTTCCATAAAAAATAGGATCTGGAAGTCCACTATGGGATTGGACATACAAGATATAAATCTGGGGGCAGCTAGGTGGCACAGTGGATAGAGCACCAGCCCTGAATTCAGGAGGGCCCGAGTTCAAATCTGGTCTCAGATACTTAACACTTCCTAGCTGTGTGACCCTGGGCAAGTCACTTAACTCCAGCCTCAGGGGGAAAAAAAAAGATATAAATCTTTCCTGGACACTTTCTCACTTGCTTTTGAAATTCCTTAAAGAGCTGATATATAGTAGAAGCTACAAATTTTATTTGGACTGTGGTAATTCTTTGTATCACACCTATTGAATAAGCTGAATCAGATATTATATTTACATCTCCTGGATAATAAGTAAGATTGTATACAATTCATTCTGCTAGTGGACTGAAAAGGAGTTCTGACAACTCTCTTTATAGTTAAATCATAAGAGTAAATAGCTATGTTTGGATACATCTATAAAGATAGTTGATCCTTTAAGAGGAAGCTTAGAAATCTTTTCTTCAAAAATCAATTGCCAATTATGTAATAGCCAGGTTATCTTTAATGGAGACCCCTGTGTAAAATTTGGAGCCATGGCCAATAAAATTTGCCATTAATTTGTGCATTGGTATAAAAGGTGTATATCTTGTTAGGTCTTATCACAGATAATTGTACTGCTCACTTAATGGCTTTTAATAAAATTCTAGCCACAAGCCCTGGGTAAGGAGTAAGGCTTTGTTCTGGTTGTGCTGGGAGGTTCACCCACTCTATCACACTGTCTCCTTGATGAAGGACTGCTGTAGGTGCCTCTTTTGTAGCAAAACTGATATTTACAAAGGTTTTTGAGTGACTCTTTCAACCACATTGGATAAAACCAGTTCAGCCTCTCTCAAAGCCTCTTGAGCTTCTTTTGTAAGCTAGTGTGGTGAGTTTAAAGCAGTGTCTCCCCTTAAAATGTCATATAATGGTTGTAATTGATAGGCAGTTAAGCCTAGTGGACATATCCATTGGATATCTCCTATCAATTTCTGAAAATCATTTAAGGTGTTCAATTTCTCATTCTTAAAGACAGCTTTTGTACTGTAAGCACCTTAGGATATATTCATATCCTAAATATTGAAAGGGAGTATGCCTTTGAATTTTTTCTGGAGCTATATGCAATTTGTAGTTCCTTAGTGTTTCTATGGTCTTTTTGTAGACATGCTTCTAATATTTGCTCCTCAGGCACACACCCCGAGATATCATCCATGTAATGTAATAACATAATTTTTGGAAATGCTTTTCTTACTGGAGTAAAAGCAGCAGCAACATACATTTGACGACTATTTTTCATGTCGTCAAAACTGTCCATTCATATCTTTTATAAGGCTCAGCTAAATTAATACTGGACACTGAAAAGGCAAATATTTTCATATCCTCCTTATCCAGAGGGATAGAATAGAAATAATCCTTATAATGTCTATAACCCAAAGAGGTCATTCTCTAGACAATTGAGTAGGAGATGGAAGTCCAGGATGAAGAGGTCCCATAATATCCTTCTGTTCATTTACTTTTCTCAAATCAGTCAACATCCTTCATTTTCTAGATTTCTTTTTTAATACAGGGGAATTCCAAGGACTTAGAGAAGGTTGTAAGTGTCTTTGGTCAAGTTGCTCCTGCACTATATCTAATAAGGCCTGAATTTTTTCATTTGTTAAGGGCCACTGTTCTACCCAACTGGTGTATCAGTTTTCCATTGAATGGGAACAGGTGAGAGTGCAGGCAGGCTTTCTACAGCAACCCTGCCTAAAAAGCCAAAGTACTCAATTGTAATCCTAACTGTTGTAAGATGTCTCTTCCCCATAGATTGATGGGGATTTTTTTAACTACAAAAGGAGTAAAACTCCTGTTTTGTCTTCAAATTTTCATCTCAAAGGGGTAGCACTAATTTAAGTTGCTATTGATCCTTCTAAGACAGACATAGGGATGTCTTCCATAATCTTTGGCCAATGACTGGGCCAATGGCACCTCTAATGACTATATGATCTGCACCCATGTCTACCAACCCTTTCAATGGTATGCCATTTACATAAATAGTGAGCATAGTATGGTCAGGTATAACAGCTGCAGTCTAGAATATTCCTGGATTCTGTTGCTGGGAGTCAAAATCTGGGTAAATATCACCAAATTGCCTATTAAGATTATGTATCAACAAACATGATGCTACTACTTCTCCTGGGTGATAAGTCACACATTGTCTACTTGTATTAATGATTGGGATATTATCTATACATTCTCCAGTTTTCCACATCATTGTATGGATGGACATTGTTGTAAGCACTCTTAGGAGGTGAAATGGTCAAGCCTACAGTGTGTGGAGGCAAGGGATCTATAGGCTGGACAGGGACAGATTTCATCTTTCCAGGGGATATCTCAGTAGTCCCAGCTACATACAACTCGATTCTCCCCTATTGTAATCCCTTTCTCCCATCAGATTGCTTCTTGGCTGATTGATCATATTGAAGTACTGAACTTTTGGATATTCTCTGGGTGTAACATCAACTGCCATCATGCTCCACCTGTTTTTTGCCTGGAGCCCTGGGGTTGGGCCCCACCTGTCATTTCCCTGAGTCAATCTGATGTCCACTGGGGCTCTGGAGCCAAGTCCCACTTTCTATTTCCCTGAGTCAATCTACATTCTGATGCCCAATGGAAGCCTTTTAGACATAGGGTTTTGAGTCTTGTTCTCCCACACTATTTTTTCACTTTATCTTTATGCCAACATTGAGCTTTCAAATGCCTTACTTTACCCCATGAAAGCACTGATGAGTGTCTTTGGAAGTCCCTTGCCAAAAAAGATCCTGTCTTTCCATGTTCAGATCTTGAAAAATCTGCATCATATCCTGTAAAAGGCATTTGTCCCCACTGTGGTACAGTGTCTTATGATCTCCTTTAAAGTAGCATCCTTGTGTAGTTCTAGTACTACAATCCTCATTAGTATTTTCTCTAGTAAGTTGTCTTATCATAATTCTGTTGCTACATTTTCACCAATAATTTGTATGACAGCTGTCTCAGACATACCATAAAATCAGCAAAGGGTTCATTTGGACCTTGCACTCTTTTCGTGAAGGCTTTCCTTTTATCTTGTCTTCCTGAGAAGGTGACCCATGCTTTGATAGCAGCAAAAGCAATTTTCTCAGATGGGGCTATGGGGTAATTAATCTGTGCTAAAGTGTCTGCATAAGGACATAAACCGGCTAGTTGATCAAAGATGATTGGAGTATTAACTCCAGGTTGCCTATTTCATTGGGCTTGTGCTCTACAGAGTTCACTATACTCAGAAAGCCACAACAAGTTTTGTCCAGTTCTAAACATGTCTTTGCTATAGATTTCCAATCACTAGGGATTAAAATTTCATAAGCCAAATTCTCTAATAGCATCTTAACATAAGACAATGTAGATCCATAAAGAGTGCAAGCCTTTTTCAGATCTTTGATAATTTCCAGATTGAAAGGAGTGTATCTTTTCCTAACTTGACTTGAAGAGTCAAACTCTTCAATCACAGGGTATGTTTCTATTCTCAAATCAGATGTATCCTGTCCTTCCTCTTTAACTTTAACTAATGCCTTTTGTAATTATGTCATAGGGAGTGGACAAAACTGCTTCATGGGTGGTGCTGATGGTGTCACTGCACTTCCCAATCCTCCTCTTCCTCTGCCCACAAAAGTGAAATTGAGGGAGGAGGGTCAGGAGATGGGGAATACCCTAAAAGCACCTGCTCAGGTGTAGGCAGAAGTGAAACTGAGTTGTGAAAATGAAAAACTCCATACTCTTTAAGCTCATCAGCACTATCCTTAAGGTACTTAGCTCCTTTCTTGTCCTACTCTCCATGCCCTCCAGCTGTGCTGTCAGTCCTGCTCCTTCTCCTCACACTTCCTTGTCTGGTTGTCCACATTAAAATTTTTCCTTTTTTTTTTTTTTTTTTTTACAACTTGTGGGCTTTTTTTTTTTTTTTTTTTTTTTTTTAAAGCCAATTGTATTATATTGTACATAAGAACTGTTTCCTCAGAAATTGAATCAGGACCATTAACATTGTAATATTTAATTAATTGCTCTCCCACTATTTTCCATTTATCTGGCTCTAATTTTTCTTCCTTAGAGAGCCAAGGAGATGTGCATTCTAATATATTTAAGACACCTGTGATCTGCTTTCAAATTACCAACAAATCTTGCTTCTTTATTAACTTTATTATGCATGCTACACACTCCCCTCAGGGTGGGGGAGACTCTTTTCTTAGTATTTGCCCCATTTCAGCTAAAAAATAAAAGTGACTAGTTTAGCCCTTACCAAAATTTCCTGCTGATCTATTTTTGTACTCGTCTTATTTCCGGGTCACAGAGACTTCTCCACAGAGCTTACAATTGTGTCTGCCGAACTGCTGAGTGTCTAGGGCCCCACGTTTAGTGTCCCACATTTGGATGCCAAAATGTAATGTCTGGACTAGCTCTCTGGAGGATCTCTGGATGAACTTTGGTCTTTGGAGGGGGGGGGGTGATGAAGGCAGGAGAGCACCATGAGGATTTCTATTTCTGTCCTGTCTTCTATGTTTCCTCTGTGTCTGTCTGAGTTTGAGTCTGAGATTGAGCATGAGCTTGACATCTCATCTCCAGTCCTCTCAGTCCTTAAATACCTCAATCTGATTATATCTTTACATCACACTAAGTATATGTGAACTAGAGAACCATTATATCATCACTCACACTGAGTAAACACCCTACTGTAAGTTTATACCTTTCCCAGAGTTCCCCCATTATCTGCGGCCCACTATACATTTTGGGATGCAAAATGTATAATTTTGATTACATCAAATTAAAAGAGCTTGTCCAAACAAAACCAATGTAGTAATCATTAGAAGGGAAGCAGAAACTATGAAACAATTTTTACAGCAAGTTCTTTTGATTAAGGCTTCATTTCTTAAATATATAAAGAATCAAGCCAAATTTAAGAGAACATGAATTATTTCCCAATTGATAAATGGTTAAAGGATTTAAAACAGGCAGTTTTCTGAAGAAGAAATCAAAGCTATCTATAATAATACAAACAGTTCTCTAAATTGCTATTAGAGAAATGCAAATTGAAACAACTTTGAGGTACACCTTATACCTATCAGATTGACTAATATGACTGAAAAGGAAAATGACAAGTGTTGTAAGGAATATGGAAAAATACAAATGCTATGTATAAAATATGCATTGTTGGTGGAGTTGTAAATTGAGTCAACCATAATCATCTATTCCCTTACATACTACTAGGTAAGTGTTAGGATTTCAAGGTGAGAACTCGGGTTGTCTGGACAGTGACAAGGTGAGAACTCAGGTTGATTTGACAGTTCTCTGGCTCAGACCTTTGGTTTGGGCCTTTAAAGGGAGTTTACACTTTAGCAATTCTAAGAGGATCAAGTTCATTGGTGGAAGTATTTCCCCACACCCCATTGAGTTCTCACATGCCTATTCTCTGGGAGGATAAAAGAAGGGTAGCATTAGGTCTGAGAGGATCTACTCTGGCATAAGGAGACCAGTCTGATTTGGGGAAGGACAAGAGCTGGAGGAGATTCAGAGCTCCCAAGAAACCTGCGCACAGAGGAAAAAATTTTACAGATCTCCTCCCAGAGAAGGATTATAATTGAGCAGACAACTGGACCCTCACAATTCAAGAACTTTACAGATTAGCGCCCAATGTGGGGCGTGGGGAAATACTTCCACCAATGAACTTGCTCCTCTTAGAATTCCTAAGGTGTAAACTCCCTTTAAAGGCCCGAACCAAAGGTCTGAGCCAGAGAACTGTCAAGTCAACCTGAGTTCTCACCTTGTAATTGTCCAGACAACCTGAGTTCTCACCTTGTCACTGTCTAGACAACCTGAGTTCTCACCTTGTAATCCTAACAGGTAAGTATCCCAAAGACATTTTTTTTTTAAAAAAGGAACTTTTATGTACAAAAATATGTATTTGTGGTGGCAAAGAATTGGAAATTAAGGGTTGACCAACAATTAAGGAATGGATGAACAAATTGTATTATATGATTATTATAGAATACTTTTGCAACAAATAGGATGCTTTCAGAAAATCTTGGAGGACTTACATGAACTGATGGAAATAAAATGAACAGAACCAGGAGAACATTGTACACAAGGACATTAGTTTTATACAATGAACAACTGTGAATGACTTAGCTATTCTCAACAATACAATGAGCCAAGATAATTCCAAATCATCTATGATGAACAATGCTTTCCATCTACAGAGAATACTGATGTACTCTAAGTGAAGATTGAAGAATACTTTTTTACTTTCCTAATTTTTCATTGTTTATCTATCTATCTATTTATCTATCTGGTTTTAGTTTGTATTTTCTTTTGCAATAGAGTACTGTGGAAATGTTTTGCAAGATTATACATGCATAATGTATATTAAATTGCTTACCTTTTCAAGGACTGGGGAAGGGAGAGAGAAAGGAAAGAAGAGATTTTGGAACTCAGAGTAAAAAAATGAATATTAATAATTTTTAATTGAGAAAAAAATTTCAAAAAATGAAGGACCTTCCCCCTTTTCCCTTCCCTGCCCCTCCTCCTGAACCTTAGGAATGCAAGGTAAATGAAGAATTAAAAACAAAAAAAGAAACACTGCTAATTTAACAGAATCAAAGTACAAGGAAATCTATGTATATCTAAATAAGTCTTCCTTTTCTAATACAAATGCTTTCCTGGTCAAAATTATATTGAAATGTACATACATATAAGGTCAATATAAGGAATTAATTGGTACATTGCTTAGTCAGTAATCTATTTGTTTTTAATGATTGTTAATAAAGCAAGTCTAGACATGAGACGCTAAAGACTTGCTTCTAATAGAAATGTAAAGATCTTCTTAAGAACTGAAAAATACCATTGCTTATTTATAAGATTTAGAATAATGAATATATACATTTATTTATTAATAAGTATCCCTGTTTGTTTATTAATGAGAAAAAAACAACCTCCAAATTTCCAAGTAAATTGTTTCTTATCTATGCAGTGACAAGGCTTGAAGAACTTTCTACTTCAAATAATTATCTTAGGAGGAGGAAAAAAGAAAACAACTGAGAATTTAATATATAAATGAGGAAGAAAGACTTGGAAATATTTATTCATTTGCTCAAATGTCTCAAACATTAGCTTAGTGGCAGGGAACAATACATAGAAATAAATATTTTTGCAACATGCACTTTTCCCTGCTACTTTTAAGAAAAGAGGTGATTAAAATAAAGATATTTCCTTTATCTACAGCTATCCACAGAATCATGGGATATATAGTTTTAGATTTTGAGAGTCAAGATATTAAGAGAAGGTAGGAAAATCTATAGCCTAAAGCTAAAAAAATGTCAGATAAGTTCAGGGAAACAGAAAGAAACTTAAAATAATTATTTTTATTATTTTTCTGACTCTAACTTTGTGATACTGACTATAACTTTTATTAACTTATTTCTACAGAGTTGAACACTAAAATCCATACAAAAATTTACACAGTACTTGATTTAATACTTCATATTTTGGAGGTATCTTACATCTATGAGATGGATCAGAGAGCAAATATAAAAAGCTAAGTTTATCAACTGAAACTTCTTGATGAGGTCACAAACCTATTGAAATATATATATATATATATATATATATATATATATATATATATATATATATATATATATATATATATATATATATATATATATATATATGAAGGCTGCACTGTCAAAATCTACATATCTACATAAGTTCCCTGAACTTATCTGACATTTTTCTAACTGTTTAACTTGGGTGGGAGATATAGGAGAGAGGAAGAGGACAGAGAAACAGTGAAAAACAGACAGGATGAAGAGGAAAGGGAAGAGAAGTAGAATAAGGAGAAGGAGGAAGAAGAAAGGAAGGAGGTGGAGAAGAAAGGGGCAGAAGTAAAAAAAAGGAAGAAGAAAATGAGAAGGAGGAAGAGGAAGAGAGAAGATAATTTTAATTTGATTTGATTTTCACTGACCCTTGAAATTTTAATTATCTCTGCAGTTAGGTGGCACAGCCATTAGAGCACTGGATTTAAGATTCAGGAAGACCTGAATTTAAATCCAGCCTCAGACACAGAAAATTTATTTATAAAATGAGAATAACAACAACTACTTTACAGGGTTATTGTGAGGATCAAAAGAGAGAATATATGTAAAAACATTTTGTAAGTCTTAAAGCACTATACAAATGTTAACTATCAGTTATTATTCCTGTCAGTCTTTCAGCAACAAGTACTTAACTCACAAATATTTTTCCTAATTAATAATTTTATATGTTCTGCATTGGAGTTTTCAAAATAATATTATTTCCTTGCTCTGTATATCTTTCAAAAACTAACATTTGATTTGTGATTTAGTTTGCATTTAGTTGGGATGATAGATAGCAGAACAATAAAAATAGGTAAGACTTTTGACTTTATATTTGCCTAAACCAATGACAGATAAATTCCATCTTTTTCAAGAAGCCTTTTCCTATCCCTCTTAATACCTTCCTTCTGTCAATTATTTCCTTGTTTATATACACATACACATACACATACACACACATACATATACACACACATACACACAGACCCCTGTGTCTGTTTCTGTTTATCTCCATTTCTGGCTCTCTCAGTTATTTATGTTGTTCTATATGTTGTTTTTACCATTGACAATTAGATTTTGAACCCTTGGAGGGGAGCGACTGCTTTTTATTTTCTTCCTATTTCTAGTGCTTAGCACAGGGTCTGGCAATAGTAGGTGCTTAATAAATACTTATTGAATGTCTATTATCTTAATTCTACAGATCAGTCCCAGAATCTTGGAGAGATTATGTATCATGCGTTGTTTCACAGTTGACAATACATATCAAAGGTGGGATTTAAACTCAAGTTTCTTCTGAATACAAATCCAGAGTTCTTTCCCCTACAACACATTAATTTATTCCACCATGACTATCTGGAACATAGGGAAGACATTTCCTGATTTTAATGTATCCTATAGACTAGATACTATATGCACATCAGGGAGATGTAATGCCTTATTGTTTCAGCGCCCGAGGAATTGTTGTGTGGCCAATTTGATACCAATGGTAATATTTTTCATATCAATACTTTGAATAGAAATGAATGATACTTCATATATGAATATACTTGGAGACTGGTGTGGCAAGTGCTATTAGATGAGGTGAAGGCAAATGGCAATGCCATGCAAATCATGGCACCCAAGATTCTTGGACCTTTTCAATGCAACTTATTGATTGCAAGTTGCTCTCCTGTGATTGAGCAGTTGAATAAATGATTGCTGTAGATAGTGAGTTAGAATAATGATTTGAAAGAGAAAATGTTAATAATCACCCTAGGGATTCAAAGATAGCCAGTTCAATTATAGTGGTGCAGCTATCATTTAAAAAGCCGTATATTATGCAGATAAAAATCCTCAAGCTTTTAAACTTTATATTTACTTGTAGGAAGATTGATGTCATAGGAATTATGCATATTATATCTTAAGCTTCTAGAACAATTGGAAAAAAGTGAGAATTTGCATCATCAGAGGGACTGTTGCACTAGATGGTGAGTAAATGATGTTAGGACAGCAATTATTTTAATCAGAGAAAATAAATATTTCTTTCCCTGAAAACCAAATACTCAATTAAGGAATAATGATTTTTTTTTAAAGATAACAAACAGGCTTAGGAGCTGTTAGGTTGATTGGTTTGGTAATATGGAGCAGCTTTCCCACATTATTTTTTCTTCCTTTAACTTTAAAATCAGATAATGATTATTGTCATTCACTTCTGGGGAGTTGTGAGGGGGAAGAAAGTAATCAATTTGCAAAGGCTGTTTGGCTCTTCTGAAGGACACATGAGAAGTGCTATTCTTCCAGAATTTGAAACTTGTTTTCATCTTTGCCTTTTGCATTAGCATATATAAAATAATAGACTCATGAATAGGATTATTTCTTGTTCTCCAAAGGAGGAAATTTAAGCCAAGAAAATTGTCTTCTGTCATCTGAAGATTTAAAAGATTTTTTATACCTTAGATAGGAAGGAATAAACTCTAAGGTTCCTCCTGATTCTAAATTTCTGTGAAATTTGAAAATATTTGTGAGAGGATTAGAAGAACTTAATATTTAATCATAAACCTGGTAGATCACAAAAAAAGACTATTTGCCCAGGTAGTATTTGCAGCTCAGGATGCCTGCTATTTGCTGTAGAAGGTGCTTCTAGCTCTGATGTCAAATCTCAGCTCTCCCACTTACTCTATATGACTTGAGACAAATTATTTAATCTTTCCAAAAGAAAAGGGATACTTCTTATAAGAAAGGAGAATCTGAGAGTTTTAGGGAATCCCCAGATGAAGAGATCTCTTCCATCAATATCTGTTTCCCCTTTCTCTGCAACTTAAGATTCTTGGAGTCATCTGTAATACAAAAAGCTTAACTGGTTTGTCCAGTCACCTAGTCATTATGTATCAGAGGTAAGGTTTGAAACAACTGTTTCTGGTTTCAAAACCACTATGCAATATTATCTTTCAATTATTCAGAACAAAAATAATTTCAAATTACAATTTGATGAACTCTTACTCCTTTCAAAGTTTACTTGGTTTTCTTTACTTTTTAACTTTACTTTTATTTTTACTTTTACTTTACTTCTTTACTTTTTTACTAATTGATGTTATATAATGTAGCTCCAACACTGTATTCAATAGTTTTATTTTAAGGGAACATCATAAGGAGCAGAATAAGGTACCTCTAAGTGGATTGGAAAAAGAAGATATTAGGAATAGCTGACATATATAATGCCTACTATGTGGCAGGCACTGAACTAAGTTCTTTACAAATCTTATTTCATTGGTTCCTCACCACAAGCCTGGGAGGTAGATACTATTATTATATCTATTTTATAGAACAGGAAACTGAAACAGAGGAAGGGACTTAGCCAGCATATTAGAGTTTGAAACTAGATCTGAACTCATTTTTCTGAGTCCAGGACCAGCAATCTATCTACTACCCTACCTAGTTGCCCTAGAAAATGATTATAATAATAATGATAATGGTAACAACAACAGCTAATATTTATAAAGTACTTACTAAGTTCCAGACACCGTGGTAAGTGTTCTACAATTATTATTACATATGATCCTCAAAATAACTCTGGGAGATAAGTATTATTAAAACTCCCATTTTATAGATGAGGAAACAGACTTTAATTTACTCAGTCACATTGCTGATAATTTTCTTAGCTCGTAGTTGTACTCTTTGTGGCTCTAGCTCCAGCAGTTTATTCATCTCCTCTAAGCTGCCCTAGTGGATAACATGCTTAGAAAAGAGGGAAAAGTAGTTTTAGAATTTGAATGTTTAAATAGCAATCTAGGCCCAGAAATCTAATAGACCTTATAAACTTTTCAATTCAAGTTTCCTCTCTTTTTGTTTCCTTTTTCATTGCCAGGAATAATTTGGATAATATAAATAGAAGTCATTATAGCATCTAACTACAAGTATCCATAAATTTATTGATCATATATAAATCCCTTGAATTCCGTGTTTTATAAACAAGTCAATGTATATACATATGTGCACATCAGCATAGTTGGGGGGGGTTAGGCTTAGGTTAATTAAGTGCTGCCTTTGCCACTTACTTAGCTGGGTGAACTCAGGCAATTTAAATGATTTTTTTTCTCTGAATCCTTCCAGTGAGTTGAGCTTACTATTCCTTTACGAAGTCCTTGTTTCACGCAAAGACCAGCTCTGGGATATTCTATATAATTGAGAGTCGTAGCAGGATCTGGCTGTTTTCCTGCTCTGTCTACCCTGGGTCCCTCCTCCAAACTGGGCTATGCCATCCAAGACATATGGAGGAGTAGGGGAGGAGTGCTTCTTCTGTGCTGAGGGAAAGATATGTGGTTTAATATTTAGATAGTACTTCAGAGTTTACAAAAAACTTTATATGTGCTACTGAATTTTTGGATGTGAAGTAGCCATTATTTTGAGATGAGGAGAGAGCTCCCATTTATTTTGCCCCATGATAGGATCTTTTTTTTTTGTCCCCATCATTGAATTTAGTGTACCATAAAGAACTCTTGCTTTGGAACTAGGAGACCTGAGTTTAAATACTGTGTCAGACACTTAATAGCAATGGGATGCTGGAGAAATTACATATTCTGGACCTCAGAATCCTCATATGTAAATTGGGGAAAATGATTCTTGCATTAATTATCTAATAGGGTTGCTGTGAATCATGTACTTTGTAGGCCATAAAATATTTTCTAAATATTTCTTATTATTACTACTATTTTTAAACCCCAAATGCATAGCTCATAACTACTGTGATCACTCCAATTATTTTATTTGTTATTTTTCTTGCAGAAAGAAAAATTTGAAGAATCATAATGAATTTAAATGGATTCTATCCTTAACTCTTTACTGTAAACATCTTACTTCATCTGGACAATCATATGACACAGAGAGAATATCCCCCCAAATTGAAGGGTTTGTGGAAGGTTGCTGAAGTTCATGGTTTTAACTCACAATTTTTCACTTTTCTAATTACATTGCAGCATTGGGGCTCAGCTTTGTTGTAGCTTTAGGTTCCTCTTAGTCCAAGAAAGCTTCCTCTAATTCTGGCCAGGATCAAGAGAGGAGCTACTCCCAGAGTTGTGATGAAAACCAAAGTAAGAAACTTTCTAAGTCATAAAACTAGAGAAATGTACGCTAGGAATAGGGAAAGGGAGCAGACTGTAATCTCCTTGGCATAGTACATTCAGTGAGTTTTTGGTAAGTACAATTGCCTGAATGTCCTCTGGGACTAGGTAGGGTTTTTGAGCTGGACAGTATTGAGAGAGAGGATGAGGATACTTACATTGGTCTAATTATAATATTTTCCTCTTGATGACAAAGCTGTAGGTGTCTGAGATACTAGCTGCTCCTTGGCTAGACTATATTTGTAAGACCCAGTTCTCATTCATCCCTTCTATTCTGATAGGTACCTTGAATCATTAATTCTATTTCATGTCCCTTCCAAAACTACTGTCCAAATTTCATTGTATTCCACGAAGTTGCTTCCCCAAAATAATTTTGCATGAGTTGATCCAATATATTTTATTTTATTTTATTTTTTTGAGGCTAGGGTTAAGTGACTTGCCCAGGGTCACACAGCTAGGAAGTGTTAAGTGTCTGAGACCAGATTTGAACTCTGGTCCTCCTGAATTCAAGGCTGGTGTTCTATCCACTGCGCCACCTAGCTGCCCAATCCAATATATTTCAAAGCATAATGCTGTTCTGCTTATTTTTAAATCATGTATTATAAGAAGTGGAAGAGACTTTAGAGTTCATCTTCTCCAACTCCTATCTATCCCTTTAATAACAAAAAAAAATAGCAGTATCAGCTCACATTAATATAACATTTATTCAAAGTACTTTCCTCACAACTCCCAAACATTAGATAGTGGAAATAATATTATTTCTATTTTGTAGCCGAAGAAGCTGAGGCCTTGAGAAGTTAAATGACTTGATCACACTTATGCTGCTAGTAAATATTAGACTTAGGAAATCTGACTCTGAATCTAGGATATACAAGTGATCATCCAACTCATGCTTAAACTCCTTCAATGAAAAATAATTCAGAGAGGTTTAATTGTTAAGAAAGTCTTCCTCATATTGAACTAATGTCTTTAACCTTTATTTTAAATATAGCCTTTTAAATTAACTCTTAACTTTTTAAAACTATAATTTACTTCTAAACTTTGTGCATTTAAATATCTATTTTGTTGATTTTTACTTGAGAATAAAAAGCAATTTTATAAGAAACTGTAAATTAGATTATTTATAATCTGCAAATGCATGTCATTAACTTAATTAGTAACAAAAACATTCTGTGCTCTCATACTCTTTTTCCACCTTTCTTCTCCAAAAGTCTATTGAACTTTCCCTTCTGTCAAGAATGACTCTATCTCAAGTCTTTGAAGAAATGTTGTGGTAAGAAAGAACAGAACCAATGTAACTCACTGTGACTCAAGGTATGGGGGCACAAGATTTGATGGAATATTAAGGAGGTATTGGATATATGCTAGAACAGACGCTACCTGGCTTGCATCAGCAATTGCTATAAATTATTTCTTGATTTATTGCTTTATAGATTAACTAGATTTAAAAAAGTCCCAATAAGGCATATTAAATTTAAAAGTTTTTTCCTGGAAGCCTAGTCATTTAATATTCCAATACTGAGCTATAAATTTTATTCGAACTTTGCAAGGGTGGAGAAGAAGATTCAGGGAATGAAGGTATCGCTAGATTGGAGACCTAGTGCCTGGAGGCTAATAATAATAGTAAAAACTGACAAATAATAATACCTGACAACAATAATAATAGTAATAATTGACATTTTTATAGACTTTAAGTTTTTCAAAGTACATTACCTCATTTTTGTATCATAGCACCCATGTACTTTCTATATAAAGTCATTTATAGTAGAAATAAGAGTTGAGAGAGTAGTTGCCAAAGAAAAAGACCTTCCATTCTCTTTGACTTTCCCTAGAGTTGTGTGGATGAAGACATACTTTAAAAAAGAAATATGTTTTACAATTCCCTGGTCTCTGGATACTCTGATTATTCTTAATAATCTCTTTCTTGCTTATTATAATAAATGTTGGCCCATTCATATATAGGTGGGTATATCCTCAAATTGGCAAATAGAACCTGCTCATATATAGGGGAAAGCTTGCATCAAGAACATAAGTAAAAAATGTTTTGATGAATTAGGAAATACTAAGAAAACAATAATAATGAATCTATGTAGTGTGTTTTAGGAGAAGAAATGGCAAATCACCTATCTTTGCCAAGAAAACCCTAAGGACAGTATTGGCTTGCTATGGTCCATGGGGTCACAAAGAGTTGGATACGACTGAACGGCTGAAGGACAGCAAAGTATACTTTTAAGGTTTCAAGAGCCTTCCTCACAAACACTCTCTTAATATTCTGATATTATAGAGAAAGAAAATGAAGCTCATCAAGATTAAGTAAATTGTCCATGGTGACATTGCCCATTAAGTGGTGGAGCCATGATTTAAACCTAGGTTTCCTGAATGTAAATCAAGTAGTTAAGAGTTCTAAAGCAAATTAATAGGAGCAACATAGAGTCTTTTATATTCACTGACTATTTTTATTCATTTTGTAGAAGGAAAATTTTTTTTAACTCATTTAGCACATTATTAAATTTACAAAATTACTTTAGTAAATTTTTTCTCATGAATTCTATTACTTTGTAAATGAGAACCTTTTTTTTTTTATCATTTACCTTGCTAGTTTTTTCTTTTTTTTTCTTTTTTTCTTTTTTATTAAGCATTTTTTAAAATTAATTTTTATAATTATAACATTTTCTTTAGCAGTACATATGCATAGGTAATTTTTTTTTACAACATTATCCCTTGTACTTCCTTCTGTTCCAAGTTTTTCCCCTCCTTCCTTCCACCCTCTCCTCCCCTGGATGGCGGGCATTCCCATACATATTAAATATCTTATAGTATATGCTTGGCACAATATATATGTGCAGAACCGAATTTTGTTGTTGTTGTTGTTGCAAAGGAAGGATTGTATTCACAAGGTAAAAATAATCTGAGAAGAGAAACAAAACAAAAACAAAAACAAAAACAAAAACAAAAAATGCTCACAGTTTACACTCATTTCCCAGTGTTCCTTTTCTGGATGTAGCTAATTCTGTCCATCATTGATCAATTGGAATTGGATTAGCTCCTCTCTATGTTGAAGATATCCACTTCCATCAGAATACATCCTCATACAGTATCATTGTTGAAGTGTATAATGATCTCCTAGTTCTGCTTCTTTCACTCAGCATCAGTTGATGTAAGTCTCTCCAAGCCTCTCTGTATTCCTCCTGCTGGTCATTTCTTACAGAGCAATAATATTCCATAACCTTCATATACCACAATTTACCCAACCATTCTCCAATTGATGGACATCCATTCATTTTCCAGCTTCTAGCCACTATGAAAAGGGCTGCCACAAACATTTTGGCACATACAGGTCCCTTTCCCTTCTTTAGTATTTCCTTGGGATATAAGCCCAGTAGTAGTATGGCTGGGTCAAAGGGTATGCACATTTTGATAACTTTTTGGGCATAATTCCAGATTGCTCTCCAGAATGGTTGGATTCTTTCACAACTCCACCAACAATGCATCAGTGTCCCAATTTTCCCACAGCCCCTCCAACATTCATCGTTATTTGTTCCTGTCATCTTAGCCAATCTGACAGGTGTGTAATGATATCTCAGAGTTGTCTTAATTTGCATTTCTCTGATCAATAGTGATTTGAAACACTCTTTCATATGAGTGGAAATAGTTTTAATTTCATCATCTGAAAATTGTCTGTTCATATCCTTTGACCATTTATCAATTGGAGAATGGCTTGATTTCTTATAAATTAAAGTCAATTCTCTGTATATTTTGGAGATGAGGCCTTTATCAGAACCTTTAACTGTAAAAATGTTTTCCCAATTTGTTACTTCCCTTCTAATCTTGTTTGCATTAGTTTTGTTTGTGCAGAAAATTTTTAATTTGGTGTAATCAAAATTTTCTATTTTGTGATCAATAATGGTCTCTAGTTCTCCTTTGGACACAAACTCCTTCCTCCTCCACAAGTCTGAAAGGTAAACCATCCCATGTTCCTCCAATTTAATTATGATTTCGTTCTTTATGCCTAAATCTTGGACCCATTTTGATCTAATCTTAGTATGTGGTGTTAAATGTGGGTCCATGCCTAGTTTCTGCCATACTAATTTCCAGTTTTCCCAGCAGTTTTTGTCAAATAATGAATTCTTATCCCAAAAGTTGGGATCTTTGGGTTTGTCAAAGATTAGATTGCTATTTTTATTCACTATCTTGCCCTGTGAACCTAACCTATGCCACTGATCAACTAGTCTATTTCTTAGCCAATACCAAATGGTTTTGGTGACTGTTGCTTTATAATACAGTTCTAGACCACCTTCACTTAAATTTTTTTTCATTACTTCCCTTGAAATTCTCGACCTTTTGTTGTTCCATATGAATTCTGTTGTTATTTTTTCTAGGTTATTAAAATAGTTTCTTGGGAGTCTGATTGGTATAGCACTAAATAGATAGATTAGTTTAGGGAGTATTGTCGTCTTAATTATATTCACTCGGCCTATCCAAGAGCACTGAATGTCTTTCCAGTTATTTAAATCTGACTTTATTTTTGTGGCAAGTGTTTTGTAATTTTGCTCATATAATTCCTGACTCTCCTTTGGTAGATATATTCCCAAATATTTTATACTATCGACGATTATTTTGAATGGAGTTTCTCTTTGTATCTCTTGCTGTTGGATTGTGTTAGTAATGTATAAAAATGCTGAGGATTTATGTGGATTTATTTTGTATCCTGCAACTTTGCTAAAATTTTGAATTATTTCTAATAGCTTTTTAGCAGAGTCTTTGGGGTTCTCTAAGTATACCATCATGTCATCTGCGAAAAGTGATAATTTGATTTCCTCATTTCCTACTCTAATTCCTTGAATCTCTTTCTTGGCTCTTATTGCCGAGGCTAGAGTTTCTAGTACTATATTGAATAGTAATAGTGATAGTGGGCAACCTTGTTTCACTCAATGAGAACCTTTTTCCCTTAACTTTGGTTGGTCCATATGTGTGTTGGCCAATATGAACTTACACTTGTGAATGGTCATCGACCTAGAGAGGGAGTTCAGGGGATATCTAATCTAATTCCCTTATTTTATATTGAGGAAAATAAGGCCCATAGAGGTTGTGATTTTGAACTCATGCCCATTCTTTTGAACTAGTACTTATTCTTTCTTGGGGTAACTGGCACAGAGGATTAACACCAGGCCTGGAATCAGGAAGTCTCATCTTCATAAGTTAAAATCCAGCCTCAGATGCTTCCTAGCTATGTGACTCTGGGCAAATTACTCTTTGCCTCAATTTCCTCATCATAAAATGAACTGGAGAAGGAAATATCAAATCACTCCAATATCTTTCCCATGAAAACCTCAAATGGTGTTGGACACGTCTAATCGGACACAACTGCAAAATTGATTAAACAACAACTCTTCTTTCTCTCTTCAAGATGTTCCTATATAGGAGGAAACAATAAAAAGGTGCTGTAGTGGAGTGAATGCTGGACCTGGTATTACCAGCCTGGTTTCAAATCCTAGTTCTGCCATTGATTAGTTGTATGCCCTCAATCCATGTCATCTGTTCCAGCCTCATTTTATTCCTCTTTAAAACAAGACTAGTAACTCACTATTACTTTCCCAAAGTTTTGAAGAGGAAAACACTGATAAATCTTTAAAAAGACCTTTAAAAAGATTTTAAAATGTAAGCTCATGCCTCTCAATAACCTTGTGAAGGTGGGGCTATAATTATCTCTATTTTACACATGAGGAAACAGAATCTGGTAGCTGTGCCTAAATCAGGGTCAGTCTCTTAGTAAACAGAAAATGAAACTGTTAAATATGCAATGGAAAAGTAATGAATCTGGGACTTGGGAACCTTGATCTAAGTTTTGGTTATGTTATGCTTTCCATCAGGCAAGTAACCACCTCTCTGAGCCTGTTTCCTCACCCATAATTTTTGTACTACATGCCTCAAAGAGTTTTTTTTTTTCCCTAAGGATCATATGAGATAGGTACTTTAGGTACTAGGTAAATATAAGGAGCTGTGTGAGAGGTAGAGCAAATATCTCTAATATCACTCTCTTATTTTGGCACTTTGAAGAGGATACTAATGTCATATTCGTAAGAACTCAAAAAGCTGTCATATTCGTAAGAACTCAAAATAACTTTTAAATAATTGTGAGAATGTTAAATTTGGAATTACAAAGGATAAAAACAAAATTCCCTGCTAAGAGAAATACTTTTATATTACCCAATCACTGTGGCATAGTGATTAGAGAATTGACCTTGAAGACAATAAAATTTTGTTTCAGACTTCTGACATATACTGGTTGTGACGTCCTGAGCAAATCATTTGAGTTCTTGATGCCTCAGGCAACTCTCTAAGACTATAATTTGCAGAACTTTTAGTGATATATCCACTGGAAAGAATCTTCTCATTGACACATCTAAATACTAATGAAATCCTAGGTCCAGCTTTTAAAAAGTTAGCCATATAAATATGGGCTATTGTCATTAATTAACTCTCCTTTTCTTCCAAGGACTCTTGAAAGACTCAATGAATGGAAGGTTTCAACCAAACCAGAGTGACTGAATTTGTCTTCTTGGGACTTACAGATGATTGGATGTTAGAGATGTTATTTTTGGTGTCATTCTCAATCACCTATGTGCTGACCCTGTTTGGGAATCTCCTCATAGTGGTCACCATCATATTCACCCCACGTCTCCACACCCCCATGTACTTTTTTCTCAGTAACTTGTCCTTCATTGACATTTGCCACTCATCTGTCACAGTCCCCAAGATGCTGGAGGGCTTCCTATTGGAGAGAAAGACCATCTCGTTCGATGCTTGCATTGCACAACTCTTCTTTCTACACCTCTTTGCTTGTGCAGAAATCTTTCTGCTGACTATCATGGCTTATGACCGTTATGTGGCTATCTGTACCCCTTTACACTACTCCACAGTGATGAACATGAAGGTGTGTGTGCAGCTTGTTTTTGCGCTTTGGCTGGGAGGCACTATTCACTCTCTCGTGCAAACCTTTCTGACTACCCGCTTGCCCTACTGTGGCCCCAACATCATTGATAGCTACTTCTGTGATGTGCCATCTGTTATAAAGCTGGCGTGTACAGATACGTACCTCACAGGGGCCCTTATTGTATCCAACAGTGGAACCATCTCCCTTGTTTGCTTTCTGGCTCTGGTGACTTCCTATACAGTCATCCTGGTCTCTCTCCGGAAGCAGTCGGCTGAAGGACGCCAGAAGGCACTCTCCACCTGCACAGCCCACTTTATTGTGGTGGCTCTCTTCTTTGGACCTTGCATCTTTATCTACACACGGCCAGATACCAGCTTCTCTATTGACAAGGTGGTGGCTGTGTTCTACACAGTTGTCACCCCTTTGCTGAATCCCCTCATCTATACTTTGAGAAATAAGGAGGTGAAAGGTTCTATGAAACAACTCAGACAGCGCCAAATTTTTTTCACAAAAGCATTTACATGAAAGGACTGGAGAGGTAGTGAGAAGTGAGATAATAATGAGATAATAAAATCCAAGGAAAAGGAAGTTTGGAATTAGGGGCAGAGGGAGGCTCTGTATATAAGGAGAAAATTTTTTGTTAGTTATTAAGAGAGGTGATAGCAGCAGAGAGGCTTTGAAAAACTGAAAGTGTAGTGTGATAAAAAGAGCATTCGATTTGAAGTAAAAGAATCTGGGTTGAAATCTTACCTTTGTTGCTAACTACTTGTGTGAACCTGCGTTGATCATTTAATTTTTCTGTATCTCAATTTCCTCAGATGTAAAATATGGAAATTGGATTAAGGGACCTTTAGGTTCTTTCTGGGGCCCTAGAATTAGGAAGACTCATCTTTCTGAGTTCAAATCTGACCATAGATATCTACTCCCTGTTGTGACCCTAGGCACTCATCAGACACTCTTTGCCTCAGTTCCTCATCTGTAAAATGATCCGGAGAAAGAAATGGCAAGCTACTCTGTGTGCCTGCCAAGAAAACCCTAAAAAGAGGTCAGGGAGAAGAGGACATGAGCTAGAGAAAGAAATGGCAAACCATTCTAGTGTCTCTGTCAAGAAAATCCCAAAAGAGGTCATGGAGAGGAGGACATGACTGAAAAATGACTTAACAACAAAAAAAAGTTTTTTCTAGCTTTAACGCCTTTGAATTTGACCAATGGAAAGTATAATTGTAGCAACTAGTAAATTTTGGAAATGGGATTTCAGTTCACTACCAATTTCCCACAACAGGTATAGGTGCTTAGCAGTCATAATTTTGAATGATAATAGGATCATAGACATAAATTTGGAAAGGACTTCAGAGAACATTTAGTCCAATTCCCTCATTATATAAATGAGAATCTGAGGCCCAGAATGGTGAAAGTGATTTACTTATGAACACACAAGTAGTAAGAATAAGATCAGGTCCCTAGATTTCTTTTCTTTTCTTTTCTTTTTTCTTTCTTTCTTTTTTTTTTTTTTTTTTTTTTTAGGTCCCTAGATTTCAAATCCAACACATTTTCCCACTATTCAATGTTTAATCCTTAACAAGTTAATAAATGTTTGTTGAATAAGTGAATGGACTTAGAACAAATTCTGGAGATACAGAGCAAAAGCAAATATAGTTCCTTTTCCTATGGAACTACATTCCAATGTAGGAAATGTGTACATATATAGGTATATATTGTTTTGTTTTTTGCTTTTTTTGCACTTTTTTCCAATTATATGTAAAGATAATTTTCAACATTAATTTTTGTAAGGTTTTGAGTTCCATTTTTCTCTCATTCCTTTTTTCTTCTGAAGACAGCAAGTAGGGGGGCAGCTAGGTGGCACAGTGGATAGAGCACCAGTCTTGAATTCAGGAGGACCCAAGTTCAAATCTGGCCTCAGACACTTAACACTTCCTAGCCGTATGACCCTGGGCAAGTCACTTAACCCCAGCCTCAGGAAAAAAAAAGACAGCAAGTAAACTGATATAGATTATACATATATAATCATGTTAAATTTATTTTCATATTGTTGTGAAAGAAAAATCAGAAAAAAGGGAAAAATCATGAGAAGGAAAAAAAAGCAAATAAAAAAAGTGAAAATAGCATGCTTCAATCTGCATTCAGACTTCATAGTTCTTTCTATGGATGTGTGTGTGACATTTTTCATTAAAAGTCTTTTGGGATTGTCTTGGATCACTGCACTGCTGAGAAGAGCTAAGTCTATCACAATTGATCATTATACAATATTGCTGTTACAGTGTTCTCCAGATTCTGCTCACTTCAATCAGCATTAGTTCCTGTATGTCTTTCCAGGATTTTCTGAAATCCACCTGTTCATCATTTCTTATATAACAATAATAATCCACTGCATTCATATAACTTGTTCAGCCATTCCCCAATTGATGGGTATCCCTTCAATTTCTAATTCTTTGCCAGCACAAAAATAGCTGTTATAAATATTTTTGTACATATAGGTCTTTTCTGCCTTTTTATGATCTTTTTTTTTGGATAGAATTGGATCAAATGGTATGTACAATTTCATAGCCCTTTGGGCATAGTTCCAAATTTCTCTCTAGAATGGTCAGATCAGTCCACAGCTTCACCAATAGTACATTATTGTCCCAGTTTCCCCACAACTCAAAAAAGTTTGTCATTTTCTTTTTCTGTCATCTTAGCCATCTGAGAGGTATGTAGTGAATTGTTTTCTTTTTTTTTTCCCCCTGAGGCTGGGGTTAAGTGACTTGTCCAGGGTCACACAGCTAGGAAGTGTTAAGTGTCTGAGGCCAGATTTGAACTTGGGTCCTCCTGACTCAAGGCTGGTGCTCTATCCACTGTGCCACTTAGCTGCCCCCTCTCAGAGTTGTTTTAACTTGAATTTCTCTAATCTGTAGTGATTTTAAATTTGACTATAAATAGTTTTAATTTCTTCATCTGAAAACTCCTGTTCATTTTCTTTGACCACAGCCATATCTTGTTGTTGTTTTCATTTATGTATGATTCTTTGAGACTCTATTTGGTTTTCTTGCCAGAGATTCTGAAATGATTTTCTATTCTATTCCTCTTTTCAATTTATTTTATTTTACAGATGAAGAAACTGAGACAAACAGGGTTAAGTGAACTCCCAGGATCATATAGCTAGTAAGTGTCTGAGGCTGGATTTGAACTCATAGAGGCCTAGCATCCACTGTAGTACCTAGCTGCCTATAGGTGTGTATGTGTATGTGTGTGTACACATGTGCACTCATATGTACATATACGTACATACACAAAGTAGATATAATGTAACATATCTTTAAAGAGGAAGGGACCAGAAGCTGGAGGGACTGAGGGACTGAGAAAGCCTTCCTGTAGGAAATAGCATTTGAAGTCTTGAAGGAAGCCAGAGGATTCTAAGAAACAGAGGTAAAAGAGCATTCTGGGCATGATGCACAGTCAGTGCAAAAGTGTGGATATGAGAAGAGTGTTGTGTGTGAGAAACAGCAAATAAGTCAGCATTGCTGTTCAGTAGAATTCATGGAGGGAACTAATATATAAGAAAATTATACATATAGAAAGGTGTAACGTTATGATGCAATTTAAATGTCAACCAGTAGATTTTATATTTGACAATAATGTAATAGGGAACCAGTTAAGTTTATTGAATAGAGGGTAGATGCTGACATGTTCATATTTATTCTTTAGGAAGATAACTTTGGTAGCCGGGTGGATGATGGATTGGAATGGGAAGAAATTTGAAGCAGGAAGGATAATTAAAATGGTATTATTAAAATAGCCCAGGCAAGATGTGATGATAAGGACCTGAACTTTGGGGTAGCTGTGTAAATATAGAACAGGGGAATATGAAATATGTTGTCAGGAAATAAATGACAATGTTTGTCGACCAATTAGATCTGTAGGGTATATGAAAATGAGAAGCTAAGAATATGACACCAAAGTTAAGAATCTAATGATTGAAAGGATGGGTGTTCTTTTGACAGTAAGAGGGAAGTTTCAAAAAGGTACATTCATTGGGAGAGGGCAAATATAATGAGTTTTGTTTGGGATTTGTTGAATTTGAGATGCCTATAGAACATCCAGTTTGAAAGGTTCAATAGGCAATTTGTAATATGTGGCTGTCACTTAGGAGAGAGATTAAGACTGAATACATCAGTCTATAAATCATCTATATAGAACTGATTATTGGATCCATGGGAACTAAACAGATTACCAACAGAGATTGTAGAGAAAGAAAAGGGAATCCAGGACAGAATCAGTTAGTGAGCATGACATGGATGAAGATCCGGCATAGGGAATTTAGATGAAGCAGTTAGAGAAGCAGCTTCCTTTGGGAGATGAAGCTGGAACATATATTGCAGAGGGTTTAGAAGAGAATGAGAGGAGGGAAAGTGAAGTATTTTTTTTCAAAGTTTATCTGAGAAGGGTAGAAGAGATACGGGACAGCAGCTAGTGGGAGTAATAAGATGTAGTGAGAAGGTTTTTTTTGTTTTTGTTTTTGTTTTTTGGATGGAAGGAAGAAACCACTGGATAGGGAGAACCAATAAGCAGGCATAATCACACTTTTAATTTTACCGTTATTCACAATTATTCCACTTCCATGTTCAATATCTCTCAATAATAGCATTTAAAGCATAGGGAAGATAGGATGATAAAATATAATAAGTAGATAAAGGAATTTCAGAGTTCTTGAGCTTGGAAATGGAACACTTGTGAATGATGACAGGATCAAAGGTATAACCATCCCTAGGTATAATTGGATTGGAGTAGAGAACTAGTACCAGGAGATGAGAACATTGAGGAGTTGGGAGGTGAGCTTGTTTAAGGAAACAAACATTTATGTTGAAATTCTAGGGTAAGAGAGCAGGAGTTAGCATAGAAAGAGAGAGTGCAAAGCTACTAAACTTATTGAGAAAGGAGGGAGAATGTCCTACAGACAGTATACAAATGCCACTTTGATCTGGATTGGATAACGAATTTGCAAAGGATGAGTCTCAGGGGAGAGAGATTGCCGAGTGATGATGGTAGTAGGAGAATCTGGAAGTGGAGGTAGGGAGCAAATGTTCCACTTCCAAGCTCAACACTCCCAGCTTTTATTTATTTATTTTTTATTAAAGCTTTTTATTTTCAAAACATATGCATGGATAATTTTTCAACATTAAGCCTTGCAAAACCTTGTGTTCCAATTTTCCTCTCAACCTCTATCTACCCCCTCCTCTAAATGGCAAGTAATCCAATTATGTTAACCATCGTAAAATATGTTAAATCCAATATATATGCATACATTTATACAATTATCTTGATGCACAATAAAAATCAAATCAAACAGGAAAAAAATGAGAAAAAATAAAATTCAACAAGCAGCAACAAAAATAGTGAAAATACTATGTTGTGAATCACACTCAGTTCCCATAGTCCTTTCTCTAGGTGTAGATGGCTCTCTTCATCACAAGATCACTGAAACTGGTCTGAATCATCTCATTGTTGAAGAGAGTCATGTCCATCAGAATTGATCATCGTATAATCTTGTTGCCATGTACAATGATCTCCTGGTTCCGCTCATTTCACTTAGCATCAGTTCATGTAAGTCTCTTCAGGCCGCTGTGAAATCAACCTTCTGGTGGAGAAAAAGATATTTTAACTAAAATTCTCCAGTTGTCCTTTAAAAAGTATGTATTCAATGAAGAATGTATTCAATATTCATAGATAACACTAAATCACTAATTGCTGGAAAAATAGGCCTACTAACTCTCATCTATTGAATATTGTCTCTACAGTATGGAGCACCTTATAGAATAATTTCATTCCTGATAATATACAATGAAAGAACTCTTTTTATTCTGAACTTAACAAATACCAAATTAAAAGGGCATTTACAAATAAATAGCATAACAGAAGAGTAAATGAAACAGTGGATTTCTATTTTGAACAAGGTACTTTGTTTCAAATATAAAATAAATTCAGTGTGAAAATTTCACTTGTTTTAACTATGATTTTTTAGGGTTGTTCTTTTGTTCTTTTCTAAGTATTTTTAAAAAGACCTATTTTCTTTCCCCCTCTACCCAACTTTGTCCCTTCCCTTCTTCTTTCCCTTTCCCCCTTCCTACTTTTTCCCTTTCTTCTCTCTCCCTTACTTCCTTTTCCTCTCTTTCATTCTTATCCTTTCCTGTTTTTCTAATTCTGCATGTCTCTCTGTCTCTCCCCTCTTAAGAAAAAAACAACAGTAAAACATAGCTCTTACAACACATATCACATATGTCTTTAGAAGACTGCTATTTGATGCATATTTTCCCTATTATTATTGGGATGAAGAAGGCCATGGTCACTCTCATTTTATGTTCATATCAACTAGTAATTTATGTTGATTTCCTAGAATTGGAGGCTTATATTTCTTTAAATGCTCTATTTAACATTTTAGAGGTACAAAAGGCCTTGATATTATCTAGTACAATACCATATCCCATCTCATTTGGCTTTATATTCCATCCAGTACACATCAGAGGGCCTTGCACATAGTAGAAGCTCATTATATAGTTGTTAAATAAAAAAAGAATAAAATTAATAAAAGTACCCTAGGAGGAATCATTTATTCAGAACAACCCTCATATGCAGTTTCCCTTCTGCTATGGCTATCCAAATCCCTCCTGTCCTTTAAAGTCAACTTTCTGAAGTTCAATCTTCTCAATGAAGCCATTCTTAACTATAAGCATCATGAAATTACTTACCATGTCATTTTATTCTTATACATCACAGCTTTGATTTGTGGGAAGAATAATAAGCACTATTCTTTCTGTTTTACAGATGGAGTATTCAAGGCCATGAAAAATTATGATTATAAATTTAAGGTTGTAATGAAATTTTAGGTCTTTAGATTCCCATCACATAGTTCTTTCCACTAAATGCTTCTATTTCTCTTAATGTGACAGAGTGGGAGCCTCTATCACTATGGCTGGCAAGTTTTTCTCTGATCCTTATGTTCAAATGAAAAGCATTTGAATGGTTCTATTCTGGTCTATCATTCTCCCACATGAAGTAACAATGACTTTTACTTCTTACAGTATATTCTGCTTCTGACCTTTCCTCTCTATTTTAATAGTTAACATGATAGTTCAAATTCTTATTACTTACTGCTTTGGCTATGTCAATAGTTTTTTAATCAGTCTCATTACCACCTTTTCCCTTCTTTATCCCCCCTCCCAATTTTCCTGCCTCCAGGCCTTTTCTCCTATTATTATTCCAGTTATGTAACTGCCTCCTGAAATACTGTCCATTACTTCAATCTCTCTTCCCTGATTCCCCAAATAGAAAGTGAATTCTTTTATCTCCAAACTCTCCTAGTACTTTGTATTTTCCTAAACACCTATTCCATTCTAACATGATTTTTTTTTAAATCTGTGTCAGTTATGTGAATATCTCATTCCTCTTTTTATTCTCCTCAGTAACTAGCACATAATTACTCCTCAGTATATGTTGAATAATTGTTGAAAAGCAAACAGCATAAGGGTTGAGAATAATTTTCACTGTTCTTCTTTCCCTTCCTTCCTCCCAGTTAGCTTGTTCAAGGCATTTTTCATGTCCTCATTCCTCAGAGTATAGATGATAGGATTTAGAAGTGGGGTGACAGCTGTGAAAAACACAGACACTACTTTGTCTTCGGGAAGGCTGGTGGAAGGGCGGGAATAGATAAAGATGCAGTGTCCCAAGAAAAGGGTGACCACTGTGAGGTGGGCTGCACAGGTTGACAGGGCCTTGCGCCTGCCTGCTGAAATCCGCTTCCTCAGAGACACCAAGATGACAGCATAGGAGACCACCAATACTACAAAACAGACCACAGAAATTAGTCCACTATTAGAGACAATGAGGATCTCAATGATTCGAGTATCTGTGCAGGCCAGTTTGATTACTTGAGGTACGTCACAGAAGAAGTTGTCAATCTCATCAGGACCACAGTAGGGTAGTTTGATGGTGAGGGAGGTCAAAGCTACTGAGTGGATGGTCCCTCCAGTCCAGAGGGCTGCAGCCAGCAGCACACACACCTTCCAGTTCATCACTGTCATGTAGTGCAGTGGGTTGCAGATGGCCACGTAGCGATCATAGGCCATAACTGTAAGGAGAAAGATTTCTGTGCAGGCAAAGAGATGCAAGAAGAACATCTGAACTACACAAGCATCAAAGGAGATGAGCTTCTCCTCAGACCAGGTGTCTACTAGCATTTTAGGGACTGTGACAGTAGAGTGGCAGACATCAATGAAGGACAAGTTGCTGAGGAAAAAATACATGGGGGTGTGGAGTCGACGATCATAGATAATAGTGATGACAATGAGGATGTTGCCCATCAAGGTCAGGATATAGAAAACGAGAAACACTGCAAATACAGCCATCTGCACCTTCTGGTTGGTGGATAGACCTCGCAACCGGAAATAAGTCACTGAAGTCAGATTGGGCAGGAGAGCCTCTTCCATTCTCTTTTTTTTGGTCAATCTGTCAGAGTTAAGAACACATTAGTACTTATTGTCTAAAGTATTGTGTGGCTCAGAATGGTGAATGACCATCATAGAATAAAAAAAAGCTGGAGATATCTCTAGGAGCAAAAGGAAGTTTTATTTATATGTTTTTGTGAGAAGTGGGCCACTCCAGTCAAACACACAATCAAAAGGAGGAGGCATTTTAGGGACAGGTTTAACAGTTTAAATAGTCCCTAGCACAAGTACCCTCCCCACCACTGACCATCACCCTTATTTGGCTGAGGTCTTATGTTCTAAATGAGGGAACTAATGAGGAAATTGAACTTTGGCCAATAAGTACATAGCTGCCTTGGGCCGATTGGACCAATCAGGTCTACTCCAATTCTGGGGTAGATGAACCCTTACTTGATTTTCATAACTGTGTTTTAGAGATCTCACTCCATCTTGTTCAGTATTAATTTGGATAATTAATCAACATAAGTAGGTACTTAATAAAAGCTTGTTGATTGATGAATTGATACTGTTTTGTATTGTTGCTTTATTTCAATCATACAGGTTTTTTTTTCTGCTTAATTAGGTTGTAAGACCTTTGAGAAAATGAAGAGAAAGAGTTTTATATTTCATCTGCATCTCCCTAGTCCCGAATCCTACTCCTTGCCTTCCTTCCTTCAATTCATCCTTCATAATGTTGATAAAGGCACAGATTTGATCATGCCATTTTTCTATTCAAAAATCTTCAGTGATTCCCTATTGCTTAGTAGATAAGACACAAACTTGTTTTTTTAGCAGAGCATTGAAGTCCCTTGATAATCTGGCTTTTATATTTTTAGCCTTATTTTATATAATTTCTCTTTCTATATTACCTCTGTTCCAACCAATTTCACCTGTTGGCTATTCTGCCAAATCAAAATGCTGTCTCCTGCCTTTATACACTTATGTAGGATGTTCCTCATGCCGAGAATGTATTCATCTTCACCTCTTAGAATCCTTCCCTTTTTTAAAAGTTTAGATCAGCTGCCATCTCTTTAACCTTTTGGGACATTTTCAGATATGATCTCTTCCCTTCTCCTCTTCCTCCTCCCCCTCCCCCTGATCCTTTCCCTTTTCAGTTGAAAGTGATTTCTCCCTCCTCCAATATTCCCTACTTTGTTTTAAATACTCCTTTCGCCCCATCACATTTTATTTTGTATTATACTTACCTGTTTACATAAAATATGATCTTCAATAAACTCAAAGCTCCTTGAGGACAGGGGCTATTTTCTTTCATAAGCCTGGTGGATTACTATATTTTGAACATATTTCATTTCTTCAAGAATTTGCCAATTTGTGTTGTATTTTCTTTACTGACATAAACCTTAAGAAAGTCATTTAATCTTTTTTTGGGGGCCTCAGTTATTTCATTTGCAAAATGAAAGATTTGTACTAGATGGCCTTTGAGGTCCCTTTAAATCTAGATCTATAATCTTCTAATTTTTTTTATAATAATAGCTTTTTATTTTTCAAAGTACATGAAAAGATAGTTTTCAACATTCACCCTTGCAAATGCTTGTGTTCCAAATTTTTCTCCCTCCCTCCACTACCTTCCCCTTCTACTAGACATCATCCTCTAATCTTGTGAGATCATATCCCCTCTACAAACTTGAGAGTTGCTTTCACTGAATATTTATTATCTCCTAGCTAGTGTGGTGCTGAATCTTTTTGACTTTAGCTAGAATTATTCTTGAAGAGTGGATGGATGAACCATCACCAGGCTCATCCTTGAAGCCTTCTTCATTTTAGTAGAACCTCTCAGTTCTAGAAGTCTACTATATAGCATTTAAGAAGATAAGGTCTCATTCAGTCCATCACAAGCTAGCAGAATTTTAGGAGAGGCTAGACATGTAACAAATGTTTGTTTGAACTGGACTGAAGTAATTTTAATCCAATGTTAGCTTCATTGAGGATAGAATTAATTTTGAGAAGTTAGTAAAGATATATCAAAAGAAACTCAAAGGGTGAGCACAGAATAGTATATTAGCATAACAGAGCACAAAAGCCAGTAGAAACCTTAGAGATAATTTAATCTAACCCATCCATTTACAGATGGGAAAACTGAGACTCAGAGAGGGAAAGTAATTGCTAATTAGCACAAGAACCATGGCTAGAATTCAATAAGAAAAACATGTGAATACAAAAGAGAAGAGAGAATCATGTTCATTGTCTCAGAAATAGGTATCTGTAGGATAGTCTAGAAGCAAAGATTTAGGGGGTTTGAATTTGAAATCTTTTTATTTCTCCCTATTCCAGACAGTTTCCAGATCTCCATCTCAGTTTTTCCTCTTTCCTCTTTGCTTGTCCCTACTACCTTGAGTATCTACTATGGATGATCTGTCTCACAATGGAAACCAGAATATCCATCTATCTGAAGACTTACTCACTAACAAAAGCCTAATAGAAAGATGTGGGTAACTGAGATGGATGTATAAGGAATGCTTAGATAATATTTTCATTTCAATAGGGATTATTTGGTAACAAAATTCTATAATCCAAAGGAGTTAATCTTTTTCTTGCCTGGTATTTCAAACTGTGAGGCAGTTCAAGTAGGGATGTTTGGGAAGAAGGATATTATTTTTGGTACCTCTCAGCCAGCCACTCACTTATCTAATTAGGATGATTTTTCCAGGGCATATACAAGCCAAGAATAATGTCCTGATGTGGTAATAACTTGAATAGTCCTCATATAGCTCTTTTTGTTTGTCCAGGAAACCACAAAATGGGGTCAGGAAGAATAGGACATAGCTGAGAAGACCAAACAACAACAATCTCTTTTTTGTTATGTCTAGCACCTAGCCCAGGGCCCGTAATATAGTAAGCAATAAATGTGCATTAAATTGAACTCAAACACTGCACATTACACTAAAAATCCATAAAGAAACATTTAGGACAAGGATATGTATTAGCTAATACAATCAATTAACAAGTAGTTATTAAGTACCTATTATGTTAAAGATATTGTGCAAAGGCTGTAGATAAAAGAAAAAAATTAGCTTGTGCTTATATTCAAGGAATTATATTCTTTGAAGAAGGAAGGGACATGTATATAGATAACTATAAAAAGTAGTGTGAAGAAGAGATCAAGGCAAAGCACTCTATACTACACACACTATGAGTATTTAAGGAAGGAGAGTATGCTTTTAGTTGGCTGAGATTCACATACTGCACTCCCATCTTAATACTTTATGCCCTGACTTCTTTAGGATGCTTGAAGACCTTTTTTTCTGAGTGTCCTTTTGAGCACAGATAAAGCTTTTACCCAGAAACTGAGAGGTTGTGATAACAACTGAATAATTTTTTTTAGTGTTCCTTGCTATTACATTACTTCTTTTCAAGCAATCTATAGTCTAGCCAAACTATGCCTCAGGAATGATCCAAATTCATGAATGATTCAAAGTTATGAATAACATGCCCACTCCCATTTCCAAGCCTTTGCATTGACTGTCCCTTATTCCTCAAGTGCAGTACCCACTTCATCTACACTTAGAATTCCTTTCCTTAAAAACTCTTTTCAAGTGATACTCTTTATATGAAGCTTTTTCCTATTTCTCCCAATTGCTAATTTTTTCTCCTCCAATTTACCTTGTCTTTGTTTTGTATATGTTTTGTAAATAGTTATCCTTTTGCATATGTTATGTATCTACTAATTTATTTAGTTGTTATTTCACTACCTAGAAAGTAAGGTTCTTGAGGAGAGAAACAGCTTAATTTTTTTTCTTTTTATCCCAGGTGCCTAGCACATAGTAGGTGCTTCATGTATGTTTATTCATTCATTAAAAGCCTGGGAGAATCTAGAAGATGATGGAGAAAATGTTTTCTTATATGTGAGTATTATTTAGAACTGGAGGAATTTAAGATAAACTAGTTCAAGCATTCATTTTACAGACAAGAAAACTGAGGCCCAGAGAGGTGACATGATTTGCCCAAAGTCAAGCCATTAGTTAGTTAGTGCTGGGATGATTTGAACTGAGTTCTCATGATTCTTCTTCCAATGTACTTTCTTTGCTTTGGTGCAGATGTCTCCTTCCAAGTCAGAAGAGGATAATGAATCCAACTGATATTATTTGTTTGGATATTTGTCCTATTCTCTTTCATAGTACAAGATTAGTGTCTGAGTTGATCTTCTGGGGCTGGAAATAACTAATGCCTAGTTATTTTTTCTTTCTTTCAATAAGTTTACCATTCTTTTAACTTATTGCAGAATTTGAAAGCTGGAAGGAACCTTGAGGACTGCCTAATTCATTGTATATATATATGTATATGTATAAAGGAAACTAGATAATTTAAATCACTTGCCCAAGGTAATGCCTCTAGTGAAATATTTGGGAAGATAACTAATTCATTGGTCACTACATTTTGCAATGAAAAATAGAAGAGAGATAGGTGAACTTGCATTACTCTTCAGTGCCCAGCCAATTGCACTGGGATTTTCTTTTTTGATTTACCTCTATTATAGTGAGAATGTACATCCCATCTAAGGTAATCTACTTTTGTTAGTGCACCTTGATCCATCACCCATTTATATGTTTTCTTTCTCACTGAAACTTCTTTGTTTGTTTCTTTTATGGCTTCAAGACTAGAGTCTCTAAATAATCTAATAAATGAATTTGTGCAATTAAGTGAGTAGTTAAATGACAGAATTCTTTCTTCTGCCCCTCCCCCTCAGCTTTTGTGCTTCTCTTAAGTAGCACATGGATATTTAAATAGTAGCCTTCTAGAGATGATCCTGTTAATGTCTAAATTAGTGGAGTGATTGTGTTCAGGGAAATTTCAGACAAGATGGGGTTTAAATATATGATCATATGATGATCAAAAAAACTAATGCTACTTTGTCTGGAGAAAACAACACTAAGGGGTGTGTGTATATGAGTATGTGGAGAAAGAGAGAGAGAGAGAGAGAGAGAGAGAGAGAGAGAGAGAGAGAGAGAGAGAGAGAGAGAGACAGAGACAGAGACAGAGAAATAGAGAGACAGACAGAGAGAGAGAGAGAGACAGAGACAGAGGCAGAGACAGAGAGACAGATAGAGACAGAGATAGAGAGAGACAGAAAGACAAAGAGAAACAGAGAGACAAAGAGAGATAAAGAAACAGATAGAGGCAAAGAGACAGAAACAGAGAGAAAGAGAGAGGGAGGGGAGAGAGAGAAAGATAGAGAAATGGAGAGAGTGAGACATAAACAGAGAGGTAGAGACAGAGAGAGAGAGAGACAGAGAAAGGGAAGGAGGGAGGGAGGGAAGAAGAGGGGGGTAGAGGAGAGAGAAAGAGAGAAATACACACACAGAGACAGATAATAGTTTTCAAGCATTTGAAGAATTCTCATATAGAAGACGAATTATTCTCCTTGGGTATGGCTTCAAGTGATAGAATAAGACCAAATGGGTAAAAGTTACAAGGAGATATTTAGTTTCAGTAAGAACCATTCTAAGAATTAGAATTCTAAAAAATAAAATGGAATGAATTGTTTTGAAAAGTAGTGAGGTCATCCACTACTCTGAGGAGAGATGCTGCTTTATTTTGTTTTATTTTTTGTCTCATTAACACATAAAAATCTGATAGGAACCTCCATCTGCATTTCAGAGATGGAAGAGAATATTAACAGGGATCATGTTCTTTAGAGGGGATGGAGGCTGTTTGCTGCTGATGTCTACATTTTTTTGTATTTGTGGAATTGGGAGGCAGGGAAGAGATGCTATTGAACTTTGTCCCTCAGTTTGTCAGGGGAGGGAATAAAGGAAAGTGAAATGTCCAAAAAAAAAAAAAAAAAAAAAAAAAGAGTGAGTCCTCCAATACCAGGGGCCATCTAAACAGAGGCTGAAGGGGATCAGTTCTTTTAACAGGGGACTAATATAGGACTATTGAGAACAGGTCTAAGATTGAGAAATTTGGGGGCAGAAGCCACCTTTCAATTACATTCAGATTGGATCCTCTTACTCCGATTCTATGTAGGTCTGACCTTGGTATATTTTCTCAATCTTAGGCTTCAGAGTCATAGGAGCTGGGTTCAGATCTTTGCCCTGTCAGTTACTACCTGTGGAATCTTGGATAAGTTGCTTAGCCTCTCAATGCCTCAGTTTCCTCATCTGTAAAATGAGAGGTTTAGTTTAGATATTTCTAAGGTTCCATCCTGTTCTAAATCTATGATATTAAAGTAGTACTGGATTTTGTAGTTCACAAAATATCCTTAGAGAGCTCATTTAAAAAAATATATATTTTTTTCAAACAAAGAAACAATCATTTGTACCTGCTTTCTTTAAGATCTTCTGAACTCTAAGAGTGTTAATGCATCTAAAGAGATGACCAGATAACCTCCAGGGTAAATTCTGGGTCTAATTTTTATCCGGTTTTAAGCCTTGCCAGACTCAGGCAGCATGGATCAATTGAAAGTCAGGCAGAAATTCAGCTTTCTGCCTCTGTATAATAAAATCATGGAATTGGAAGGTAGCTTTGAGATCTAGTCCAATTTCCTCAATTCATAGGTGAGGAAACTGAGGCATAAAAAGTATTCTGATTTACCCAAGGTCCCATAGTAAGTTCATAGCACAATTAGGATTCAAATTTGAGTCTTCTAATTCCTAATCCAATATGACTACCTTTTTTTTTTATTAAGTAGTCCTTTCTATCACTCTCTTTTCCCCTTTCCCCTTCTACTCTCCCCCCAATGCTTGGGTGAATGGCTATTCAACCAACTACAGTAGAAATCTGGTGTTGACCTATAATGAAAACCTATCAAGAGAGATTAGAAATAAGAAGAAAAGGCTGATTTCTTAACTAGAGAAGAGAATAAAGCCAATAGTATGATGAAACTTACCTTTTATTGTTTCTCCAGTGTACTCCAAGTGATCCCACTTTTGGATAATTGGCTGGTCAGTACTGAAGCCTTAGTTTAAGGAAGATCACCTTGCAAGAAGTGCTTATGAGTTACCTTAAATGAGTGACTCTTCCTCACAGTATCTTAGTTTCCTTATTTGAAAAATGAGACCAGGAGCAGAAAATCTCTAAGGTTCCTTTCTACTTTAACATTTTATGATCCTGTGATTCCAATTTGTTTAATTTAATTTCTCCATAGGAGAGATGAAAAACATAATTTCCTTGTGCCTTTTTTAACAGAAGAATTGTTTAATCAATGATGTGATACAGTAGAGAATAGCTGCAAGTTTCCTCTAATAAAAAATGCTATTCAAATTTTACACAATTGCTTTAGAATTTCTGAAAATTTTCTATATTTTCAGATTCCAACAATAGTTCTAAAATGTATTTTACATCTTTTCAGACAGAAGTGTGATGAAAAGAATGAACTAAAATATCAATTTATTAGAGCTTTATCTAAACATCACATTTGTGTTTTGAACACAGAGCATTAACTTAATTTTCTAAGGAGCAGATAGAAATAAAAACATCAATTTCCCTTAGAATTCTCTAAGAATTGACCATGTTCTGCTACTTTCAGAATGGATTCCTGCCCATCACTCCCCTTTGCTAGGAAAGGGGAATTTTGGAGTGAAGAAAGAATAGGAAAAAAGGGAGAGAGGACTGTCCAGGAGTGCTCCCAAACTCCTCTGCCAGCACTATTCCCTACTGCTCTTTTACTCTATTTATGGCCGTTTTAGCCTTGGGAAATCCTTGGAGATGACATCAACAAGTGGTAGGTACTAGTTAAATAAAGTGAATGTAACAGGGACTTAGGTTGCACCACTGATTGTTAAAGAAATTATTATGAAAATGTTTAAGAGTTTAAAACAGTTATGTTGTCTTTCCCATTTGAATACGAGTTCCTCAAAGACAAAAATTATGTTTTTGTCTTTCTTTTGACTTCACTGTGGCATATTGTAAACACTTAATAAATGTTTGTTGATAAACTAATACTATATCTACAGGGGCAGATGAAGTTGAAAATTAGAGCAATCATCTAGATAATTAGATAATTTTTTAAAAGCTTCTTTGTCTAAACTATTTTAGACAAAATTGTTTATTGGGTGTCTGGATTATTCAGAAAATATCCTTAAATCTCCAGCGTTCTTTTTTTTTTTTTGACTTATTTGTTCCCTCACTGGCTAAACCACTAGAAGAATCAAATGGTAAGAAAAGTTGATTCCATGTTTAAAATAAAGAATGGATTTTTCTGGACCAATTCAATTTAATCCAACACATATTTATTAATAACCTACTATTGAGCAACTAGGTAGTATAATGAATAGATTACTGAGTTTGGAGTCAGGAAGACTCACATTCCTGAATTCAAATCCAGCCTTATACACTTATTAACTGACGCTGGGCAAGTCACTGAACCCTGCTTACCTCAGTTTCCTCATATGTAAAATGAGCTAGAGAAGAAAATGGCAAATTACTACCACTCTACTATCTTGCCAAGAGAACTCCAAATATGGTCACAAAGTCTTAGGCATGATTGAAATGACTGAGTAACAATAAAATATGTGCAGAATATAGTGTTAGACATTCATGGTGAGAAGGTGTTTATAAAATGTAGTATCAGGGAGCTTATTAGGATGGGGCAGAAGGGAATAAACATTTATACAGAACCTATTATATGCTTAGTACTGTGCAAAGTGCTTTTATAAGCATTATCTTACTGGATCTTCATAACAACTCTGAGAGATATATGCTTTTTACAACTGAGGAAACTGAGGCAAACAAAATTTAAGTGATTTGCTCAGAATCACAAAGCTAGTAAGTTATCATGCTCCAATGAAAGAATAAGACACAGAGAGATAATAAGTATAATACTTGCTTGATAGCTTTGGAGAGTCACTGCTGTGGAGACTAAGAACTTTTTAAAGCATATCCACTTCTACTTGGAGACTAGTTAGTTTTTTTATAGAAGTTATTTTTATAGAATGACTCTGTAATATTTCATTATATTTATATCCTAACTTATTCAACCATTGTCTAGTCACTGGACATCTAATTTGAATCCAGGTTTTTTACTTTTCTATATTGTATTATGAGTTTTTTGGAGAGAATATTTTTCTTTCTTTCTTCTATTTTGTCAATAACCTCTTTAAGATAAGACCCCAATCCTAGTAACTACTGAGTCCATGAATGTGAATATCAAAAACTCACATAATTTTTCCATTATTTTTCATAAAATAAGGGGAAAGTAAATTTAAGGAAGCAAGATGACTCAATGGATAGAGTACTGGGCCTGGAAAAAGGAAGACCTGGGTTCAAATGCTGTGTGTAGGAAAAATCACTTATTATTTATTTAAAAAATTTTTATTTTTATTTTTGCTGAGGCAATTGGGGTTAAGTGTTTTGCCCAGGGTCCCACAGCTAGGAAATGTTAAGTATCTGAAACCAGATTTGAATTCAGGTTCTCCTGATTTCAGGGCTGATGCTCTATCCACTTTGCCACCTAACTGCCCTACAACTTTTATTTGTCTTAATCTACTGGAAAAGGAAATGATACACCACCGCAGTATTTTTGTCAAGAAAATCTCATGGACAGTGTTGGCATGCTATGGTCCACAGGGTCACAAAAAGTTGGACTTGACTGAATGATTGTACAACAAGAACAGACTCTGGAAAAAGCCAAAATTTTAGTAGAATTCATTAAAAAATAGTTTATGAGGGGTGACTAATAGGAGCTAGGATTGGTTTACTAAGAACCCACCATGTCAAACTTATCTGATTTTCTTCTTCCTTTTTGAATGAATTAATAAATGAAATGGCATTTTAAAAAATACTTGCAAGGTACCAAATTCCACGCTAAGTGCTAAGGACACAAATATAAAAGTAAAGATAGTCTCTGAAGTTCAAGGAACCAGAGCTAACTATATATTCTAATGAAAAAAGCAACAATTATAGGGGAATGGTAGCTAGGAAGGGTCACTTTTGTCTAGCAAATTACAGGTATGGTGAGTGGGACCATAGTGGAGTAGGTTAATAAACCCCATTAAGGGGTTCTAGAACTGGAGGTAGGAAAAAGGAAAAGAAGAATATAGGCCATTGATAAGATTTTGGAGGAAGTAGATAGAAATAAGAAATGAAGTGAAGCATGGCAGAGGCTTAACTTTTTAATGACATTTGGATGGTCAAAATGGAAAAGAAAACATGGATTAGAAAATGGTATAATTATATGTATTTACAGACAAAAGTTTTGATGAATAGATCAATGTCAATGTGGATGGAGGTATCTCCTAGGTTTCAGTAGGGCTCTCTCTGTCTGTGGTTCTGTTTTCTTCAATATTTTTCCCTCCACTGGCTTGGTTGAAGATGCTGATACAATAATTATCCACTTTTCAGATGATACAGAAATTTTGAAGTAGATAATAACATCCAAAACCAGATTTTAAAATTATCTCAATAAATTTGGAAGAATAGTCATGAGGAAATTTAATGACATTTTAAAACTCACTAAGATTAACATTTCTCTCTCCCTGGCCACCCCCAATATGTGAGTAAGTACACGACTGGGGAAGACCTGGCTTGATAGAAATTCATGTATAAAAGCCTTCAGAAATCATAAGGTCAATATTTTATCCCCACAGTATGATGTGACTATTATAAAAAAAATGGACATAACTTCAGTTGCATTATAAACATTATTAATATTGATAATGTGATAATTATCCAATCACAGTTGTTAATTGTGATAATATTTAATTCCCTTGAAAATCTGTGATTTCTGTGATGGAGGTATTATTTTTGTTGAGGTAAATCAGACCTTCTCTATGATTTAATAGATTAAATAATCTTGGAGAGTTCTGTGACTGAAAGATTCACTTCCCTGAGGACAATGTAGGAATATGCCTCTTTGACTTGAAAAGGCTGGTCCTTTAATGACATATTTAGTCCATTATTGTTTGCAGACTTGAAGATGTTCTAACTTGGCAGGACCTGGTAGAGCTCAGAGTCAATTCCATTCAATAATAACAACAAAAACAACAAACAACAAATAATATTTACACAGGCTTTTCATTTAGGAAACTTCACAACATTCAAGATAATGTTTTGTTCCAAATTTTTCTCTCTCCTTCCATTATATCCCCCCTTCTCAAGATAGCAAGTGATCTGATAGAAGTTAAACATGCAATCCTTTTAAAGGTATTTCTATATATGTCATATTGTGCAAGAAAAATCAGAACAAAAGGGGAAAAAAACCGGAAGAAAGAAAAAGGAAATGAAAAAAATATATAAAAAAGGTGAAAATACTGTGCTTTGATTGACATTCAGTCTCTATATTTCTCTCTCTGCTTGTGGATGGCATTTTCCATTCTAAGTCTATTGGAATTGCCTTGAATTACTACATTGCTCATGGTTGATCATCCCACAATCTTGCTGTTACTGTGTACAATGTTCTGATTCTGCTCATTTTACTTAGCATCAGTTCACCTAAGTCTTTCCGGACTTTTATGAAATTAGCTTGCTCCCTATTTCTTATAGAACAATAATATTGCATTCCATTCATATACCATAATTTATTCAGACATTCTCCATATAGTTAGTAAACTTTTAACAGATTAACATTCCTGTCCCAAATATTCTTTTTTTCCACTTCATTCCTTTTTCCTTTTTTTATTATGGCACCAAACCTCAAAATGAAATCTTTCATTTCATTTTTCATTTCATTTGGGATGTGAAGCTCTCCATACTTAATGTGGCCTGGGGGAAGAGGAAGGAAGGAGGATTCTGAATCCATACTTTCACCCTTGTACTAATTAGTCTAGACAATAAGCTCTACCTGGAACTCTTTAAAAGCTTTACACACATTTTCATGTGCCATCATTATTGAAAACTCTAGCACCAGCATCTATTTCTTCACTGTTGAGTCTTGTTGTTTGTCCTTGGAAAAGGACCAATGACATCATGGGATGATTTCTTTATTTGAGCATGAATTGGATTTAAGTGAGGCAGAGTTGCATAACATCATTACCCCTGATGTAGGTAATTCAATGGAACCATCTATGATCTTACTGATATATATATATATATATATGTGTATATATATATATATATATATATATATATATATATATATATATATATAGGTATGTGAACCAATGGTATGGATTACAATCTATCTCTCAGTCTGTATTCTCCCTTGCATCCTCTGTAAGGGATCATCTCACAATTGGAGGTTTTCCTCTAGTTTATTTTTTTCTTTTCTTTCTAACATTCTGTGAGTACCAGTGCTTCTTTAAGTGGCACAGGGGATAGAGCATTTGACTTAGAGTCTGCAGTACTTGAGTTCAAATTTTATCTCAGATACTTATTTAATACTTATTCAACAAGTCATTGAGTTTCTTTTTGCCTCAATTTCCCCATATGTAAAATGGGGATAATTGTTGTGAGTATCAAATGAATCAATGTATGTGAAATGCTTTATAAATCTTAAAGCACTATAGAAATGCTAGTTATTATTACTATTAATTGGGATGATACAATACATTATACCTTGTATATACTTTGTAACTACTTATACTAATTGCTACATACAATATCTACCATTAATTTCATCTTGAAATTGATCAAGAAATCTAGTTTATTCACACATTGATAATAGAAAATTCCCTAAAGAGTGATCTTTTTTAGGAAACACTTCATGGTCTATTCATTCTCTCTAACACCACACTTACTTTCTTCATTTCTACTCATAAATCTAGCATTTTTGTTCATTTTTACTAAAAAAGATTGAAAATGTTTTGTGTAATACATCTATGTGCATTTATATATATGATATGTAACTTTCATTTCCATTTCAAAATTAAATTTCAGTTTTTTCTGTTAATAAGCATAAATTTCCCTTCTTCTATGCCCCATTCTCAATGGAGGAAGAACCATCCTTGTAATAAATATTGTGAGACCATGTAAGCTTTTTCTGATTACTTTCAAGTAAGAGAGGAAAAGGTTTTTTCCTCTTATTACATATAATATCACAGTATTCTAAATTATAATTAAATCCTGGTGGAATTTCTGGTCAATGTATGGATCTAGTATGGTGCCCATGTATTAGCTGCCATTCAGAATGGTTATGACACATTCTAAAAGATCTCAAAGTTTATGGACCCTACTTCTTTTATATGGAGACAAACACAACACAGACAAATAGATGCATGTGGAGAAAAGTCCAGCATGTCATAGTGGAAGAAACATTGGACTAGAGTCATAGAGCCTAGTGCTGGCTCTTGCTAATTACTTTTATATCCTTGAATTTGTCTTTCTCAACCTCTTGGAGGCCTCAGTTTCCTCAATCATGAAGTGAATGGGTTGGACTAGAGTCTAGGGTTTTGCCCATTTCTTTGAGCCTTTATTTCTAAGATTACCTTCCTTCTGTTCTGTGATATTTCATATATATTGTTACCTTCATTAGAATGTAAGCTCCTTAAGAACAGGGACTATTTTTGTTTTTTACTTTTTTTGATCCCCAGCACTTAGTAATAGTGTCTGGCACATTGTAGACATTTAATAAATGTTTGTTGATTGATTAAAGATGCTTTCCAAATACAAATCCTAATCGATATATTAATTAGTATGTTGTTTAATAAATACTTCTTTGATTGATTTTTGTATGGCTTAGGAATAATGGGGGTTGATTCCACATCAGCTGGGAGATAGTTGAGCCAATTATTCCAATTTCTGAAACTCCTTTCCTATCTTCACATTCTCCTTACTAAAGGAATGAGGGTGAACAAGCCAGTATTCTTAGTGTATGCTGATGATTAAATAATTGATTATGGGATTGATTCTCTTCTTTTTCCTTTAGAAATAATCCAGGTAAATTTTTTCTTTTATTTCTGTTTTCTTTCACATCATGACTTGAAAATGTGTTTTGCATGACTACACATGTATAATTCATGACAAGTTACATGTCTTCTTGAGGAGGCAGGGAAGAGAGAGAAGAGAATTTGAAACTCAAATTTAAAAAAGGTTAAAATTGATTTATATGTAATTGGCAAAAAATATTAAATTGAAAAGAGTGGCAAGTTATAGTCAAGCTAGTATTATTAATCTTCTATAAATCATTCATGAAGTAGATAGGATGCAAGTAAATGAAAATCTCCTTGTAAAGAAATTTCTTTTGACCTTGTTTAGCTTCAATACAAAGGGAAGAGTACTGGATATGGTATCAGAGCACCTGGGTTTAAATCCAAAGTTTGATCACATACTAAATATGTGCTTTGGGGCAAGTCAACTAACCTTGTTATGGGAATTTTTCATTTCCTTTTATTATTTGGGACTCAGGGTCATTCCTCTTGCAAATTTTTTTTTTCTTTCTTTTCTTTTTCTTTCTTTCTTTTTTTTTTTTTCTTTTTTTTTTTGCCAAGGCAGTTGGGGTTAAGTGACTTGCCCAGGGTCACATCGCTAGGAAGTGTTAAGTGTCTGAGGCCAGATTTGAACTTAGGTCCTCTTAACTTTAGAGCTGGTGCTCTATCCACTGCACCACCTAATTGCTTCCTCTTGCAAATTTTGGTTTACTAAGTCTAGGTTAATATTAATCTTACCTGATCAAAATCTGTCTCTGGAATGTGAAAATTTATTTAACATCTTACCAATCCATAGATAAAAAGCCAGAAGTTTTTTTTTTTTCTTCCAAATAGAGATGTTAACATTTCTTAGGTAACAAGTCAAAGGAAGAATCTTAATTGTACCTTATTCCTTGGCAACATAAAAAATCCTTTCCCTTAATAAATCTATTTGTGAATCTTTAAAATGTAGTTTAATTTGTAACTTGACTTAGTTAACTATAAAGTATGTTTGATGAAGTTTTTTTTCCCCTCCTTAGGATGCATAATATTTTGACTGCTTAACTAAGTTTGTTCAACTTTTATGACATTGAAGGAAGCATTGGAATTACGAATTTCTCTCTCTCTCTAACTTTATTGGCCTAAGAGAAATGTGCAAGATTACAAAATGTAAAAGAATTATTTTCCTGTCACTCTGACATAATTCTGACTATAAAAAGTCTGGTTAGAATCCTAATGAAAGTTGAGGGAGGCTTGAACCTATCTTGAGCACACTAATAAAATATAGATTTTCACTCTATAATTTCTGTCTTCTGTGATAAATCTATATTTGGCAGTGAACACCCTACTATATGAACCCAGAGAGGAGATATTTTTGCCATGACTGATGAAATTTAGATTTAGGGAACCAAAATGAAATTAGGGTTTCTGGTGGTCAGGGGAGTTAAATGATAAGGTCTGGTGGCAGCTTCGGGTTTCAGGGAACCAAATGGAGAGGTTTGGCTCCCCTGAAACCCTTTGGGATTAGGTGCAAGGGTAGGGAGTTTTGGGGACTCCCTTCTGGCAGCTCAGAGATTCTCTGTAAAAGAATTTACAGACCCCAAAACCTAGATTGATAAAAGCATTTATTATGGGGGTTGGAAGTAAGATTAGAAATTCTGACAGAGGTATAAAGTCTGATTAGGTAAATAGGTGAGGGTAAAAAGAGGATGACACTGGAGAGAGTATTCCAGTGGACAGAGGCTCCTTGGGATGCCAAGCATGGAGCTGGCATGTTTGGAACCTCTGCAAAGAGAGGGTTTTAGTTTGGCTCTTTTTATAATGAGAGCTTTAGCTGTAGGGAGCCTGTGGATGGAGCTCCAAATTGGCTCCTCCTTGAGTTTCAGCTTGAATTAGAATTTGAATTGAATTCAATGAGGTTCAGGACTGATAATAAGGGTGAAACTGTCCCTAGGGGCAAGTTCCCTTATTGAGGCAGAGTTGAAGGAGACTTTCTCCTACAAGGATTTTCAGAGTTTCAGAGTTTCTTTATGACAACTTCTTTGGGCCTCTTTTCCTTATCTGGAAAATGGAGAATGGGGAGCTGAATAATGACTTCTGAGACTCCTTCCAATAAACCAATTGATCAACAAACCTTTATCAAGCACCGTCTATGTGCTGGTTATTCTAATAGGTGTTAGGTATACAAAGGAAAAAATAATCTATACTCTTGAGGAAATTACATTCTATTGGGTGACACATGTATGCATAAAATACAAAGAAAGGGACAAAGGAAAAACATTTATATAGCTTTTGCTATGTATCAGTTGCCTTTCTTAAAAAATAACAAAATAAGTCATCTCATTTGAAATTCATAACAATCCTAACAGGTAGCTGCTATTATTCCCACTTTATTGTTAAGGAGACCAAGATAAACAAGGGTGAAGTGATTTGCCTAGAATCACACAACCAGGGAATTTCTGAGATTGAATTTAAATTTAGACCTCTGTAATCCCAGAATTCTTTTCACTGTGCTACAAAATAAAAACTAGGTAATTAGGAGGGAGAGAAAGAGAGAGAGAGAGAGAGAGAGAGAGAGAGAGAGAGAGAGAGAGAGAGAGAGAGAGAGAGAGAGAGAGAGAGAGAGAGAGAGAGAGATAGAGAGCGCGCCCTGGTAGTTTTCAGGATTAGGAAAAGCTTCATAGAAGATGGTACTTAAATTGGATCTTAAAGAAAGTGAGAAATTTGATGAGGTAGAGGTAAGAAGGGAGTGCTTAGCAGGTCTGAGGTGTTGAGGGCGGTAGCCCCTTGATAATCCTTGTTTGATCTACAACTTCCTTTGGGACTTGGACCTTTGATACAAGATCTGGTCAAACTAGTCTGGGCTTGTACCCAGCCCCCCACTGGATCTGAGCTGGCTTGGATAAAGCCCGCCAAAAATCTGGCCTTCCAGGAATTAACCTGAGCTCCGCCCATTACTTCTTCAAGCAGATAAAAAGAGCAAAGCTAGAATCATCTTTGGTTCAGAGATTTGAAAGATGCCAGCTAAGATGCTTGCATCAGAGATTCTCTGTCCCCGCCGCTTTCGGCGTTTATCTTCCTCTATCTAATGCCTTTTACTAACCAGACCTTAACCTTGCTTCCAAACCCTGCAATAAACATCTTTTACCCATCTAGGTTTTCGGGCTTGTAAATTCATTTACAGGGGATTCTCGCCGCCACTAGACCTGATTTAACTTTGTATCCTTGCGCTGAATCCTAAGGGGGTTGCAGGGGAGCTCCATGTGACTCCCTGTACCCCGAATCCTGCCACTAGATCTCACTTAATCCTATTGAGGTATATACCTCATTATTAGGTATTTATCTCATGATTTGGTTCAAGTTACCTCATCATTTTGAGGTTCCCTATTACCTCATCATGAGGGATCAATGCAAATATACAACGTTAGGAAGTACTGTGTGAGAAATATATGTAAGGACAGGTTGGCAGGATAGTGGAATGCTGAAAAGAGAGGAATGTATAACAAGCATGGAAATATGAATTGGAACCAAGTTGAATGGAGTTTTAACAGTTTAACAGAGAAGATTCTGTTTCATCCTAGAAGTAATAGGGAGCTACTGGAGTTTATTGAGTAGGGGAATGACATGGTCAAATCAGCACATAAAGAAAATCATTTTGAATGGAAAGGAGTGGAAAGAGACATGTAATGGGGAGAGCAATTAGGTACTCTGTTATAAAAATACTTGTTTTGCTCCATAAATAAAAAATAAAATAATTTTTAAAAAAGAACATTTCAAGAGTCTAGGTTAGAGGTATCAAATTCCCAGTGGTTGGAACACTTAATAAATAACTCCCATGTCTAAAACAAGATGAAATTTTAATTGGGAAATGTTTAACAAAATAAATAAAATGTAATAAGCCATAGATAATGTTAATTTTTAGCTTTCTCAGTCAATATGAAACTTGCAGGGACAAATGTTTTTTTGGCTTTTATACCACTGATCTAGGTGAGAAGTGATAAGGTTATGATTGTGATAGTATAGAGAGACAGATTTGAAGGATTTGTAATTGGAAGTATGTGGTGAAGGAGAGTAAGTAATCAAGGCTAATGCTGAAATTATAATTTATATATCCTGGAAAAATGGCATTGCTCTTCATAAGATTAAGCAAGATTTATAGAAAGTAGGATTTTGGGTAAACAATAAGTTCTGTTTTGAACTTGTTGAATTTTTTTTTAGTCTTCTTTAAGTCTTGTCTGAACCGTTGTGATCCCATCTGGGTTTTCTTGGCAAAGATACTGGAGTGGTTTGCCATTTCCTTCTCCAGCTCATTTTACAGATGAGGAAACAAAGTCCACTATCACATAACTATTAAGTATCTGGGATCAAATTTGAACTCATATCTTCTCAACTATAGGTCTAATGTTCTATCAACTGAGCCACTTTTTTGCCCATTTTAGTTCTTTTTGGAACATTTAATTTAAATGTCTAATAGGCAATGGTATGGGCCTGGTGCTTGGGAGAACTTGGCTGCCTCTAGAGAGCTGGGAAATAAGCTTTATACAGATGATACTAAATCCATGAAACTGATGAGCTATCCTATTTTTTTCATTTTCCCAAGACTAAATGATTATTTCAGAAAAGTGCATATCTTGTATAGAAATCAATTTTCTCTGGGATTACAGAAATGTAATTGACCTTGCCCCACATCTTCAAATTAATATTTTCAAGTCAAATAGCAAGTCTTCCCAAAAAGGACTCTGTGGAAAAGCAAGCTATTTCAATGACTAATGTTTCCCTCTTTATAGCATGCACCAACAGTCTAACCAGGAAGAATAAACTGGGACATAAGGAGGGCATCCTCCAGCAAGCCCACAATTGCTGACATTCATCATGTTGGAGATAAATACAAAGGAATAGGTCAGTATACTAGCAAAGAATCTACAGCCTGGGAATAGCATCATTTTATTCATAGTGGAATCCCCACTCTCCAGTGTAAAGGTATTGACAAAATAGGACTGTGAATTACAGAGCCTCAAGGAAATGATGTCCCCCAGAAGGTGAAGAATAAAGTCCACAAAGAATTCTGTGAAGCCCTCTTTTTGGTAAATGGTTACTATGGATTCACACAGTCTGCAGTATTTGCTTTCTTACCATAGATCTCAGGATAATCACATGGAAGGAATGTGTAATGAAAGTAGCAGCAGAATAAACCATCATCTCACTAGTAATCTTTAATGGATTTCAATTTTTTTAGTTATTCCTCAAAATATCTCTGTGAGGCTAGTTCCTATTATTTTCTCAATTTTATAGGTGAGAAAAACAAAAAAAATATGGAACACTTCACAAATTTGCATGTCATTCTTATATAGGACCCATGATAATCTTCTCTGTATTGTTCCAATTCTAGTATATGTGCTGCGGAAGCAGGCACTAACCAACATATCAATAAAAAGTATTTATTTAGCAAATGTTAAAGATACTATTCTAAGTACTATGAGTACAAGATAATCTCATTTATTCTTTATTGATCTTTATTATTCTCTACTCTTGAAGATTTATAAATGAGAGAGAAAAGAACAGAGAAAAAGAAAGGCAGCACAAGATAAAGTCTAATGATACATTTATCAAGATGATGGATGATGAGCCAGCAAAGAAAACCAAGAAAGAGCAATCAAACTGGATGGAGAACAAAACATGGAGTGTCATGTCATGAAAACCTAGAGAAGAGTATGTCTAGGAGGTGAGAGTGACAGTATTGTCAAATGCAGTAGACAAGTCAAGAAGGATGAAGATTGAGGAAAACCATTAGATTTAACAATTAAGAAATCATGGATAAGGGGGCAGCTAGGTGGCTCAGTGGATAGAACACCATAAGCCCTGAATTCAGGAGGACCCAAGTTCAAATCTGGTCTCAGACACTTCCTAGCTGTGTGACCCTGGGCAAGTCAGTTGACCTCAGCCTCAGGGGGAAAAAAAGAGATCATGGATACCTTTGGAGAGAGCAGTTTCAATTGATTGTTGAAGCTGAAAGGTAGACTACAATGAGTTGAAGAATGAGAGCAGAAGCAGTAGAGGGAAGAGGATAGATATCTTTCTCTAGGTGTTTGGTTGAGAAAGGGAGAAGAGATAATATGAGGACTTGAGAGGATTATAGGCTCTTATGAAATTTTTTAAGATGGAAAGTATTTGGACATGTTAATAGGCAGAGAATGAACCTTTAGTGAGGGAAAGATTTTAAGATTAGAGAATATATAGAATTAATATAGATTATGGAAACAACTTGCCAAAAATAATAGCAACAGGAGAATACAAGGATACATGAGAATGTCTTCAACAAAGAGAAGGATCAACTTCTTATAACAGACTAGTGGAAAGGAAGGGAAAGTGGAGGATGATGTCAAGGAATTTTGAGATGATGGGAAGATGAGAAACAAGAGCTTATGGTAAATGGATTCAATTTTGTCAGTATAGTAACAAGTGAGGGGGAAGGAGGCTAGGATATGTAGAAGGTTTGTGGAGAAAAGGGAAAATTTAGAATAGTTTTTGTGGGAAATGGGATAGGAAATAATTTTTTCTTTTTTCTTTTTTCCCCAGTTGTTTTTTTTTTTTAGAATTTTTTCCCCACAGTATATATGCATGAGCAATTTTTTTATAACATTATCCCTTGTATTCATTTTTTCCAAATTATCCCCCCTTCCTCCACTCCCTTCCCCCGATGACAGGCAATCCCATACATTTTACATGTGTTACAATATAACCTAGATACAATATATGTGTGTAAATACCATTTTCTTGTTGCACATTAAGTATTAGATTCCAAAGGTATAAGTAACCTGGGTAGATAGACAGTAGTGCTAACAATTTACATTCACTTCCCAGTGTTCCTTCTCTGGGTGTAGTTATTTCTGTCCATCATTGATCAACTGGAAGTGAGTCGGATCTTCTTTATGTTGAAGATATCCACTTCCATCAGAATACATCTTCATACAGCATTGAAGTGTACAGTGATCTTCTGGTTCTATTCATTTCATTCAGTATCAGTTGATGTAAGTCTCTCCAAGCCTCTCTGTATTCCTCCTGCTGGTCATTTCTTACAGAGCAATAATATTCCATAACCTTCATATACCATAATTTACCCAACCATTCTCCAATTGATGGACATCCATTCATCTTCCAGTTTCTAGCTACAACAAAAAGAGCTGCCACAAACATTTTGGCACATACAGGTCCCTTTCCACTCTTTAGTATTTCTTTGGGATATAAGCCCAATAACAGCAATGCTGGGTCAAAGGGTATGCACAGTTTGATAACTTTTTGGGCATAGTTCCAAATTGCTCTCCAGAATGGCTGGATTCTTTCACAACTCCACCAACAATGCATCAGTGTCCCAGTTTTCCCACATCCCCTCCAACATTCATCATTATTTGTTCCTGTCATCTTAGCCAATCTGACAGGTGTGTAGTGGTATCTCAGAGTGGTCTTAATTTGCATTTCTCTGATCAGTAGTGATTTGGAATATAGTTTCAATGAGTGGATATAGTTTCAATTTCATCATCTGATAATTGTCTGTTCATATCCTTTGACCATTTATCAGTTGGAGAATGGTTTGATTTCTTATAAATTAGGGTCAGTTCTCTATATATTTTGGAAATGAGACCTTTGTCAGAACCTTTAACTTTAAAAATATTTTCCCAATTTGTTACTTCCCTTCTAATCTTGTTTGCATTAGTTATTGTTTGTACAGAAACTTTTTAGTTTGATGTAATCAAAATCTTCTATTTTGTAATCAATAATGCTCTCTAGTTCTCCTCTGGTCATAAATTCCTTCCTCCTCCACAGGTCTGAGAGATAGACTATTTTCTGTTTCTCTAATCTATTTATTATCTCATTCTTTATGCCTAAATCATGGACCCATTTTGATCTTATCTTGGCATATGGTGTTAAGTGTGGATCCATATCTAATTTCTGCCATACTAATTTCCAGTTTTCCCAACAGTTTTTTCCAAATAATGAATTTTTATCCTTAATATTGGTATCTTTGGGTTTGTCAAAGATTAGATTGCTATAGATGTACCCTTTTTTGTCCTTTGTATCTAATCTGTTCCACTGATCTACCGGTCTATTTCTTAGCCAATACCAAATGGTTTTGGTGACTGCTGCTATATAATATAGCTTTAGATCAGGTACACTTAGACCACCTTCCTCTGACTTTTTTTTTTCATTAGTTCCCTTGCAATTCTCGACCTTTTATTCTTCCATATGAATTTTGTTGTTATTTTTTCTAGGCCATTAAAATAGTTTCTTGGGAGTCTGATTGGTATAGCACTAAATAAATAGATTAGTTTGGGGAGTAAATAGAACATTAGAAAAACTAGGTATGATAGACCTTTGGAGAAAACTGAATGGCAATAGAAAGGAATATACTTTCTTCTCAGCAGTTCATGGATCCTATACAAAAACTGACCATATATTAGGACATAAAGATCTCAAAATTAAATGTAGGAAGGCAGAAATAATAAAAGCCTTCTTCTCAGATCACAATGCAATAAAAGCTACATTCAGTAAGAAGTTAGGGATAAATAGACCAAAAAGTAATTGGAAACTGAATAATCTCATCTTAAAGAATGACTGGGTGAAACAGCAAATTATAGAAACAATTAATAATTTCACCCAAGATAATGACAATGATGAGACATCATACCAAAATCTGTGGGATACAGCTGAAGCGGTAATAAGGGGAAATTTTATATCTTTAGAGGCTTATTTGAAGAAAATAGAGAAAGAGAAGATTAACGAATTGGGCCTGCAACTTAAAAAGCTAGCAAAAGACCAAATTAAAAACCCCCAACCAAAAATTAAACTTGAAATACAAAAATTAAAAGGAGAAATCAATAATATTGAAAGTAAAAAAAACTATTGAATTAATAAATAAAACCAAGAGTTGGTTTTATGAAAAAGCCAATAAAATAGATAAACCTTTGGTAAATCTGATCAGAAAAAAGAAAGAGGAAAATCAAATTGTTAGTCTTACAAATGAAAAGGGGGATCTTTCCACCAATGAAGAGGAAGTTAGAGAAATAATAAGGAGTTACTTTGCCCAACTTTATGCCAATAAATTTGATAACTTAAGTGAAATGGATGACTTCCTTCAAAAATATAGGCTTCCTAGATTAACAGAGGAGAAGATAAATTGCTTAAATAGTCCCATTTCAGAAAAAGAAATAGAACAAACTATTAATCAACTCCCCAGGAAAAAATCCCCAGGACCAGATGGATTTACATATGAATTCTACCAAACATTTAAAGAACAATTAGCCCCAATGCTATATAAACTATTTGAAAAAATAGGGGATGAAGGCATCCCCAGTTGTTTTTAAATTGTATTCAACTCTTCTTGACCCCATTTGGAATTATCTTGGCAGAGATACTAGAGATACGGTTTATTTTACAGATGAGGAAACTGAGGCAAACTAGATTAGCTGATTTATTTAGGATCTTATTGCTAGTGTCTGAGGTCAGATTTGAATTTAGGAAGATGAGTCTTCTTGACTCCACTTGTACCACCTAGCTGCCCAGGAAATCATTTAGGGAGGAGTAAAAGGAATGCCTTGTTGCTGGAAGGGCCAAGTTGAGATTAAATAGCAAAAATCTGCAGTGTATTTTATGAGTGAGCTGCATGTAGTAGCAAGAGTGGAAACAGAGGAAGTAAATGGTTGGGAATAATCCAGAGTCAATGTTTGTCTAAGTGTGAATGGTGATATGGACAAAGAGACAAGTAATTACAGAGTATAGCATCAAGTTCTAAATCTAGGATCTAATCCATGATCAGAATAAGGGTTGGTTTTTTTTTTTTTATGGATTTTAAAGTCCTCTGGAAAAATAAGTGACTTGTATTGAATATTTAAAAATATAAATATTACCTAAATATAAATAACAAAACTATGGCATATAATTCTACAGGGAATGTTGACTAAAGAGGGATTGAAGGATACCTCCAAAGACAAGTAACAGAATTGTAGCCTTATAGCAATGTCAGGGGTATGAATGAATTCTTTTTTTTTTTTTTTTTTTTTTTTTTTTTTTATATATATATATATTTTATAATATTATCCCTTGTATTCATTTTTCCAATTTACCCCCCCTCCCTCTATTCCCTCCCCCCGACGACAGGCAATACCATACATTTTACATGTGTTACAATATAGTCTAGGTACAATACATGTGTGCGAATATCATTTTCTTGTTGCACAATAAACATTAGAATCCGAAGGTACATGCAACCTGGGCAGACAGATATTAGTGCTAACAATTTTCATTCCCCTCCCAGTGTTTCTTCTCTGGGTGCAGCTACCTCTGTCCATCATTGATCAACTGGAAGTGAGTTGGATCTTCTTTATGTTGAAGATTTCCACTTCCATCAGAATACATCCTCATACAGTATTGTTGTTGAAGTGTACAGTGATCTTCTGGTTCTGCTCATTTCACTCAGCATCAGTTGATTTAAGTCTCTCCAGGCCTCTCTGTATTCCTCCTGCTGGTCATTTCTTACCGAGCAATAATATTCCATAACCTTCATATACCACAATTTACCCAACCATTCTCCAACTGATGGACATCCAATGAATGAATTCTTAAGAACAATGTCATAAACACAATACCAAGCGTGTGCTTGATGTTTGTTAGATATGCAGAGAAAAAGAAGAGTTTTTTTTTTCTTAAGTTTTATCAGTAGAAGAGGAAGTTCTAAGGAGATATGACACCTGCTTAAGGAGATAGATCAACAAAACCTGATAATATGTCCAGTGTTGTGTTGGTGCTAGCACAACTAGGACAACAACATTTAAGATGCTCCCTATCTTTTTTTCCCCTTAGCATTTAATGTTTACAAAGCACTTTACATTGCTTGATTTTCCCAACAAGGGAGGTTATGCTATGAGGTAAGTGCTATTTTATTCTCATTTTACAGATGAAAGTGAAACTTAAGGAGGTAAAGTGACTTGCCCAGAATCACAAAGCTAGTGTCCAAAATCAGGGTTTGAATTTAGATCTTCTTGACTAAAGTCCAGTATTTTATTCTTTAAGTCAGCTGATTGCTTAGCATATATTTATCTAGCATTCATTCTATGCCAGACTTCCTCAAGGAACTGACAATCTAATTGAAGAGAGATTTACATTCCCCAATAGAATGTAAGATCCTTGGTGATGGGGACTGTTGATATTGATTTTTAAAAATGATATTCCCCCCCTCAATTATATGTTAAAACTTTAAAATAAATGTGACTTTTTTTTTAAAGTTTAAAGTTTCAAACTACAGATTTCAGTGTCTTCCCTTTCCCCTCTTTGAGATGGTGAACAGATATATGTTATATATATGCAATCATGTAAAACATTTTATACAATTATAGAAGATACAAGAATATCAAGAGAACCATTGAGAGGAAAAAGGTGCTCTAGACATAAAAGATCTAAAATCGTATTATTATAAAGTGGTAGTTATCAAAACAATAGGATGGTGGCTCAGTAATAATGAATTATAGTAAATTACTATTTGAATTTAGATCTTCTTAACTATAAGTACAGTGTTTTATTCTTTAAGTCAATTGATTGCTTAGCATATATTTATCTAGCATTCATTCTATGCCAGACTTCCTGGCATAGAATAATATTATATTAATTTTATATTAATAATTTTATACAAAAGACTAGAAAAACAAAAAAAGAAAAAAGCCTCACTTCACAAATCATTATAAATGTATTCCTATAAATTTGATTTAGTTTATATTTATTTGAGAAGTGAGGCTTTTATCAGAAATGCTTGTTGCAACATTTCTGCTTTCTTTCTAGTTTTGGTTGCAATGATTTTTTTTTTTTTGTTCAAAAGCTTTTAAATTTTGTATACTTGAAATCAACTACTTTACCTTTCATAATGGTCTCGATATCTTTTTTGGTCTTAAATTCTTCACTTATCCAAAGATCTGACAGATAAACTATTCCATGCTCTCAGAATTTGCTTTATGTGTGAATCATGTACCCATTTAAACCTTATCTTGGCATATGGTATAAGATGTTGGTCTACCTAATTTCAGTGATGCTGTTTTCCAGTTTTCCCAGCTGTTTTTGCCAATAATGTGTTTTTGTTTCCAAATCTTGAATCTTTATTTTTTAAAAATCATATTCTAGTTACTATGGCAATTTGCTATAATTCATTATTACTGAGCCACCATCCTATTGTTTTGATAATTACCACTTTATAATAATACAATTTTAGATCTGTTATGACTAGATCACCTTTTTCCTTTCAATGGTTCTCTTGATATTCTTGTTGTCTTTCCAAATGAATTTTGCTATTATTTTTTCTAGTTCTATAAAATAATTTTTAATAGTTTGATTGGTATGACACTGAATAAAAAGTAATTTACTTAGAATTAGAATTTTTATTAAATTGGCTTGGCCTGCCCATGATCAATTAATATTTTCCAGTATTTAGATCTGACTTTGTTTGTGTGAAAAGTGTTCTGTATTTGTGTTTATATAGTTTCTGGGTTTGTCATGGCAAGTGGATTTTCATATTTTATATTGTCTACAGTTATTTTTAGTGCAATTTCTCATTCTATGTTTTGCTGCTGGGCTTTGTTGATTCTGATGATTTATATGGGTTAATTTTGCATCCTGCAACTTATCTGAAGTTGTTAATTATTTCTACTAGTTTTTTAAAAAAATATTTTAATTGATTCTGTAAGGATAGCATTATACCATCTTCAAAGAATGATAGTTTTATTTCCTTGATGCTTATTCTAATTCCTTTTATTTCTTTTTCTTCTCTTATAGCTAGCATTTTTTGTGTAATACTGAATAATAGTGGTGATAATGGGGCATCCTTGCTTCACCCCTGATCTTATTGTAAAGACTTTTATCTTATTCCCATTACAGATAATACTTGCTGAAGCTATTAGATAAATATTACTTAATTTAAGATAAACTCCATTTTCCTAGTGTTTTTAGTGTAAATGAATGTTGTATTTTGTCAAAGGGTTTTTCTACATCTATTGAAATAATCTTATGATTTTTTTGTTTTTGTTATTGATTAACTGTGCTGACAATTTCCTAATATTGAGCCATTTCTACATTTCTGGTATCTTTTACCCAGTAATAGAATATGATCCTTGATATATTCCTGAACTTTTTCCCCTAGTGTTTTATTTTATTTATTTTATTTTTCATTAATATTTATTAGGGAAATTGCTTTATTGCTTTTTTTTCCCTCTGATTTGGCTCTTCCTGATTTAGATATCAGTACTATATTTGTGTTGTAAAAGGAATTTGAAAGAGCTCCTTCTTTGTCCATTTTCCCAAAAAGTTTATATAATGTTGGAATTAATCTTTAAATGTTTGGTAGAATTTGTTGTGAATTCATCTGGTTCTGGGAATTTTTCTTAGGAAGTTCCTTAATGGATTGTTTAATTTCTTTTTCTAAAATCGAGTTATTTAAGAATTTGATTTCCTTTTCTGCTAATCTGAGCAATTTATATTTTTGTAAATATTCATCCATTTCATTTAGAATTTTTTGTCTTTTAAAATTAAAAAAATACCTAAAAGTTATTTATATAAAATACTTTTAAACATTAATTTTAGAAATATTTGAGTTTCAACTATTCTTTTTCTCTCCTCCTGCTCTGTGAAGGCAAACAATCTGATATAGATTATACATGTTCAATTATGCAAAAAATATTTCCATATAAGTTATGTTGTTAAAGAAAACAGACCAAGAAGTCCCTCAAGAAAAATAAAGTGAAAAATAGTATGCTTTGATCTACATTTAGACTTCATTAGTTCTTTCTCTTTTCATCATGAGTCTTTTGGAATTATCTTGGATCATTGTGTTGCTGAGAATAGATGTCATTCACAATTGTCCTGGTTCTGCTCACTTCACTTTACATCAGTTCATGTAAGTCTTCCCAGGCTTTACTGAAAACATCTTACTTGTTATTTCTCATAGCATAATACCCATCCCCTTTCAATTGTATATCACAACTTGTTCAGCCATTGTCCAATTGATGGGCATCCCTTTGATTATCTATTCTTAGCCTTTGCAAAAGTGTTAATTATAAGTATTATATATATATATATGTATGTATATATATATATATACATATATATATATATAAATAAACTCTTTTTCCTTTAAAATTTTTATTTTGGGGGATATGGATGTTAGGTTCTTACTAAGTGCTAATGAGATAATGAGATATTAGGTTTTTACTAAGTGCTAAGTTGGTACTTAACAATTTTCTAGTTCTGACATTTCCTGGGAGTTTGACTTGTGAATTCCTGGGGAAGAGTTTGCATGCTTAGGAGGAGCAAGTTCATTGGTTGAAGTACTTCTTCCCAGAAGCCCTTGCATTATCCCATGCCCATTCTCTGGGAGGATAAAGAGGGCAGCCCTGGAGGAAAAAGTCAGTCTCTGCTCTAGACAGATTTGAGGCAGCTCTCTGCAGGAAGGGGAAGTCAGCTCTCTACAGGAAGAAGAATCTGTCCGAGAGATTTTAGTTGACATAGCAGTTCTCTTCTCAGAGAGCCATCGGCAGCTTCTGGAGACAACAGCACGTTACATAAGGACCTAGTAAGAGTATTGCTGGTTATAGGGAATACATGGTTTTATAGTTGTGTTGGACATAATTCCAAATAGCTCTCCAGAATGTTTGAAGCAATTCACAGTACTTTCATATTTCAATTTTTCCACACCCTCTTCAACATGTGCTATTTTAATTTTAGATTATAGCCAATTTTATAGGTGTGAGGTGGTATTTTAGCATTATTTTAATGTGTATTTCTCTAATCAGTAGTGATTTAGAGCATTTTTTTCATATGATCATAGATAGTTTTGATTTCTTTTTCAACTGTTTTTCCAATGAGCTATTTATATTTTCTTTTTTATTCTTTTGACTTTGTTTTACTTTTCATGATGTCTTATGGAGTCATTGACTTCCATTTGCCCAATTCTAATTTTTAAGAAATTATTTCCTTCAGTGTCTGAGGTCAAATTTTTCCCCCCATTGGGGTGTTTTTTTTAATTTTTTAAATTAATTTTATAATTATAAATTTTTTATAGTACATATGCATGAGTAATTTTTTTTATAACATTATCCCTTATATTCATTTTTCCAAATTTTCTCCTCCCTCCCTCTACTCCCTCCCCTAGATGACAGGCAATCACATACATTTTACATGTGTTACAGTATAACCTAGATACACTATATGTGTGTAAAGCCAATTTTTTTGTTACACGTTAAGAATTGGATTCAGAAGGTATAAGTAACCTGGGTAGATAGACAATAGTGCTAACAGTTTACATTCAATTCCCAGTATTCCTTCTCTGGGTGTAGTTGTTTCTGTCCATCATTGATCAACTGGAAGTGTGTTGGATCTTCTTTATGTTGAAGATATCCACTTCCATCAGAATACATCTTCATACAGTATTGTTGTTGAAATATATAGTGATCTTCTGGTTCTGCTCATTTCACTCAGCATCAGTCCATGTAAGTCTTTCCAAACATCTCTGAATTCATCTTGCTGGTCAAAATGGTAGATTTTTAAGCCACTCTCAACAATCTTTGAAAAATTCTGGGCTCAAAGCTATTGTGATTGTATTTCTAATTTTTAATCTAAAATATGTTTCTTAAAGCACCAGAGGAGAGAATCACTTGTATCTGAAGGGCTCTATATTGCTCTTAGTCTTAAAAATGAGTTAATTATGTAATTGGATGTTATTCTATCTGCTCCCAGATCTCTTCATTGTCTGCTATTCATGCTTCAAATGTTTACATCTAGGTTAAAGCATTAAAAAAGTCTTCCTAAATCTGTTTGTTATGAAAGGATGACTTTAGGACTAATATAGTATATATTTATAATATCATATAGTCTCTCATCATACTATAAAATCAACATATGTATTGCTTTATCTTTATAATAAGAGCTGAATAATACTCTTATCGTCTTATAAATCTGAAGAGGTTTTTTTTTAAATAGCTTGACCATTTCCCAAATGACAGAATATAATAGAAATAGAAACCAACTTACTCTTTTTTGTACTAGCATAAAACATATTTCTCAAGACTTCCTATTGTAGTAGCCCTAAAATAAAAATAACTAAGATATTATAGAATTTCTACTGAGTGAATTTTACTTTCTCCCTCTGTAAATAAGGAATTTGCAAAAGGAGGGCTACAGCTCATTTCAGCTCTACAAAATTATATAATCCTAAGTCTTGACCAGTTTTAAAGGCTCACAGATTTGACCCCTTTCAAAGAATAAGAACAAGGGAGAATTGTTAATGCTCTTTGATATTATTCTGGGTGCTGAGAGGTCTGAGGAGGAAAGATTTCCAGTAGTAGAACTGACTTTTGTTTTCTTCTTTTCTCTTTTTCTTCCAATGTCCTTCTAGTGATGATGGGTAGACTCATGAAGCATATTTGCTACCTTTTTGACAGTAATAACATAAGCCAACTCTGGCACGAATTCTCATTAAATCATAGAATTAGGAAGGATGCTACAGATGATCAAATACAATTCCATACAGGAAACTAAATTTAAGTTTAGTGAAGATCATACAGCATTTTATAGTGGAAGAGGAAAGCCTAGTTTCCTGGTTCCAAACTGGTCTCTCCTTTATGCTTTCTTTTGAAGTAGTCCTTTACCTTAGTAGTATTTTCATCCCCACGATCCTCAAGGATCTCTTATAGAAAACTACAGGCAAGGAGAAAGAGTGTTCTTATTTCTTAACTTTAACTCCATGAAAAAAAAAAAAGAAAAAACTCCCAACTTCAGTGAAAACACAGAAAACACACTTGACCTGTCTGATCTGTTCTGAAATTTTCTCCTGAGTTGAAGAAGTCTGGTTGTCAAGTGCTAGTTTCACTTAAAAAAAGATAGAATGACTCAGAATGAAATTGCTGAGAAGAAAAAGCTGAGAAGCTCCTCAGCTGGAGAATGAAGAGGAGGCTGATTTTTACACTGCTATGGGCTCTATGTGAAGACAGATTCGGAATGTTCACTCTCTTTCTCTAATGTGTCAATTACTCTAGTTCCAAAGACAGAGCCACACCTAAAGATGCAAATCAGGTAGGGGAATTTTAACGAAAAGGCAATTAAGGCCATGCTCAAGTCATAGCAAAATGTAATTTGTTTTAAGCTAACAAAACCTTCTTCTCCATTAACAGAGCCCATAGATGCCATTAGTGGTAGCCAATGTACTGAAAATGAATTTCTATAGATAAGTAGATTCTATCTATCATTATTATCATGATCATCAAAAATATTTATTAAGCACTCACCTGCTTATGGCATCTGTGACTGGTTGTATACAGAAGAAACTGAATGTATATGGTCTCAACCTCTGGGACAGGGATATTAACTTCAAATAGAAATAAAGGCATTAATTTAGAAAAAAATTAACATTATCTATGTTCTATTGTATTTTTACTTATTATGTTAAATATATCCCAATTACATTTTAATTTAGTTTCTGCCTTCTGGAGAGTTGCCATTACTTCTAGTTCATGTGTTTGACACCTCTGCTCTGGGAGCTAACAGGTGGTTAAAATTCTCGGAATTCTCTCTGAGAATGCTTTGTAAATTTCAAGCTTTGTATCTTAAGAATTTATTCAAAGACTGATAACATGACACTGGCTGATATATAATGTATATGAAGAAAGATCTTTGCCAAATAAAAATAGCATGTTATTTTCTAAGTTTTCACTGGTGTCTTTCAGTTCTAAAGTGATATTCAGCAACTATTCTATGTTTGTAATACAATAGAACAAACTCCTGGATTGGGATTTATAAGACTTCATTCTGGTCCCAGCTATAAATTAGCTATGTGAACTTCAATAAGTTAATGTCTTTGGCCCCCAATTTCCTCATCTATCAAATGAACCATTTGGAGAAGCTAACTTCTAAAGAACATTTCATGTCTAGGATTTTTGGAGTCTCTCAAAGTTTGATGTTTTATATTGCATTGTAGTATAATAAAATGCACATTCTATTTTGTCTTTTATCAAGTCATGAAGTTGTTATTTTGAGTGTAAAGTATTTTTATTATTTTGAAAATAATCAAGCACTTCCTTTTCCTCTCATATTCTCTCACTCATTGGAAAAAAAGGAAGGAAAGAAAAAAAGAAATACGGTATTCTTGGATCATATAGTAGATAAGCAAAACGAATTTTCACATTGTCCTCTTCCAAACATGTTTTTCTCATTGTGTGTCAATCTAATAGGTACCAAGAGTTCTTTATCATCAATCTCATGTTTGGTCACTGAATACATCAGAGATCATAAGTCTTTCAAAGTTTTCCTTTTTTACAAAATTGTTTTAGTAGAAATTGTTCTTTTTGGACCTTCCTCACTCTACATCTATTTATTCAAGTCTACTCGGGTTTTTATGAAGCAATCTCTTTTCACATTTATTTCACCATTGTATTCTATTATATTCATATACCATAGTTTGTTTAGCTATCTTTCAACTGACAGGCATTTCTTTAGTTTCCAGTTCTTAGTTATGAGGTTATTCTTAAGTTTGGAAATTATATTTTGCCATTCTTGTGCTCCTGGGTCAAATAACAACACTGGTAGAATTTCAGTACTGAAAAACTGGGCCTTTGCCTATAGAAATCAAGAAATCACTTTATAAAGAAAATTAAATTTTTCAACAGCAAAACAGCTTGTTATACTCTTCCTGTTCAACCTTAGGCCTTTATCTATATTATCTGTTATAGATATAAACATTGCTGAACTAACTCTATTGAGTTAGTTAAAACCTTGTTAAAGGTTAACCTTGCTTGTTAAAACCTGAACATTTTGAATCCCTTTCCTAAGTGAATGGATGGGCTAAACTCCTTTGAGTGATTATAGATCTTTTCCATGGGACTCTTCCATGTTTTAAGACTGGATGCAGCAACATAGTGCCATTTACAAAGAGGATAATCTGGATGATCTCACCATCCACAGCCTATCCCTCTTCAATCTGGACTCTATACTGCATCTACAATAGTGAATAGTGAATAGTGAATGGCAAGAACATATCTCCCTGTTTTGTATTTTGACTGATGTTTATTACTGGGGAGTTTTTTTTAACAGGGTAATTTTTAATTTTCATGTCTCCCAAGGAATATTGAATAATTTTGATGGATGGATAGTGTATCTAACTCTCAGGACTGTAACTCAATTTTCTTTTCCCCTCAAACTTCCCTAAGAATATGAGACTTTTAAGCTCTCCATCTGTCAAGCCAGTTTCTCCCATTGGTAAGCACACACTCAGGCTGTCTATACTTTATTCCATTCTTGGCACTGTTTCTGATTCTTAAGACATCATCACCATGTGCCCATTTGGGTACCTTCTCCCCAATTTACTTTTTAGCTCTTTTTTTGTATATTATCTCCACCATAAGTATGCAAACTTCCTTCCTTCCTTCCTTCCTTCCTTCCTTCCTTCCTTCCTTCCTTCCTTCCTTCCTTCCTTCCTTCCTTCCTTCCTTCCTTCCTTCCTTCCTTCCTTCCTTCCTTTCTTCCTTCCTTTCTTCCTCCTTTCTTCCTTCTATAACAGGCAATTTTCACATAACAGTTACAAGTACAGGAATTATTAGAATGTCAGGAGATTTAATTGATGACTTTCTGCTGTAGCATGTCAGCTGCTTCTGTCTTTTAGGTCCCAGGGAAATAGGAAAGCTCCAGCAAATCTAAATATTTATCAATTAATATGAAAATCTAAATCCATCAGAGAATAGCTGATTCTGGTCAAAGCAATGCATTTTGCCAGAGTATGAGATCATCCAAAGGATGAGTACAAAGGATTCTTACAATGCCAAGCTCAGGGCACAACCTGCTTGCCAAACTTAGCTCTGGAAAAACAGGGTATCTAAATATCTTGACAATTTATTTTTAATTTCAAACCTCCATTTTTATTCAGTCCTTTCTAGGTCAAAATCTTGTAAGCATTGTTGAATGGCATTTTTTTTTGCTCAGACAATTGAGAAAACTTGTTCAGATTTACATAGTTATAAAGTATTAAGTGTCTAAGGATGGATTTGAAGTCATATCCTCCTGACTCCAGGGCTGATGCTTTATTCACTGTGCCATCTAGTTGCACTGAGAATGTTTTTCCCTTTTGGCCATTTCTTAGTTCTCTTTATTCTATATACTTCAAATAGAAAAGAGGTGCTTTTTTTCCCCTGAGGCTGGGGTTAAAAGTGACTTGCCCAGGGTCACACAGTTAGGAAGTGTTAAGTGTCTGAGACCAGATTTGAACTCTGGTCCTCCTGAATTCAGGGCTGGTGCTCTATCCACTGCACCACCTAGCTGCCCCGTGCTTCTTCTTCTTCTTTTTTTTTTTTTTAATAACTTAAAATACCCAATCTCCTTTGATTGTTCCTAGCATTCTTTACCAAACTCAGCTAATTCTGAATTTTAATTTAATGATGCTGACAGTACTCTTACTTAATATTATGGGGTGTAACTCTCCATTATTGTGGAGAATTTCCTTGCATTTTGTTTTCTTTGATTTTATGTGTATGCATGTTTTAGCATTTTTTACTTTTATTTATAATTTTGGCCTCATTAGGGAAAAAAAACACTCTTTTCTTTCTCAGAATTGTTTTTCCTTTGTATTTTTCCAATTTCATTCTTGAGGATTTCCCATTTCTCCGTGGTTGACTTCTGTAGAATTTTAGATTATTGGATCTTACCTATTCTTACTATTCTTTAATCTAGGGTCATTTGTATGTGCAAAAATGTTTGTGGTAGTCTTTTTTGTACTGGCTAGAAACTGGAAATTGAATGGATGCTGATCAATTGGAGAATGGTTGAACAAATTGTGGTATGTGAATATTATGGAATATTATTGTTCTGTAAGAAATGATCAGCAGGGTGATTTCAGAGAGGGCTGAAGAGACTTATATGAACTGATGCTAAGTGAAATGAGCAGGACCAGAAGAGCATTATACTCTTCAATAAAATACTATATGATGATCAGTTTTAATGGACATGGCCCTCTTCAACAATGAGATGATTCAAATCAGTTCCAATTGTTTAGTATTGAAGAGAACAAGCTACACTCAGCAAAAGAACTATGGGAAATGAGTATGGACCACAACATAACATTTCCACTCTTTCTGTTATTGTTTGCTTGCAATTTTGTTTTCCTTCTCAGGTTATTTTCACCTTTCTAAATCTGCTTTTTCTTGTGCAGCAAGATAACTGTATAAATATGTGTACATATGTTGTATTTAACACATACTTTAACATATTTAACATGTATTAGACTACCTGCCATTTAGGAGAGGGGGTGGGAGGAAAGATGGGAAAAGTTGGAACAAAAGGTTTTGCAAGGGTCAATGTTAAAAAATTACCTATGCATATGTTTTGTAAATAAAAAGGCTATAATGAATAATTAATACAAAAAATCAAGGGTCATTTATCTGTCAGTCTGTTGCCTGCTCTTGTTGAATTTATCCCCCATAAAACATTTCATTTCCTCTCTCTCCACTCACATAGTTATTCTCATTCAGACTCTCATTACTTCTCACCTAGACTCCTAATTGGCCTCTCTGAATTATCGCTGCCTTCCCCCCAAAATATTTTACATATAATTGTCAAATTGATATTACTAAAGATATGGCATAAGCCATATCTTACCCCTATTCAACAAGCTTCATTGTTTTCCCATTGCCATATGGTAAAATACTAGCTTTCCTCCTTTGGCATTCAAAATTCTTCATAATTTAGCTACAGTCTTTGTCTATAAACTGTTAACAATCTTCTTACATCTTCTTACACATGCTATTCTAGCTCTGGGGTGCTACTTGCTTTTTTATTAAACAGGTATCTTCCACCTCTGTTCTTTTGCACGTTATTCTTCATATTTAAAATTCTCTTCTTTTTCTGTCTTTTGGAATAGTTTGACTCAATTCAAGTGCCATCCTATTCAAGATGTCTTTCCTAATTTCCCCATTTGTGAAGGATCCTCTCATTAACATATAATTATTTTGCTTACATTTTCTGTAAACATGTGTTCCATTTACTTGTCCCTTTGAGTTTAAGCTTCTTGAAGGCAGGGACTATATGACAGTTCCTAGAATAGTTCTTTTTATATGATAAGTCTTTTAAAAATATTTGTTAATTGATTGGTTGAAGTTTTAGAGTCAGGGAACCCATATCCCTTGACTTCAAATATGGCATTATTTCCACTGTACTTTCTGGACTCATCAATGAATGTGTACCACAGAAAAGAAGGGAATAAAACATTCATGCTTAACTTCTTTTTTTCTTTTTGTAGAAAATCCAGAGAGGGAAGGGAGGAAAAGCATGCACAAAGGCCCTAAGGCAAGAATGAGAAGTTTTTTTTTCTTGTAAATGTATTTCCACATTTGTCAGGCTGTAGGAGAAAGATCAGAACAAAAGAGAAAAAAATGAGAAAGAAAAACACAAACAAACAAAAAACAACAAAGGTGAAAATATTATGTTGTGATTCACATTCAGTCTCCATAGTCCTCTCTCTGGATACAGATTACTCTCTCCATCACAAGTTTATTGGAATTGGCCTAAATCACCAGAATGAGAATATTTTGTGTGCAAGATATAGTTACAGGGTTGGCTTGGGAGAAATCTGTTAGGGAATTTTTGTGGGATAAGTTTGAATCACTAAGAAAGACCAGATAAATGGATCTGTGCTTTACACTGTCAGATAGGCCTACCCCTGAATCCAATATCATGAGCTGTAGGAACTTCAGGTTCATTCTGCAAATAGTGGAAACTCAATAATTTTTTCAACTGAATGACAGACTGACTTACCATCTTTACCCCATCTCCTCCACCCCAAAATTCCAGTTATATTTGCACAGAATCATAGAATTTGAAATTTGGAGGGAGAAATAGCAGCCATCTAGTCCAACCCACACCCCAAAGAAATTATATATGAGAAGTAGTCACTCAGCCTCTTCTGGAAGGTATTCAAGGCGGGTACCTCATTCCACTACTGGGCAATTCTAATCAAAGGGAAATTCTTCTTGACATCAAGCCAAAATGTGTCTCATTATAATTTCTGCCCATTGAGAACTCTAATTTAAGGCTAATTCCTCTTTCATATAACAATCCTTTAGATAGAAAAATATAACTAGTGAGGTCCTTTTCTTTTCTTCTCCTGGCTAAATATCTGCAGTTTCTTCAATTAATTCCTTTATGACATGAACCTTTTCCATCCTTATTGCACTATATTGCATACTCTCTGGCTTACCAATGTCCTTCCTAGTCTGTGTTCTTTAAAATGGAGCACAATGATTCTGAATAAGTCTGACAAGAAGAATTACTTCCTGAATCTTGCAGGCTCTGTCTTAATGTAGTTCAAGATCATATTAACAATTTGATAGCCATATCACACTGCTGATTCATACTGTTTTTCATCTAAGAAAAAGCCTAAATCCTTTTTAAAAAATGGCTAACTACCATCTTGCATTTGAGAAATGGATTTTCTAAACCCAAGTGTAAGATATATCTTTACTGATTTTTTTTTTTATATAATCAATGCAGTGTGTCTACATTATTGAGATCTATTTGGACACAAACTTTGACCTTCAATGAGTAACTATTATTGTCAGTTATCAACTGAAAATCAACTGTAAATTTGATAAGTATGTCATTTATATGTCCAAATCATTGATAAAGATGTTAAATGGCTCAGGGCTTTGCACAGATGCATAGGGAACTCAACCAAGGATTCCTATTCCTCTGACTTTAAATTGTTTTCACGGCTTTTTGAGTTCAGCCTTCTAATCAGCCGGGGCAGCTAGGTACCACAGTGGATATAGAATGCTAGACCTGAACTCAGGAATGCTCATCTTCCTTAGTTCAAATCTGCCTTAGAGACTTAGTAGTGGGTTAGTCATTTAACCCTGTTTGCCTCACTTTCTCTTTGTAAAATGACCTGGAGTAGAAAATGGCAAACCATGATTGAAATGCCTGAACAACAATAATAAATTTAGCCATCTAATTCTAAATCCATCTAATTTATCTAATTTCATTATAATATAGTGTATAAGTTCCCATTTTTTTCCACAAGAAGAGTATGAGATACTTTATCAAATGTTTTGCTAAAATCTAGGTAGACCATATTTATAGAATTCTCTTCATTTAGCAATTTAGTAAGCCTGTCAAAAAGGAAGATTGATTTGGCATACTTTGTTCTAGATAATGTCATGTTGTCCTATTGTAACCTCTTCTTTCTTTCCTATATATACTCCAATCATTTTTTAAATTAATAGTTTGTTCTAGAATTTTTCTAGGAACTGAAGTTGTTTACTTATCAAGATTTAAATATTGTTTACTTCTTGTTACTAGATGTGAAAGGACAATAACAGTACTTAAATTCTCTGAGTCTCCCTTTCTTCTTCTAACAAATGAAGAACAATAGCTACATTGCATATTTTATAAGATTATATAAGAGGAAAGCATTTTGTAAACATATATGCAGTAAACTTGGGTAATGTGTATGTACGTGTACATATAATTATGTGTAAATATCACATATATGTCATATACACATATATATATATATATATATACTTTGAATTATTGTTACTTGTGTTTAATTAATAAATTGCCAATCAACTTCTTGTTGACTGATAATGCTAAGACCAAATAAAAATTTCAAAGGCAATAAATTGTATTGCTATTTACATATGATGCCTCCCGTCCAGAGTTGTCCCTAGTTGTGGGATAGAAGAACTTTTTGAGAATTACCTCATTTTTGCCCAGCATTTTTATTTAAACAATATTAGGTTAAACTGAATTCAAAGTGAAAAGAAAAAAGTGAAATCTTCCCTGATTGCTATCTCCACCCCCATTTAGCTTGTACTCTATTCTTTTTCAAATTATCACACACACACACACACACACACACACACACACACACACACACACACACACACACAATATTTTTGCCCATGTTATATTTCCTAGAAGAATGTAAGTTCCTTGATAGGAAGGATTGTGCTGTTTTCATTTTTGTATTCACAATTCCTAGGATAGTGCCTGATGTATAATAGGCTTCATTGTAAATTTCATCAATGTGTATTGGTTGAATCCAATGTTAATTAAAGAGAAAAGAAATTTACAATTTCTTCTACTCACCTATAATACAGTAACCTAGGTATGAGGTTATGATGGCTTGAATTAGGGAGGTAGTAGTGAAAATGAAGAAAAAGTCTGAGCTTTAGAAACATTTTGAAAAAAGAAAAGCTAGTGTTTTCATATTTCCCAATTATATTCTCATTAAAGAAAGCTATTTTAGGTTCCCTTCCAATTGATTTTTATTTGACAACAGCCTTTTCCACTTTAGCTTGAAGGAACACAGGATCAGGAATTAGGAGATTAATTTCCTAGTCCCAATTCTGTCTCTAATTATTTGTGTAATTTTGGGCAAGACACAACTTCTCTAGATTTTATTTTATTTTTTTTTTATTTTTTTTTTTTAATTTTTAGCTTTTTATTTTCTTAACTTCTCTAGATTTTAATATGCTTATTTGTAAAACAGAGGGATTGCTCTTTCATCTCTGTTTCGGTTTCCAGGTACTTATAAAATTTAGATTCTAAGAATTATGGTATTATGGTATAACACCCTTGTTTGGTTTCAGCTTGAAACACTCTTTTAGCTGACACTCTTTTAGCTGACAAGAAGGGGAAACAGTTAATTTCACATTTTCATTACTCCCATAAGACTTTTGAGAAGAATGGAAAAAAAAATCTGGTACTATTAGGAAGAGGGAAACTGTTCCCTACAGTTTGTTTTGTGTGTAAGTGAGGCCCTAAATTGAATGCAACAGATAAAAAAAACCCCAAAGTAGAGTTCTTTCTTTTTGCTTTCTCTTAAAGGATAAAACAATTGGACGGGGGAATAATCACAGGATCAGTGATTAATAACGCATTACAGTGTTGGATTAGAAAGCACTCAAAGGGGTTAAGGTTTTCAATATAATGTTTATCACCAGAACACACACAAGTTTTCAGGGAATAAAGGGATTTAGATAAATTATAAGACAACAGAGTCCTTCTCCTTAGATAATGCAGAGGGAATTCAACTTTTTAATTAATCTCCTGTGTTCCATTACCCACTGGGCTATCATAAATGAGCTCAGAGGATGTCTTTAGTGAGTCATTATAACTTTTGCTATTATCAATTTTATTTCTGGTCCCTAAACACTACCTCTTTTTAAGAATGATAATTAACAAAGAGAGGAGGGTCCCCAACAGACCTTATTAAAACAGTTGTGAATTCATGAGGTGCTTAATTTCTGTGAATTAATATAACCAATAACTATTCCTTTGCAAATTTAGTTTCAGGGTCATTTTTTAAATGCAACTAATCCCAGATCTTTTTAAAAAATAATTCAACTCTATTTATTTTGACATTTATTTGAAAATTTCTCGAGCTTTGTCCATTTCCCCAAAGAAATTCTGGGAAGTGGGTGAGGAAGAAAAGGTTGGAATTATTAATTTCTTTTCATAAGCATTACATAGAAGCACTTAAAACTAGGAGACTTGTAAGTATAGTGATGCATATGATTTCTTTAGCAGAATTTCCATTTCAAAAAATAAACAAAAGAAAAATACCATTCTTTTGGAAAATTGTATAGTTCACATATTATAACTTTCTCTCTCTTTAAATTAATCTGTATAATAAATATGATTTCCTTTATGAGACTATAATTACCAAGGCATCTCTGCTCACCAAATTACAGTATAAATGGGTACAAATATGTTACGGGTTAAACAGGATGGCCTAAGTATCTTAGTGAAATTTTCAGCTTTATTAGTTAAGACTTAGGACACCCTATAATTATTTTCTTGAGTGCTAAGCTTGCAAAAAAGAAAGACAATCTTGAAACTATCAGTAAATAAACAATCTTCCTTTTGTGCTTCTCTGCTTTGATATCTGAAGTTAATTTGAACTTGAATTATCAAAGTTCATCCTTTCACTCTTTCCAGCAATTCTAGAATAAAAATTTCAAGTGTGACAAGAGAAGTACAAACTTTGCAATTTTCAAAGCTTATTAATGTTAGGAAATGTTAGGAGATAGAATCTATTATTATCACCACTTTACGACTGAGAAAATTGAGACTTGGAAAGATTAATTGTTTTTTTAGGGCTCAGATAACTAGTGAGTATCTGTGGTGACATTCAAAAATAGACCTTTTGACTCTTGATCTATCATATCATGCTGCATGACAACAGGAAAAAGAGAAAGGAAGAGAAAGGATTCAGAATTGTAGCTTGAATAAACAGAAGTGAAAAATGAAGGTTTTAAAAAAAGGATTATATAGAGTTATAAAGAAGAAGTCAATAGAATGATAAATGTCATAAATTGAGGACACAATATAGGGGTTGGCATTAGTAGACTTTAGCATTATCCATCTATCATCCATCCATCCATCCATCCATCTATTTATCTATCATCTATCAATCATCTATTTATCCATCACTCATCTATCATCTCTCTCTCCATATATGCAATGCATATATATATATGCACTTATGTATGCATGTGTTTATGTATATTTATATATACGCATATAATATATACCCACACAAATATCTATGTATATATTACATACTTTAAAATTAATTTTATTGTAGTAAATATTTTTCAATTATATGTAAATTTTTTAAACATTTATTTTTTGATAATTTTGAGGCTCGAAATTTCTTCCTTTCTTCTCTCTGCTTGAGAAAACAAGCAATTTGGTATCAATTCTACATGTGAAGTAATACAAAACATTTACATATTAGAAATGCTACCAAAAAAACCAGACAAAAATAAGAAAAATAAATAAATAAAACAAAGTATAATCTTCAGTCTTCATTCAGATTTCATTGATTTACTTTTTGGAGGTGGTCCTTTGGAATTGTCTTGATCAGAGTAGCTGTCTTCCACAATTGATCATCCTTATAGTATTGCTGTTACTGTGTACACTGTTCTTTTGGTTCTGCTTGCTTTACTTTGCATGAGTTCATATACATCTTTCTGAATCCATCCTGGGTTTTTCTGAATCCATCCTGCTTGTTATTTCTTATATCACAATATTATTCTATCACAATTATTTACTACAACTTGTTCAACCATTTCCTAATTTATGGACATCTCCTTAATTTTCTATTCTTTGTCATCAGAAAAAGAGCTATTATAAATATTTTTGTACATATGAGTCCTTTCCCTTTGCTTTGATTTCTTTGGTACACAGACCTGGTAGTCTTACTTATTACTGATAGTAGTATTATTGGGTCAAGAGTATGCATAATTTTATAGCTTTTTGTCTGTGGCCCCAAATAATCCTCCAGAATGGTTGATTTTTATGCTTGCTTTGTTTCTTTTAAAAACAGAAATGAATATTATATTTTGTCAGTCCCCTTTGAAGCTATTGATATAATCATATTTATTTTTTATTGATATGGTCAGTTACACTTATAATTTTCCTAATATTGAACCAGCCCTGAATTCCTGGTACAAGTCCTACTTAGTGATAATATGATCTTTGTGATTTATTACTGTATTTTCCTTGTTGGCATTTTATTTAAAGGTTTGCATCTATATTCATTAAGAAAATTGGTTTAGGGGGCAGCTAGGTGGCAGCTAGGTGGCGCAGTGGATAGAGCACCAGCCCTGAATTCAGGAGGACCTGAGTTCAAATATGATCTCAGACACTTAACACTTCCTAGCTGTTTGACCCTGGGCAAGTCACTTAACCCCAGCCTCAGGGGGAAAAAAAATAAGAAAATTGGTTTAGATGTCAAAACCATATTTTTGTTACCAAAAGAATTTGATAGAACTCCTTTACATATTTTTTCAAATAGCTTATATAGCATGGAATTAATTGTTTATTAAATGGTTGAAAATCCATCTGGTCCCGGGGATTCTGAAATTTGACTCTAATATTCCTGGTAGTTTTCATTTTGGGAACTTTTTCAAGTGATGATTGGTAGATTCTCTCAGTTTCTAGTTTATCCTCTGGTTCTAGGATACTGAGGCAATTTTCCTTGATAATTTATAGAAATATGAAGTTTAGAGACAGAGTTTCTCTGATCATGGCTTTCAGGTGATCCAATAATTCTTAAATTATCTCTCCTCAATCTATTTTCCATGTCAAAGAGAAAATACTTTAAGCAGTCAGAAACAAATCATTCAAATACTGTGGAACCATTATCAGGATCATACATGATTTAGCAACTACTATGTTTAATGAACAGAGGACTTGGAATAAGATATTATGGAAGGGAAAAGAGCTGGGAATGCAATTAAGAATAACCTACTCAGAAAAATTGAGTATAATTCTTAGTGGAAAAAATAGATATTTTAACAAAATAGAGGACTTTCAAATTTTCCTAAAAAAAAAAAAAAAGACCAGAACTGAATAGAAAAACTGACTTTCAAATGCAAATTAAGAAAAGTATAAAAAATTAAACATAAAAGAAAGGACTCAATAAAATTAAGCTGTTTCTCAATTTTTTAAAAAAATGAATTTTAAAAATTCTTTTTACATGTAGCTTAAAAAATAAAATATTTATAAAAATTTTTTTTGCAAAAGATTTCCATAGAAATCAAATTGAAGAATTTCTTCTTCAACATAGATTTCCCCCCGCCTCCAAAGAAAAATAAATAAAAAAGAATGTTTCAGTATGTATTCAGACACAGTTCTTTCTCTGGGTAAAAATAGCATTTGTCATCATAAGTCTTTCAAAATAATCGTGAATCATTGTATTGCTGAGAATAGCAAAATCATTCACAGTTGATCATTCCACAACATTGCCATTACTTTATACACAATACATTTCATTTTTCTTGAGTTCATGGAGGACTTTCTGGGTTATTCTGAGAGCATTCTGCTTGTCATTTCTCACAGTTATGTCATCATAACCCCTACTACAATTTATTCAGTCTTTTTCCAGCTGAAGGATATCCCCTCAATTTTCAATTTTTTGCCCTGAGAAAAGAGTAACTCTAAATATTTATGTACCGATAAGTTCTTTTATTTTTTAAAAAATCTCTTGGGAGAGTCATGTTTTGTAGTGGTATTGTTAGGTCAAAAGATATGCATACTTTTATAACCCCATTGGCATAGCTCATATCTTTTGATCATTTATAAATTTAGGAATGGATCTTTCCTATGCATTTGAGAAATGAGGCCTTTATCAGGGAAACTTGCTCCAAAATTCTTTTACCTATTACTATTGCTGACTGTATTTTCCCTATTTATTCTATTCTCTCCCTTTCATCTGAGTCTCCCCAAAAATGTTTTGCTATCCCCTCCTCCATATGCCCTCTCTTCTATCACCTTTTCCCTTTTTTGTCTCTCCCATCCATCCTACTTTCTTGTAGGCTAAGATAGATTTTTATATCTATATTGAGTTTTCATATTATTTCCTCTTTGAGCCAATTCTGATGAGAGTAAAATTCAATCATTCCCTCTGCCTTCCCATATTCCCCTTTACTGTAAAAACTTTTTCCTTGCCTCTTTTAAGGTAATTTATACCATTTCATTTCTTCCTTTTCTCCAAGAATATTCTTCTCTCACCTCTTAATTTTATTTTTTAGATATTATTCCTACATATTCAACTCATATCGGTGCCCTCTATAATCCTTCTGTCATAATAATAAGAAAGTTCTTATGAGTTATAAGTATCATCCACCCATGTAAGAATGTAAACAGAGAAACCTTATTAAGTCCCTTATGAAATCTCTTTTCTAATTACCTCCTTATGCTTCTACTGAGTCCTGTATTTGAAAATCAATTAGCTTTTTTATTATTTTTTTTATCTTGAGATCTCTTTCAGGAGGGGATTGGTGTATTTTTTCAATTTTTATTTTACCCTCTGGTGTTAGACTATACAGACAATTTTCCTTGATACTTTCTTGAAAGATCATGTCTAGGTTCTTTTTTTCATCATGGTTTTCAGGTAGATCAATAATATTTAAATTATTTCCCCTAGATTCATTGTCCAGGTCAGTTGTTTTTCCAATGAATGTCTAAGTTGTCTTCAACTGTAAAATTATTCTACTCCATCTTTTTATGTCTTCTCTGATGCTTTAAAATTTGTTGGAGTCATCATTTAAAGGAATTTGGAACAGTTTGAGGGAGAGCTTGGGTGAGTCCCTGCCTTTACTCTGCCATCTTGGTTGTGCCTCCTATAAAAAAAGAGATTAAATTGTTTATATTTCTATATGGGAAGATGATACATGTAACTTCCAAGAACTTTATCTGGATTTTTTTATGTCAAATTTTCCATTGAGTTCTGGACTTTTTATTACAAATAGCTGAAAATCTTTTAGTTCATCAAGTATCCATTTTTCTTTATTGAAATAAGAAATGAACAGGAAGAAACTATGACTAAATAAGTGGCTTAACTAGGACATAGTGGGATGGCTGTTATGATGCTCACAGGACTTTCAGAAGTAGAGAATAACCAGGGAGGATACACAGGGACATTAGGGCATAAAATAAAATTCAATAGTTAGGAGGTCACATGACATTCTTTGTGGTGGGGAAAAGTCTGAGGAGATAATTCAACAAAATTTATTATTTGTCTGCTATATACAAGACACTTAAATTTTAGAGATATAAATCAAGTCAAGCACTTATTAAACAACTATTATATTCAGTCTTTGTGGTTAGCATGGGGATATAAAGAAAAAGAGAAAAAAAACAAGGAGAAAAGCACTAGCAATTTAGGAGATAAGAGAAGGCTTCTGAAGGGAATAACTGAGTTGAGCTTTGCAGGAAGATAAGAGTTCTTGAGAGTCATTGATAAGGCACAGACAAGATATTAAGGAGAGCTTGTACAATTGAAAGAGTTAGCAGATGGAATGTCAAATTTAGGGAAAAATAAGTAGCCAACTTTGTACATAAAGGAGTAATATGAGAATTAGGTAAGGGGTAACCCCTTTTGGTTCGGCGCAAGGATACATAGTTAAATGCAATCTAGTGATGGAGCAGAGTCCCCTGTAAAGGAATTTACAGGCCTGAAAACCTAGATTGATAAAAAAAGGTTTATTGTAGGGTTTTGGAAGTAAGGGTAAAGGTAGAAAGACACCAGGGCCAGAGCTGGCGCCGGGTGGACAGGAACCCTTAGATGACCAGCATATGCTATGTTTGTGACTCCTGCAGAGAGTGGGCTCCTGGGTTCCCCTTTTTATAATGGGGTTGTGGAAACCTGAGATCATTAGAGTGGGGGCTGGAAAAGCCCAAGTTAGCTCAGATCAGGTGGAGGCTGGGAAAGCCCTGATATCATTGGAATTCAAAAGGGTGCTTTTGACCAGGATTTGTGAATCAAAGGTCCTAGCTTCTTCAGCCATGGGGGTTGGGAATCAGAAAGTAGTCTTAACGGGACCTCAACCCACATCATAGTGTTGAAAGGATAACTGTTGTTTCCTTTGCAGTCCTTTGTATTTCATTTTATGCATTTGAAAGTATTATTATGGCTTCATCAGATTGTCAAAGAGTTCTATGATATGAAAAAAGTTAAGAATTTCTGGTCTAGAAATACACATTTAAGTAATTCACAACATTCTTTGAATTTTATGTGTACCAGTTTTTCCATTTGTGAAATAGAGAGTAATAAATAACTTTATTCCACTACTGCACAGGATAATTTAGTTAAAAATCTATAAATATTTGAAAAAAAAGTTACTTTATAAGGACATAGTCTTTATTTAGTCTCTCATTCACTTGTAGCTTCCTTGGTGATAATGACAAAGGTGAGAGCTCATATTTTTATAGTACTTTCAGGCTCATAAAACTACATATTACTTCACTGAATAATTTGGAAGTGACCAAGGGTATCCTGTAACATTCAAAAGGGTGACATACCCAAAAGTTGCATACATAGACATAAAAATATGTCTATGGAGGAGGTTTTAAGAAGATCTGAAAGTCATTGTACTTTTATCAGTTATCACTATCCTTCTATAAGATGTATCTGGATCTTCTTTTGCCTTGTGGTCTTTTTCCAGTCACTAAAAATTTTTGGTTGTTTTCCTGAGGCTTTTTGACTTCACATTGAAGCAATTTTTCTAGTATACCTCTTCCTGCCCAACTGTCCTTTATAATGAAGAAAAAGGATAACCAAAATTCACCAAAACAGCAAGCATATCTATCAGATGAATGAAACATTCATTATCAGTAATTATCACTTTCTGACTCCTCAACCCAATCAAGAGGATAGAGTGTTTCATTAACTATTTTTGGAACCAATTTTGTTCCCTTTACTTTTAATCTTTCCGAATTATATCAGTAAAACTCAATTCAATTCAATAAACATTTTTTAGGTGCCTGCTATATGCCAGACGCTTTGCTAAGTGCTTGGAATGAAATAAGAAGGATGGTTCTTGCCTTCAAAGAACTTGCTATCTAAAGGGGACAGAAAATCTGGGGGAAATCATGTGATATTTCATGGAGAAGAAACCAAGCAGAACTCCTGATGGAGAGTGGAGAATTTCTTGGAAAAAGCAAAAGGAAAACATTGCATGTAGACATTTTATCAACACATTTTATTTAGATTTTTAAAAATAGACAAATTTAGTATTTTTCCCTTCTTTAGACTACACTGTTCATTTCTTAGTCCCATTGGTGTTTTAATTTTTATCCCAGCATGTAGAATATTTTCTGCCACCTGACTCATCTGTAATTTCCATTATGATTCTAACTGGCACTGCCTGGTTTATAGCTTTTTATTTACTTCATTTGATAGTATAGATGATACTCAGGGTGTCCTATAAAATTCAGAGGACCTTGAGAGGAGTAGCTCAGAATGGCAAACTAACAATAAGAGTATATCTGTGTAGCAGCTATGAATTTTTTAAAGCATTTGTATAATCCCTGAATTTTTATATGAAAAATAGAGATGGCACTTAGGAAGATGAGTTTGGGAAGAGTGGCTGAATCAGACCAAGTATACAATCAGAAAGTCAGAAATGATCAGGGTATATAATCATGAAATAATGATGGCATCACCTTATGAGCTGTCTCAGACAGGAGAAGTTATCAAAAGAATGGGAATTGGTATTGATATCCTCAAGAAGCAATTGAGAGAACATATAATTACCAAATGATATGTCTACTTTCTTATATTTATAAAATCTTTTATATTTACTGCATGTGTATCAAGAATATTATTGATTAAAAATGTAAAAAGGAAACATGTAGATTTTTGCACGTAGTTATCTATCATAGAATAAATCTTTATAGTTATACAATTTACTAAAAAGTACAGGGTATATAATCCCCCATCATATTTGTTATTTGATGATTACCACAAAACCAAATCAAACAAATTAAATCAAGAGCATGTAACTTAACAGAGAAAAATTGAACCTTAAAGTGTTCTTTCTAATTAGGAGATCCTCAAGTATGTATCAATATCATACACGATTTCTTAATAAATGAAATTGCAAAGGGAACTTTATTTAGCAATCTTTGAATATTTTCAAAAAAGGTAACAATAGAGAATTGTGTTAATCAACCGTGTTTGATGCTAGTATGGAGGATGTTCTTGGCAAGATCCAAAAAGCATGTAGGTTCTTTTTATATGGTGAAATACTCTAGATCTTCCTATTTATTGATGATATTATATTGATTGCTTCACATTCCAGAACATTGCTCTGTTTTCTTAATAAGATTCTTGATTATTCAAAAGTCTTGGCCTAATAACCTATGGATGAAAATTCTTGTTCAGATTATATCATATAGTTTGAAGTCCAGTCTTTGATTTTGATTTATTTTGGATAACCACCCTTGTTGATTAATAAGTTGAGTCCAGAATTAAATAGGAGGGAGAGAGTGGCATGGGTTGTACTTGAGAAGTTGTGCTGTTCTTTTCTTCTAATCTACTCTCTAGTGAAAAGACATCCTTTAAAAAATACACAAATATTTTCCAGATGATACTCTATGATTGTAAATCTTTCCTTCGTATAGAAATAAAAGCCAACATGGAGAGATCCAAAGGACAATGAAGAAATGAATATTGGGGACAAATAAGTTGCAGAACATTTACTGTAATGACCTATAAGATGGAATAATTAAAAAATGGCATCTAGTTATAAAGGATGAGAGAGAGAACCTATGGACAACCTGAATGATTCACTGCTACTTTCAAGATTAAAAAAAGAACTAGTCATGATTCATAGCATTTTTTTTATCTCATGCATCCCTTTCAATTGCAACAACAACAAAAAGCGTTGGGGTCTTTTCTAGCTTTAAAACCTCTCTTCCAACAAAGAGCTATGTATCTCATCCCTGTATCTCTCTATCTATCGATTGATCTAACTATCAATATACATATAGATCCAAATGTCAAGGTCATACAAAATTCTTTAATAAATGAAACTATATAATTATTCAATAATCTTTTGATATTTTCAACATTTTTCAAATATTTTAAAAAATAATTGAAAATTTCAGAGTTTGCCAAATCTAGTTCTAAATTTGCTAAGGTTAACTTGATATACTATTCATAGTGTTCTTTATAATTATTTAAGGTTCCTTTAAAGTTTTTTTTTTTAAGACAAAGCTTTTGGACTATAGTTGCAAGATCTCAGGGAATTGTGATTGACCTAGAGGAAGGCTTCCAGTAGATCTTTCTTGGAAGAGTTAGAGAAGACCATGGGGAAAGTTCCAAGAAAAGAATGGATGATTTTAAATCAGCATTAATGGAAGAAATGCTCACATGAATAAGATTGAATGACTAAAGAACATTACACACTTTTTGACAAGGAAATTTCAATGTCAGCAATTACCTCTTTTTGTAACGCCAGTAGATCATACTGGGTGATCAAGGAAAACTAGGACTTTTGGAATGAGGGCTTGACAAGTCCTTTTTAGGAGTGGAAAAGGAGCCAATGCAAAAAATCAAGCACAAAGAAATCACTTACAATGAGGATTAGAAAATTCTGGTCAGACCAGGGATGGTCTATTTGAACATCCAATGTTTTACTGGCTATAAATTGTTCATTTGTGGTTAAGTAGCATATTGTCATTGGACTTGGAGTCAGGAAAACTTGAGTTTGAATATTTCATTCTTAAACAGTTACTAATTATAGGATTCTTTGAAGGCCCCTTGACTTTTGAGGACTTATTCTTGTGATGAGTTACATGTTTCTCCATATTGATTTTGTAGATAGGTCCAGGCTGCAAGGCTGAGATATTGAACTCACAACTGTCTGTCTGGGGAGGTTGGGAGAAGATGAAGCGGCTTACTTGGATCATAGGTGATCCTGTGTCTTCAGCTGGGCTGTGATTAGAAATGATCAAGTAGGTGGAGATTTCTATTATCTGGGACATACTTCATAAGTATAGGAGACAGAGGTTCATTCAGTTTGGCTCCTCTGGGGAGTCTTTTGGGAAAAAAATTCTGGAGAGTAATGACCCACTAATCAACATCTTTTGCCTGATGTCTTGTTGAACAGATAAGGATAGATGGAGTCCAGTTCTCAGTCTCATTGCATCAAGAAGGAAATCACTGTGAACTTTAGTTTCATAGCAATATGGTTAAGTATGTGATGTTTCTTATGGTCATCTTTTCAACTATCAATTTAAAAATAAAGATTTCTAATGAAAACCAACAAAAGCATCCAGCACTTATAGCCACATATCATGGTTTCATAATCTACCTCTTTAAATTAGAACATATAGTGTACCTGGCTAAACCAGACAGTGGATAACTGACAGACCTCAAATCTATCAGTGAATCAGTCTACCCCAAGCATATGAAGTCTTCCTCTGGCATAATGGGTGGGTGAGAACAATTTGTTTCAATGGCCATGAAGATGGCTGACAGAGGCTCTATGGAGTATGTAAAGCTTGATCAGACATTGAAGATGTCAAGATCATTTACTGCATCCTGCGTCATTATTAGTCATCTTTGTCACTGAACTCCAATGACTCTGGAAGATAGAGTGAGGCTGATGATGTGGTGCAACTCTGCCTCACTTAAATCCAATTATGTGAACAATTTAAGACATCCCCCATGATGTCAATGGTTTTCTTTGAAGATGAAGGGTGAACAACAACAACAATATGTCAAGGCATGTTCAATTTATGCCCAAATCCTGCATCTGGGGCTCTGGTCAAGGACTCTCAGAACTTGGAACAGAGAACTACTCCATATTATTTTCAATTGCTAATGAAAAAAAAAAGTGTGTAGGGTGTAAGTGGAGGATTACAAAACTTTTCCTCCTTCATACACGGATTACTCTTGATTTCTGTGAAGAATATTTGAATAATTTGAATGACTTCTTCTCCTCATCCTGCAACTGTCCAATGGAAATTTTTGTTGTTTGGGAGAATAACTGGGGAGAAGGCATTGCTTTTTCTTCAGGTCTTTAGTTCTATGAGGAGGGCTGCTTTGTACTAGTAGTGAGTGCTTGGGGTTCTTAGGTGTCGGGGGAGACAAGATGCAAACTGTGATGAGTCATCATTAACCAACATGAAGTAAAGAAAGAAAAAGAGCTGCTCATAAAGTACAAGGGAAGGTGCTTCCTCTAGAATGTTGGGAGCCTTTTTATGGGTTAAGCCATGGATTGTGAGAATCATAATGCAAAAGAAGATCTTAGAAATGATGCATTTTGATACTTTTTTTGAAGTATAAATAATATTGACCAACTCTAATGAGATTGAATGAGATTATAAAGTACAGTTCCTGCCATGTAGTAGGTCATCAATAAATGTTTTTTCCTTTTCCTTTTTCCAACTCCGGGACTTCAGAGTATTATCCTCAAGGAGATAATATCTGTGGCCCTGTAGTGGGAACTGAGGAAAGCTATAGGTTAATATTCAGCAGGATGAGACTCAATTTAGATACGGAATGTGAATTAGACAGAAAGAGTGAAAATTAGCACCAATGTGCCAGAGAGAACCAACCCTGGACCACAACCCAAGATAGTACTGCAAGAGAATGTATAAAATGTTCTATAGGAATAATCTTCATTGAAGAGTAATGCTATTTTCCCAGGGTCCTGATGATGATCACTTGTTTCCATTAAACCTTTAAGTAAAGTGTTTTATTTTTTGAGCTTTGTGAGTCTGTGTATGCCTGTAATGGGATCTGATGAAAACACCCTTTGGGTTTAGTGTTGTCATATACTGAAGTTCCTGATTAACTGGATGGGGACAATGAGCAAGAGAAATGAGAAATCCTACAAAGTATCCCCAAAACCCTGGAAGAGAATCTATGACTCAAGGGCTGTCTATATGCAAATCCACAGATTCACAGAATGTTAGTGCTGTTTGCTTAGAGATGATCTCATCCAATTGTTTAATTCTGCATTTAAGGATATGGAAGAGCACATTGGTCATAAGTTATAATATCATAGATTCTAAGCTGGAAGGGATTTTAGAGGTCATCTGGTTCAAGGCTCTCATTTTATGAATCCAAAAATGGAAGCCTAGAGATTTCTTGGGCAGTTAAATGCCAGAATGCTGGACCTGGAATGATGAAGATTGAATTCAAATCTGGTTTCAGATACTTAATAACTGTGTAATCCTGGGCAAATCACTTAACTCTGTTTGCCTCAGCTTTCTCATCTACAAAATAAGCTGGAGAAGGAAATGGCAATCAGTTGCATTCAATAACTTTGCTAAGAAAAGCTCAAATGGACTCACTAAGAGTTGGACACAACTGAAAAATGACAAAACAACAACAAACTGTAAAAGGCTCTTAGGTCCTTTCTAGTTCCAAATCTATGATCCTTTGATCATTCTGCATGCTAGACTATTAAACAGTTTTTTAAAAGTAGCTAGTTGAAAATGAGGTAGTCTCTGTTAATCTAAGAGGGAGAGATCCCTACTTTGAATGAAAATTACACAAAAAATACTTTTGGTTACTTTTAATGGTAAGGAAAGATCCTGAGAAAGACCTTAATAAAAAGCATGGGTAACTCAATAAAATTATTCTTTGCTTCTTCTTGTATGCCCTGTTATCCCAAATCAGAGATTCATTTCTCCTGTCACTTACATTTTCCCCTAAGCTATGAGGTTGTAATTTTCTATATTGTTGTTATGCAGCAACAGAAATATACAGACCCATTAATGTAGGAGTTGTTAACATAAGGTCAATGAACTTTTAAAACAATTTGAAAGCAGTATTTCAACATAATTGGTGTCATTTCAAATTCAGTGATTTTCTATTCTACCATTCTAATTTCGTACTTAAGTCTCAAGAGAATGCATTCTCAGTGGGAAAATTGTGATTGTCCCATTGCTAATAAAACCCTTACTGATGCTCAGTGAGTGGGCTAGAGAGAAATAGTGCTCCTTTGTGGCACTAATCTAATTTAGGCCACTTGTAGTAATTAACTTCAGTTTCTTAGTTTCTCTATAGTATAATTAATTCACTTGCTTCTAGTATAGACAAACAGAGGATGAAAGAGGTTAGATACTTTTTCCTGATGGAATACTGATATAATGGCTGTAGGAGTATATAGACCATGGGCTGGTTGTGTAGACTTCTTATGTTTTCTAGAGTTAGTAGCCAATGATCCTACCCATGGCAGCCCATAGAGACTGCCAGAATAATATGGGCCAGACATTACACAGATGGAAAGGAGAGAGTCAATGAAAGGGCAATGCAGCATAAAGCAATTGTGTATACTATCTAGGCTCAGTGCAAAATGCTCGAAAGTAACACAGATGTCTGAAGACAAGCTAGGAGTTACTAGAAGATAATATCCTACAGGGAAATAACTCTCCTGCTGATTAATTTATAACTCCACTGCTTCAGGGAGGAATAACAGCTGCTATTTTGATTTGCCCCTTGGAATGAAAGTGTTTCAACTTGCTGTGTAGTCCAGGACATATTGTATATAACATTCCCAGAATAGCAGTGGCTGCGCCTTTGATAATGTCCAACTGGTCACATAGTTCCTTTGATGACTGAGAATGTCTCTTTAAGGTACCATTTTGTTTTATTGGACTTTATAGTAACATACTGGGATAGTATTCACTTTGATGGATAAGAGTCATGGAGGAAGAATAGCCAAAGACTTTTAACTTGAGACTGGTGCCTTTCAATATCTAGTTTTTGCATTTCCTCTATGACTTTAAGGCTTTTCATCCTAGCCAGTCTCTTCAATAGATCTGGAAAACTGGATTATAATATATAACAACTCTATAATTATAAGATTTGTTTGTGTGTTTATAATTAATAGAGTATTACTATTTGAATATATGTAAACTTTTGATATGCATTGAAATAGATAAATAAATACCATTTCTCTCATTATGTGTAAGTAAGAAGAAACCAGTTTATGAAGGCCTTTTAATCTGCCACTGTTGGCGTGTTCCTTTGCAAAAGAGAACAGTTGTTTCAGGTGTTAATTTTCTTGATTTTCTACTGTTTTCTGTAAGGTAAGAGGCCATGTCTTCTAACTTTGGTATGTTTCTAATAAAGTGATTTCCACACTAGAGGTAAGATGAATATATTTTTTTAATCTGGGGAATTCAGTCTTACCTCAGCAGAACTAAGAAGTTAGGGACAGTTTAAAATACTTTCCTTCTTGACTAAGATTCTCATTCTCCTCTTTATGGATCAGGCTCTGGAATTTTATAAATGTATAAATATAAGTTATTTGGCCAGCTTCTTGGGGGCAGGGAAACATGGCAATTGATATTACAGGAGCCATCAAAGTTGGATTTTTTTTCCCTCTTAGAGTTTTTAAAGTCCAATGGAATTCCCAAGTCCTTAATAATTATTTCTATGCCCATTGTTTCTAAAGATATTTTTTTTACCTTAGACTTTGTTTCTCTTTCTCTCCCCACTCTCTCTGTCTCTGTATGTCTGTCTGTCTCTCTTTTTCTCTCTCTCTTTCTGTTTCTTTGTTCTCACTGTCTCTGTCTTTCTGTTTTATTGTCTCTCTTTGTTGGTCTTTCTCTTTCCCAGCTTCCTGAACTTCAGAATTACATTCCCAATTGTCTTTTGGAACTAAATGATGTTTGTCAAACTTAATGTAATGATAACTAAATTAATTATCTTCATGCTTCCAAACTAAGTAACATTTCTGTTTCTATCAATAGGGTAAAAATCCTGGAACTATATGTGATTTTCAGTCAAGCTTTCTATTCTCATCCCTTCTAATTGCTGTTATTTTATATGTATATTATATGCTTTGGCCAAACCAGTTGACGTGCTTTTTCCTTTGCTTAAGCTCTTCCCTCCCCCAAAGGGACTTTGCTATCATTACCACCCATAAGAATCCTATACATACTTCCAGACCAACGTACAAATGATTTAGATTTAAAGAGGCAGAGCTATGGGGTCATGGAGAGGTGGACACTGTTAGAGTAAAGGGCAAATCTCAAGGGCAGAGTTATAAGAGGCACTCGGAAGCTTATTCTGCCAGACCCTGTTAAACAGGGTGTTGACAGTATTGAATAAGCCTCAGTAAGGAGGGAAAGCTTCTGAGCTCTTGATGATCATGCTTTAACTCATGCACTCTCAGTCATGTGACCTGGGGACTATAAAAAGGGGGTTGGAGAAGACAGGGGAGGGAGAACTCCAAGAGGGGAAAAACTCTTGAGGGAACGCTAGAGGGAACGTCAGGGAATGCTATGTAAAATGATAGAATAAAGACCTAATGCTGCATGCTTACGTGACTTGGGTGTTCTGTGGGGAACCTCTAGAGAGGTAGCTCTCTGATTGAGATAATTGGAGCCGAAGACGTCTGAAGACCCGGTGAAGGTAAGAGCCAGTTGACCTCCTCTGAGATGAGCTGCGGGGAGTTAACGGGACACAACTGAAACAGCTCAACAACAACACAATTAATGTCAGAGCTAGAAATTTTAAAACATACTAAAACTTTGCAAAATTCATAAAATTTCTGATAATGCAAGGAAAATGTTTCAGTGACTCTCTGCAATGGGTATGGTATTTTACTTAAATCTACATTGATTTCTGGACAGAATGACAGAGAATGGTACTGAATTTGGATTCAGAAAGACCCCTCCTTTAAGCAGTGCCTCAGATACTTATTGGATTTGTGACCATTTGCAAGTGTTTTCACCTCTCCAGGTTTCAAGTTTTCATCTGTAAAATGAAAGGATTTGAATTGATGAATTCTAAGATGCTTTCCAGTTATAATCTATGATTCCATGAACTGAGCCACCAACAGACAGTCATGATCAAATTATTTGACAATTCAGGCTTTAATCTCTAATTTAGGTGATGAAGAGAGAAATGAGAGGGGTGTGTGTGTGTGTGTGTGTGTGTGTGTGTGTGTGTGTGTGTGTTTCCATGTTTCTGCTTTTGGCCTATAGAGGGTGATATTACATAAATATAATATATCTTTTATGTAGATGATCATTATAAGCCCTGCTCCCTGCTGCTTCTTGTGGTACCTAAAAGAGAGCTCTCTATCAACTTTGAAGTCCAAGGGAAATTTGATACCAGAAAGACACCAGGCTCATCTTGAAAGAGTCCCATTAAAAGAATCCCTGCAATGGGCTAATTAAGGGAAACCCAGACCCAAATCTCCGCCTTTCTCCTTAGTATGCAAGATCCTCTTAAGCTGTGGTGAGACCACTCCTCTATTCACCATCTGTGTTAGGAGGTCTGACTTTTTCACTCTTCAGCTATGATTTCTCTGTCCACTCTGGCACTTGTGATGCTTTTCTTGCTGAGTAAGTACATTTACTTCCATTTATTTCTATTGTTGTTCCACTACTACAGCTGGAATTTTTAAAGAAATATGATCTCTTTGCTAAAGTATCTGTGCTAATTTCTCTGATCCAGTCTTAATTTTACAGGAGGAGCAAGAGCTCAATCAGTTACACAGCCCGAAGCCCTGATCAAAGTCTTGGAAAGTGCACCACTGGAGTTGAAATGCATCTATTCATATACTGGGTTTCTTTATTTTTCCTGGTATTCACTGTATCCCAACCAAGGGCCTCAGCTTCTCTTGAAATCTGTTCCTGGTAGCAACCTAGTTAAAGGCACCAAAGGCTTTGAAGCTGAATTAAACAAAGACAAAACCTCCTTCCACCTGAAGAAACTTTTTGCCCAAGGGAGTGACTCAGCTGAGTACTTCTGTGCAGTGAATACACAGTGAGAGAGACTCCAGAGGGAGCTGAACACAAACCCAAGGTGTTGTAGTTTCCTATGAATCAAATTTACACTTTGTTATTAAAAACCAAAGCAAACCAAACCAACAAACAAAAAAACCAACACCCTTCTTTTCTATAACATTGGAGTAAATAACTATGTACTTTGAGAAAGTACTTCCATTGTTAACTATAATCCTCGAGGAAAAAAAGAATACAAATCAAATACACAAATATAATTTGTAGTAGGGAAAAGATACTGTTTTCTTTGATTTTGTTTTTGTCCATTTTATTCCTTCCCTTACCTGGCACATAGGAGAAAAATACAAAGATTAGAAAACAAAATAGCAGTTCTTGTTCTTAAAGCACTGAAAATGCCTACCTTTCGCTACTAGGAACTTGAGGAATTGGGGTGAAATTGAGCTATCAAGTAGCATAACATATATAAAGCCCTAAATTTCAGTGATGATGATGAAGATGATAGTATCTGTTCAAATTTCACCAAGATCTCCCTTTCCTAATGATGATGATTATAGATTCAGATTTCTTTCAAATCTTTGACTTTGGGGTAAATCTATGCTGACTGTTTTGAAGAATAGTCACCAACTACAATCCCCTAAGTTGAATGAAAAACAACTGGACCTTTCCATTGCCCTTTCACTGGGATTTCAGGACCATTGGGCCTTATGTGACTTACTCTTATATCTTCCACGCCTGTGGACATTGTCAGCTTCCTTGCCACTCCTTATGGAATATGATGCTTTTCTATTTATCCTACAGCTGAATTGGTCTTAGAATACAAGCTCTTGGTAATTAGGTACTGTCTAGTATTTATCTTTGTATTCCAGCGACTAGCACAGTATTTAGTATAAACTTGCATTTTGTCAAATGCCTTTGCATTCCATTAAACTCCTATTATTTTCATGATATTGTCCTAAGTTGTAGAAGAAAGACAATATTTGTATAAAATACAATCTCTGCCCTAACGGAGCTCATGGTTCAATAAAATATAGTCACCCAATTTATAAAGTTATGGTTAATATAGCTAGATGGAGTGAATATCAAAGAGAGTTCTTATCTTTAAGAGCTATTGTAGCACCAGGTTATATGTTCATATTTTTATTTCAAATATTATTTATAAAAAACTGAACTTTATAGATCATAATTTTAGAGTTGTAGCCATGTAGTTTAATCTCTTTAGTTCACACATGAAGAAATTTAGGCCCAGGAAAATTAAACGATTTGCCCAAAGTCACACAAGTAGTAAATGTGAGAGTTATGATTTGAACCCAAATCTTCCCTTTCCAGACCCAGTACTAATTTGTTTAAGTCATATCTAATTTTTTTAAAGACTCTACATGGGTTTTAGAGGTATGCTAAAGCCAGCTCCTTTAGGTTCTCAGTCATTGATTGTTAAATTTACAGTTTGAGTATTCAGAAATCAGCAAATGCTATAAATTAGGGCTTGTCGTTGTATGGACTGTCGAATCTTAAGAAAGAGGTACATAAAATATTAATGATATAGATTAAACTTTAAAAAGTTATTTTTTCATTTTAGGAGAGCTGATTGTTAAACATTTCCCAGTAAGAGATCATTCCGGCTTAGAGGAGTAATGATTGTGAAAAGAAAATATTAGTCCTAGAGAGTGATGACCCAAAGTTCCAGACCTGCAATATGGCTGAGAGATGATGACAAAGTAGAACAGAGCCCTTCATGTCTGAATATTAAGAAGAAGAGAGAACAACTCTCAATTGTAGTTACAAGAGCAACAAGTTTTACAACTTCTATTGGTACCTGCAGTAGTCCCAGGGAAGAGCCTAACATCCTGAGAGCAACATTTTTAAATGGGGATAAAAAGGAAGGTCTATTCATGACCAGGATTGACAAATGGGTCAAATATCTTTTCCTTTACATTTGAGGTTCCTGGCTAGCACATTGCACATGTAAGTTTCTAAGACATAGGATTTACACTAATTCCAAGTAAGTAGAATTATACTTTTTTATTAATTTTTTTTATTATATAATATATATATTTTATAATATTATCCCTTGTATTCATTTTTCCAAATTATCCCCCCCTCCCTCTATTCCCTCCCCCCGATGACAGGCAATCCCATACATTTTACATGTGTTACAATATAGTCTAGGTACAATACATGTGTGTGAATATCATTTTCTTGTTGCACAATAAACATTAGAATCCGAAGGTACATGCAACCTGGGCAGACAGATATTAGTGCTAACAATTTACATTCACTTCCCAGTGTTTCTTCTCTGGGTGTAGCTACCTCTGTCCATCATTGATCAACTGGAAGTGAGTTGGATCTTCTTTATGTTGAAGATTTCCACTTTCATCAGAATACATCCTCATACAGTATTGTTGTTGAAGTATACAGTGATCTTCTGGTTCTGCTCATTTCACTCAGCATCAGTTGATTTAAGTGTCTCCAGGCCTCTCTGTATTCCTCCTGCTGGTCATTTCTTACAGAACAATAATATTCCATAACCTTCATATACCACAATTTACCCAACCATTCTCCAACTGATGGACATCCATTCATCTTCCAGTTTCTAGCTACAACAAAAAGAGCTGCCACAAACATTTTGGCACATATATGTCTCTTTCCGCTCTTTAGTATTTCTTTGGGATATAATCCCAGTTAGCGCTGCTGGGTCAAAGGGTATGCACAGTTTGATAACTTATTGTGCAACATAAAATGTGTAGAATCTTATAATAGCTGCTTATTGTGACCAAATATGCAGATCACATGTATTTAGCAATGGTGGAAGTATAATCCTGATTCTACATCTTTTAATTGGAACTATAATTTCATTGGTAGTAATCCTCAGTAAGAACTTCCATTACCATATTTTGGCAACTACTCAGATACTAAAAGTTTTAGAGAATTTCCTAACTTGTTCAGGTTCACATAGTCACAACATGTGAAAGATTGAATTTGAACTCAGATCATTCTGAGTTTAAGGTCATATTTCAAACCACTATGCAATATTATCACTTGTATGCTTTACATAGTACTATGCATATTGAGGAAACATAACACAGCAATAAAATATATTGTGTACTCAGTGATACTGCTATTGGGGTAGCTAAGTACAGTGAAGATAGTGCTAGACCTGGGACATTTATCTTCATGAGTTCAAATCTGGCCTCAGATGTTTACTATCTGTGATCTAGGGCAAGTCACTTAATGCTATTTGCCTCAGTTTTTTCCTCTGTCAAATGAACTAGAGAAAGAAATGGCAAACCACTCCAATCTCTTTGTCAAGAAAACCTCAAACGGGATCATAAAGAATTGGACACAACTGAAATGTCTCAACAACAACAAAAATTACATGTTATTATACAATATTATACAATAAGCAAACCTAGCTTTCACCCAATCATCTGCAGATATATTGTAAATCTTACAGCATCATTCTTGGTAGCATCATATATGTACATTAGAAATACCATATATAGAACACAGTGCTTGTCCAGCATGTCTAGCAAATTGTTCTGGAAACAGGTGGGTCTTGAGTCACCTTGAAGTTGGGAATATATAGTTCTAGATTTCTTAATACCTGGGAGGGCCAGAATTTCTTTAGTTGCATCTAAAGTTTCTTTCTTGGTTAGAATGAAAGTGAAACATATTCAGAGAAAACATGTGCTTAACAGGCAGAAATTGCCTTTTTTTTTTTTTTTGAGGGAAGCCCAGAAAACTTTGCCCCATGATGCTATAATTGTAGAAAATTTCTCTTTCCTGGTAAAGTGAATGAATGAATGAGTGAAGAGTATGTTTATTAAATGCATATTATGAGCAAAGCACTGTACTAAACAGTGATTATACAATATAAAAGTAAGAGTCCCTGATCTCAAGGAGCTTAAATTGTAATAGAGAGAGACAATTTCTGTAGATGGTTTTTGGCTGCCAGTACTATGGAAAAGCCTACTGATCTTTGGGGTATAATGGTAATACATTTTTTTTAAAAGTAACATTTCCATTAAAAAGTGTTTATAGGATGAATTGGAAATGAGTCAGTGAGAACAATTAGGAAACTATTGCAGTGATAAAGGTAAAAAAATTATAAAGGCCTGAATTAACGTTCTAACCCCAATTCACCTTCTAATTTTGTTTCTAACACTAGTTTTGATTTATTCCATTTCTTATCCTTATTCCATCACTATCAATTTTATTTCTAACCCAAATTTTGCTTTTAACTGTAATCTAGATTGTTTGTCTATTGGCAAAGTTACTTAACCTCTTATTGTTCACAAACAATTCTTTAAGACTGAAATCTGCAGAAAGATATCATTCTGCATTGGAAGAAAAAAAATATTGCTAGTTCCCTCAACTCCCTATAGATATTACATATTCAATCAAAAACAAATCTTATTTTACATCCTTTTGCCATTATCTTTTAAAATTCATTTTAAGCTTAAATACAAAATAAAAAAGAAAAAAAGAGAACTTTCTATATACATAATAAAATGAGAGAATTTGATATAAAACAATGAATTTCCATTTTAAGAAAGCCCATGTAATAAATACTATACATTGTTTTCAAAGCTATCCAGCTTTTCTGTGCTTCTTCTATGTTTTCTTTTGTTCTCTGCTGTGCACTTTTAATTTTATTTTTATCCCTCCCTATTTATCTCCCCTCTCACCTAGAGAAGTATACAATTAAACATGAATCTATTATCTATCTGTATATGTATATATATTTATATATGCATACATACATATCCATAAACATATATCCATATATCTACACATACATATCAATAAACACACACTATTCAGATATATAAGAACATGTACTACATATTTCTATTTGTCATTTCTTTCTTTGGAGGTGGATAACTTCTTCCTTCATAGGTCTAAGTCTTTCCATGTTTTTCTAACTCAAGCAGAACATGATTTCTTATAGTAGTATTCCGTCATTTTCCCATTTTCACAAACCACACTCTTTTCTTCTTGGAAATTAAATTCAAGGTAAGTTTATGGAATAAGATTGTAGTATTGAAATCATCAAAGTAACTTGGTTTATCAGTTCAATTCCTTGACCATAAGAGGGCACTGCTTATGTTTACTGTCTAATTTTGTTTGGTGAGCAACTTTGAACATCAATTCTGCCTTCTGCTCTGGGTTTGGTTTCTTTTCTTTTTCTTTCTTTCTTTCTTTTTTTTTTTTTTAAACTTAAAATGTAAGGATCCTCTAAGGGGGAGGAGTGATTGGAGCTTTCGTATGAAAGTAGAACTTCTAGTTCCAAGATTTCAAAGGGGACCATCCAACTGAAGTTAGAGGCAGGGAACAACAACAATCTGTATCCCAGAGGGGCTTGCAAAAGAAAGACTGAAATCTCCATACTTTACTACCCACCTAATCATGACCTGTGCTCTCATCTCAGGGACTGGCATCTTGCTACTATTAGGTGAGGAAAAAAGTTTGTATCTTTTCTCTTAATGTTTTGTTTTCTCTGCTACATTCATGTCTGGTAAAACAAAGTAAAACTTCTCTTAGGAAGGATGAATAAGGGGGCTTTGCTAGTTCCTCTGAAGGCTTCTACCCTATACCTTCTTCAAAGGGAACATGCTAGTAATGGATCTTGGACACCAACCTGAGTGTTTATTTTCTCTTTTAGGTTTTGTTGGGAGTAATTCTGTGTTTCAGTTTCCATTCGAGGTGAGAGTCCCCGAGGGACACAACATCATTTTGGAGTGCAATTTTACTACTTCTGATATAGTTCCGTATTTTTTCTGGTATAGTCAGTCCCCAGATCAGTCCCTTCACCAAATTTTATCTGCAATGGAATCTCAGAAGGACACATTTTCTGCAGGGAGGTTTTCTACAGTTTTAAGTCTGAGCAGTTACACTGTTCCTCTGAGAATAGACACTATTTCTCTCCAGGACAGCAAGGTGTATTACTGTGCTCTGCAGTCTCACAGTGAGTCAGAGTCCATTTCTCTCTATACAGGAAAGAGTTGTGCAGCATCGTAGGAGGGAATGACCATTACACAAGACTAATAGCCTTTACTTTGGTACTTTGGCTGTCTGGGGGGCATGTTAAAGATCAAAATTGCAACATTCCATGACTGATAGCCCTAGTCATAGTCTAGTGTTACAATCAAGCATCAACAAGGGAAAACAGTTAGGAAAACTCCATCCAAAATTACTGGGGGAAAATCTGAGCTGGAAGAGGTGAGTCTTGGATATTTTATTTTATTTTAAAAATATTTTATTTCCCTCAATTATACGTAAAAGCAATTTTAACATTTTTTTTCAAATTTTGAGTTCCAATTTCACTCCTTCCCTCATTCCTCTTCCCCCTCATTTAGAAGGCAAAAATCTGACATGGGTTTTATATATATATAATTATCTAAAAACACATTTCCATATGTCATACTGTGAAAAAACCCTAACCTCTCCCATACCCCAGTAAAACCAAACCAAACCAAACCATAAAAGCAAAAAACAAACAAACAAACGAACAAAAAACCAACTAATGAAAATGTATGCTTCAACTTCACTCAGACTCCACCAGCTCTTTGTTTGGAGATGAATAGCACCTTTCATCATATGTCCTTCAGAATTGTCTTGGATCATTGTGTTGCTGAGAATAGATAAATTATTCATAGTGATCTTCATACAATTTTAGTGTTGTGGTGTGCAGTGTTCTCCTGGTCCTGTTTATTTCATTTTGCATCAATTCATGTAAGCTTTTCCAGGTTTTTCTGAGAGCTTTGTGCTGGTTATTTCTAACACACAATAGTATTCCATTACAATCATATACAAAAACTTGTTTAATCATTCTCTAATTGATGGATATCTCCTCAGTTTCCAATTTTTTGCACCACTAAAAGATTTTAGCACTCACAGGTCCTTTTTCTTTTTTTTATTTCTTTGGGATACAGACCTAGAGTAGTATTGCTTAGTCAAAGAATTTCCATGGTTTTTATAGCCTTTTGTACATGGTTCTAAATTGCTCTCTAGAAAGATTGAATCAGTATACAACATCACCAACAATATATTAATGTCTTTTGATTGATATTTTTAAGTCAAAAGATCGATATTTTTCAAACTAAAATTCTGTTATTCATTCTGCTATTAACTATTGATACTGGGTTTGCAAAGCATTTTAGATAGATTGTCTGTATTGTCCTTCTGGAGGTCCCTGTTCCGGCTCAAAAATGTAGTGTGCTTTCTAGAGCACCTAATTGAGGTGCCAAAATATACTGTCCTGACTAGCTCTCTGGAGGATCTCGGGGCTAGCTGTGGTCTTAATGGAGGAGTGAAGGAGGCAGAAGACTCACGAGGATAGTCAAAGATGGAGTGTCTATTTTAAGTCCTCTCAGCCCTTAAATACCTTAGTGTGATTACATCGTTACAGCACACTGTATGTGCCAACTAGAGAACCATTATGTCATCACATCATACTGAGCAAGTGCTAACTAGTAGCATTACATCACCACAGCACATTGTGCAAGTGCTAACTATAAGCACCCTGTTACAGATTTGCAAATGCCTCTTTACTGTAAATATCCTTTGCTTCAAGTAGAACACAATAGTCATGCCCTCCTTGACTTCTCAGGAAGGGTGAGAGCCCTTAGGGGTGATGGGGAGTCAAACCAGACATTATCAGCAGGTTCACTCTGGGCTGATGCCGCCCTCTACAATTGTCTGATTTAATATAAGAACCATGTGAGGTAGGTGCTATCATTATTCTCATTTTAGAAATAAGGAAACTGATGTTGAGAAAGATTTGCCTGGAGTTGCCAGCTAGTAAGGATTCAAAGGATTGTGAAAAAGGATTTAAAGCTAAGCTTTCCTGAATCCCAGGCTAGTGATATCTCTAATATATTAAATAACTTATTTACTTTGGATACCATTCTCCTAGATAATAAAAACTCATCAATTCCATATAGTCTGGGTATATGTATTAGATGCTTAAAGTTTGAACAGCCTGATTTCAGTATGTGTAGAAGAACAAAGGGCAGCTAGGTGGTGCAGTGGATAAAATGCCATACCTGAAATCAAAAGATTCTTTTTCCTGAGTTCAAATCTGGCCTCAGACACTTACTAGCTGTGTGACTTTGGGCAAGTCACTTAACTCTATTGTCTCAGTTTTCTTGTCTAAAATGAGCTGTAGAAAGCAATGTCAAAGCACCATTCTAGTTTCTTTTCCAAGAAAGCCCCAAATGCATCATGAGAGTTGGATATGACTAAAACTACTCAATAACAACAACAAAGAAGAATAGGATGCAGAGAAAATTAGGGGCTTGCAGAGTAACCAGAAGGCAAAAAGGCTCCATTCCTCTTATTAATGACTCACTTTTTTTTTGGAATAACATCTTTTTATTTTCAAAATATGTGCAAAGATCATTTTCCACATTCACTTCTGTAAAACCTTGTGTTCCAAATTTTTCTCTCTCCTTCCCTCTACCTCCTTCCCTAGGTAGCAAGTAATCCAATGTATGTTAAGTATGTATATTTCTTCTATACATATTTCCACACTTATGCTGCACAAGAAAAATTAGCTCAAAAAGGAAAAGAATGAGGAGGAAAACAAAAAGGAATCAAACAACAACAAAATAAAAAGGGTGAAAATACTATGTTGTGATTGATATTCAGTCCCCCTAGTCCTCTTTCTGTATGCAGATGACTCTTTCTATCACAAGTCTACTGGAATTGACCTGAATCCCCTCATTGTTGAAAAGAGCCACATCTGGAAACTGAGTGGAGCCCATCAATTGGAGATTGGCTGAACAAATTGTGGTATATGAATATTAGGGAATATTATTGATCTATAAGAAATAACCAGCAGGATGATTTCAGAAAGGCCTGGAGAGACTTACATGAACTGATGCTGAGTGAAATGAGCAGAACCAGGAGATCGTTATATACTTCAACAACAATACTGTATGATGATCAATTCTGATGGACGTAGCCCTCTTTAACAATGAGAGGAATTAGTTTCAATAGAGCAGTGATGAGCTGAACCAGCTACACCCAGTGAAAGAACTCTGGGAGATGACTGTGAACCACTACATAGAATTCCCAATCACTCTGTTTTTGTCCGCCTGCATTTTTTATTTCCTTCCTAATTGTACACTATTTCAAAGTCTGATTCTTTTTGTATAGCAAAATAACAGTATGTATACATATATTGTATTTAACTTATGCTTTAACATATTTACCATGTATTGGTCAACCTGCCATATTGGGGAAGAGGTGGGGGGAAAGAGGGGAAATGTTGGAACAAAAGGTTTGGCAATTGTCAATGCTGAAAAATTACCTATACCTATATCTTGTAAATAAAAAGCTATAATAAAAAAGAAAGAAAGAAAGAAAAGAGCCATATGCATCAAAAGATGGATCATTGCAAAATCCTGTTGTTTCTGTTGGTCCTACTTACTTCACTTAGCATCAGTTCATGTAAATTTCTCCAGACCTTTCTAAAATCAAACTGTTGATCATTTCTTATAGAACAATAATATTTCATAACATTCATATACCATAACTTAATCAGCTGTTCTCCAACTGATGGGCATCCACTCAGTTTCCGTTTCTTGCCACTACAAAAAGGTCTGCTACAAACATTTTTGCACATGTGGGTTATTTTCCTTTTTTTATGATCCCTTTGGAATACAGGTCCAGTAGAGAAACTGCTGGATCAAAGGGAATGCACAGTTTGATAGCCCTTTGAGCATAGTTTCAAATTACTCTTCAGAATGGTTGGATCAGTTCACAACTCCACCAACAATGTATTAGTGTCCCAGTTTTCCCACATCCTCTCCTACATTTATCATTATCTTTTCCTGTCATTTTAGCCAATCTGAGAGGTGTATAGTGGTACCCCAGAGTTGTCTTAATTTGCATTTCTTTGATGAATAGTGATTTAGAACATTTTTTCATATGACTAGAAATGACTTTAATTTCTTCATCTGAAAATTGTCTGTTCATATCCTTTGACCATTTAAATGATTCATGTTTGTACAGTAACAGAAAATTTAGGAAATTCTTTCACCACAGCCTCCCTTTGAGGAAATAATTACAATCTTTTGATCTCCATTTCACAGACAAGAAAATTAAAGCTAGAGAGGTTAAGTTGCTTCTCTTAAAGAAATGCTAAATATCAGAGTTCAAGCTGCAGACTAGTTGTCCTGACTCAGGTCTAGGACTCTTTCTATTAGACCACAATTCCTCTATTATCCTACTTGGTGCTATGGAAATAGCTGAAAACTGAAATGGAAGCAATGAGATACAGAACAATGAGCCTTCTTCCAATAAATGTTTATTGATTGATTTTTCAAAAAAAGTTGATATGGTGGCCATGTTTTCTGAACTCAAACTCAAAAATAGATTTTGATTAAGGAGATTTTTTTTTATATGGTCTGTTTTCAGAAGTGTTTTCAGCTTCCATTCTGGTCCCTACTCTCATAATCAAGAGAACAAAACTTTATGATGGGTTCCCCTATCCCAGCCACCAACTGTCATACAAATGCCAAGAATGAGGAGGTAAATTCCATGCCAGAACTAAGCATCTTCTGTGCCAGAGACCCTGTTTCTAGTTTGCTGCCACTGTTCATCATCCGGAAAGCAAGAATTGCATAGATAGAATCTTTTAACTAGGTGCCATTGACTCTATTTCCTCAATAGCCACCGCTATTGAAAGACTCAGAGAAGAGAATCAACACTACCAAAGTTTTTGGCATTGTCCAATGATTCAATATCAGAAACAGATATTGTTTTAATCAGTGGAAATGATACTAAAGACACATTACCTCTGCTTTGCTACTGCATCCTTTCCTTCTGACTTGCAATTTAAACCTCCCCTGTGTGTTGTCTGCTCTTTTAGAATGTGAACTCCTAGAGAGTAGGATTGTCTTGTTTTTTTCTTTTTGTATTCTGTCTAATATAGTTCTTCGTACATAGCATTATTTTAATACTTTGTACTTCATTTATTTATTTTTAAAACCAGGAAGTTAAGGATCATAGATTTGTTGCCAAGAAATATCTCCAGTCCTATCTGCTCAAATGCACTATTTTATAGAGAAGAGAAAAATGAAACTGGGAGTAGGAGGGTGGGGGGGTAGGGGGAAGTAAGTGCACATGAGTAGTGAGAGGCAGAGTTGGTGTTTGAACAGAGCCTCTCTAACACTAAAACTAGAACTCATATTTGCTGTGTCATGCTGATGGGGTCCTAAGCTAAGGTGGTAGTATTTATGTTTTAATGTTTGTAAGTTAATATTTATTCTACCAATGAATAAGTAATATTCCCAGTTCTAGTTAAAGCAATGGTAGTGCAGATAATTGCTTCATTTCTTGAGGAAAGAGCCCACTGAATGTTTTCAATAGTACAAGAAGATAATAGGGCATTAGTCTGTGTTACAAATTCTCTCCTTTTTTCATCCAGTAGTTTCAGACAGTTGAGACTTATTTTCACTTCATGACTTTAGTGAAACTTGCCAACACGTCACCCACAATTGTTCTGTTTGCAAGGTGGGAATATCAATCTGGATCAAAGTTCTCATCATAAGTCATCTTAATCCATAGGCTAACCCATTTTTTAAAAGTGACAGGTAATTAGCCTGTGGAAACCTTCCTTTCCTATTTGTGATTTATGTGACAACAGAGTGTTAAAGTGATTAGAGTTGTCTTGGCTTTAATGGATGACTATTCATTAAGATGGGTGGGAGCATTGTGGCACATGAGGCAAGGCAAATCAAAAAACATTTATTCAATGTCAACTAAATGCCAAGAACTGTGCAAAAACCCTGGGAATGAAAAAAAAAGGCAAAAAAGGCTCCAAGGGGGCCCACATTCTAATGGGAAAGACAACATATAAACAACCATGTATAAACAAATAAGGCATAGTGGGTATACCAAATGTCTTAGTACAGTTTATTAAAATTGTTGTTAAGTTTGAAGTTTATTAAAGCTTAAAATTCACTAAGACTTTTTGGACATTTGTATGAAAGATGACTTGAAGGTAATTTCAGAGGGAAGACACTAAGACTAAGTGGGATAGAGAAAAGCTTCTTGTAGAAGGTGAGATTTTAGCAAAAATTTGAAGGAAGCCAGGGAAGCTAGGAGACAGAGATGAGGAGGGAGAGAATTCTAGGTATGAGGGATAAACAGCAGTGGAAATGCCTTGAAGTGGAGACAGTGTCTCATCTAAGAAACAGTGAGGAGGCCAGCATTACTTGCATCCAGAGTTCCTGGAGGGGAGTAAGGTTTAAGAATAGAAAGATAGGAGGGGGTCAGGTTATAAGGGGCTTTGGATTCAAAACCAAGGATTATACATTTACTCCTAGAAGTAAAAGGGAATAATTGGAATTCATTAAGTAAGTAGGGTGACATGGTCAGATATGTGTTTCAGGAAGACTGCTTTTGATGGCTGAGTGGAGGATGAATTGGAGTGGAGAGATACTGAAGTGGGAAACCTTCTGTTGTAATTGTACAGGTGTAAGGTGATGGAAGTGCACACAGGCAAGATGTTTGTGATAAAGAAAAGGAATAAACATGAGACATGATGAAGGCATAATGGACAGACTTTTATCAATGATTGGGTATGGTGGGCACGAGTGAGGAGTTAAAGATGATAGCTAGGTGGCAAGTCTGGGTGACTGAGAGTATGACAGTGCTTTCCACAGCAATAGGAAAGTAAGACAGAAAGAAGACCTTGGGAAAGAATGATAATGAATTCAATTTTAAACATTATGAGTTTAATATATCCATGGGATATCCAATTAAGATGTTAGTTAGGATTGGAGATGTGAAATATATGTTGAGAGAGATAAATATATGGAAAATAAAGAGATGAACAAGAAAAACAGAATAAAGTGGGATGAGATGTGAGCCCAGGTTATAACCCTGGGATCATTCACAATAAGTTGACATAGTCTACATGAAGATCCAGCAAAGGAAACAAAGTAAGAGAGGTCAGATGGGAGGAGGAGAACTAGATAAAGAGATGTCATTAAAACATAGAAAGAAAAGAATGTTAAGGAGCAGAGAGTGATCAACAGTGTCAAAAAGCAAGAAGTAAGAGAGCTGAGAACAAGTCATAAGATCTGTCTGTTAAGAAATTAATGTTAATTTTAGAGAGGGCAGTTTCAGTTGAATAGAGAAGCAAAAACTTCAAAGAATTAAGAAAAGAGTAAGAGGAAAGGAAGTAGAAGCACTGATGAGGTGAGATAAAACAAACAAAAAATGTGTATGCATAATATGTTATGTTTTCTGAATCTATAGCAATGACTTAGGTGCTTGGAATAAATTTTTTTTGAGGCTTTTCTAGCTGAGACTTGGAGGAAGTGGAGAAAGTTCAATAAGGATAAGGAGAGAGAGTTCCAGATATTAGGGATAGCCAGTAATTATGCCTTGTGGTAAGAGATGGAATGTTTTGTTCAGGGAACAGTAAGGAATCCAAGGGGCAGTGGCTGAACATTTCCCTTAACCACCTCAGAGATTCAGAGGAGTTTGAGAATGTCTGAATCCTTCATAGGGGAGAAACAGCATGTTGGACTTCATTGCTTCAAAAGTGAAGAATAAGCCTCATAACTGAATAAACTCTGGAAGAATAAAAAAATCCTTTAAATCTTCTTGAAAATTTTCTTTTAGTATGCTGAAATGCTGGAAATGGAAAATTCCTCGAAGTCTTTGCTCTTTGTCTTCCCTTCAGTGATATGTAGAATTTGGAAGAATGAATCACAGAATCATAGGACCACAAAATATCAGAACTGGAAGGTCCCTGAGTTACTCGATATTGTAGAATTTCTAGTCTAAATCTCATCCAAATGAAAAAATCCCAACCTACCCAGCCTGGGGAGTCATTCAGCCTTTGGTTGAAGAGCTACAGTGAAGGGAAATCCCCTACCTTTCAATAGAAATCATTCCCATTTTAGTAAGGTGTAATTATTAGGCAATTACCTCTTAAAATAAAATTAAATTGGTCTCTTTACAACTTCTACCCATTGTTTCTCATTCTGCCTTCTTAGGCTAAACAGGAAAAGTCTAATCCATATGCCATATGATAGCCTTTCAATTCTAGTTTTATTTATTTAATATTTTTCCCTAGTTACATTCAAAACATTTTTTTTCACTTTTTTTTTTTTTTTTTTTTTTAAGATTTTTGAGTTCTGGGTTCTCTCTCATTATCCTCACCCACAATTAAGAAACCACATGAGAAGTTATGTAAAACATTTCCATAAAAGTCAAGTTGTGAAAGAAAACATAGATCTCACACCCTAATAAAAATAAAACCCTCAAGAAAAATTAAGTTAAAAATAGAGATATGGAGAGATAGAGAAAGCTTCTATCTGAATTCAGATGTGATCAATTCCTTCTCTGTGTATAGATACTTCAGAGTAGTTGTGGATGGTTCTACTACTGAGAATAACAAAAAAATTTACAGTTGGTCATCTCAGAACGTTGCTATTACTTTGTATACAGTATATTTCACTTTGTTCATGGAGGACTTTCCAGGGTTTTTTTCTTGAGAGAGCCTTTGAAATACTTGAAGATAGCTAGCAAGTTTTCTCTAAATCAACTCTTCTCCAGGCTAAACATCGGTAGGAACTTCTAGGATTTCTTTATGATTTTGTTATGAAATGATCTAAAGGTTGCCTTCCTCTGTTATCGCCAAAAATTGGGCATCTAGGAGAAAACATAATATTTCTGAAATGATCTGATTACTGCATACAAGATGGTTGTCAGGAGCATTTGCTTAGCAAATCAATACTTGCACAAAACATGGTTATATTTCTGTTTCCCCTGTAGACTCAAGCCAAATGGCTTATCTGAATAGGGCCCTATAGGCAATATAATCCAACTTCCCCACTTCACAGATGAGGAAACTGAGGTCCAGAAAATTAAATCATTTGCTAAAGGTCAAATACATAACCAATATAGTTGTATTTTTGGAAATTATAGATTTATGTCAATGCCTGGGAGAGCATCCTTTGGTTTCTGAATAAGAAGATAATTATAGCAGCCAAATTTCATTAATAATTACCTTCATTAGATTACAAACTCCCTGAGGTCAATGATGAGTTTTGCCTTTTTTCATATTCTCAGCATTTGAGACAATGTCTGCCATGTACTAGTGGAAAATAATTGCTTATTGATTGATTGGGGATTGCTGGCAAATTTTTCATGATGTCAGCCACCTTAAGGAAGAAGACGAGAAGAATGGAAAAACCTCCTGAAAATCTCAGTAATCTTAAATATATAGTTAGTCTCTAAGAATGTGTATCTATATTTCTATGTGCATATTTTTCTTCATATATGTATATCTATATTTAAGGGAAAAGGGCCCAGAGACAACATTCTTTGCAAATCTGGGGAAGAGGGATAGGAAGTAATTCTGGCTCTTTTGGAATTTTATCTCTTTTGCTTATCTGGCAGTTATCCAGATGAACTAGTAAATCCCTAAAAAGAAATGCTATTTTTTTATTTGTATATGTATGTAATTTTTTTTTGCAAAAGTATAGAATAAAATGACAATTATGCTGTCAATAACTAATAGTGTAACTTCAAAAGACACATACTTATTTACTATAAATTAACTGACATTAGAAAAAGATAATTGCTTTAGCTAATGTGGTCAATTTTAGACAATTTAGACAATTAGGTAACAAAACACAAAAAAATGGTTACTTTCATTAATGTAATGGAAAGCTGAGAGAAGGAAACATATCACAATCTTCTTTTTTCCTGCGTAATATTTGAATGTGCAATCTAAGCTACATGGGACACATTATACAAATAAGAATAAAACACACCCAGACAGAGAGATACCACACATACATACACACTTGGATTTCTGAACCATGGAAACTTTGAGGGTCACAGATTTAGGATGACAGCAAGACAGTAAACTCTGATCTATTCAATAAAGAAAGAGCCTTAGTGAGAGTTGCAAAGCACTGAGTATCAGAAACTTGTCCAAAACAGCTGTTGGTGGGCACTGATTGATAATATTTTCATTCTGACTGGAAACCCTGCAGGCTGTCACAATCTTAAGAAGCCCAATGTGGCTGAACACATGAGCACATATAGATAAGAAGAAGTCATTTAACATCTGGTTTAGAAGCATAAAACCACAGTCTCTTAAAGACAATATTGTACATTTAATGAACTTACAGGGTAGGCAGTGCCTAATGATCAGATTTATTTCTTTCAGTAGATGAACATAACTGGATGAAATGAAGCAGAATTGGAAATGATGGTCATCAAAGCAGGAACTAGTATTGCTCAAAGTTTATAGTATAGATAGAATTCAAGGAGATCATAGACTCAAGTTGGTCATAAATCACTGATTCCTCAACCTCATCCATAAAAAATTGAAGAAGTTTTTAAACATTTAAAAGATTATTTAATTAAAACATATTAATCATATTAAAAAATAAAACTACACTGAAGCACCTTACAGCTTTGTATTACAGGATCATAAACATAGAATTGGAAAGGACCTCAGGTGTCCATCTAATACAAATTTCTCATCTTACATATAAGAAAATTGAAGTGCAGAACATCGAGTGATTTTCCCAAGATTACCCAGTAATTATTTAAGAGGAGTTTTGAACTCATGTCTTGTGATTTCACATCTAATTGTCTTTCCACAGGAACCTCTAGAGAAATAATTTGTTTGTACCATCAGCAGGTTAGGCATATGTCTACATTGCTTAAGCATCACACACATGCTTTTATTGTTCAGGGATAGTAAAGAGGGTTTTCTAAGATTCAGACACTTTAAAAATATTTTAATATGCCCAGAAGTCCTACTCTGATTTATGGACCCATGATCTAGAGAATTTGATTTTTAAAAACCCACTGAAAATCTTTTTGGGGGGAGGGGAAGGGAAGGAGGAGGAATTGTTTTATAAGGCTAAAAGGTATCATGCCTTAGTAAAGCTATACTTTTCTTAATTGCAAAATTATAATATGGATTAAACAAATTATTAAGTTAAATTAAAATAATTGAACCTGAGATAAGAATTAATATTATCTTTCAGCTTAGAGAAAATTTGGGGGCTAATTTGTAACCCCCTGAAAAGAATAATTTATGATAGAAACAATAATATGCCACCACCTGATGGGTACAGAAATTAGCAGACAACTAAAATACATGACAACTTTATGAAAGAATGATCAACGAGTTCTTATATAAAATTGTTATCACAACTCATAACATTAATTTTACATATACTTAGTTTGGCTGTTTTAAATCATCTTTTTTTTACTTAAAAGTACAAAAGCAAACCTTTAATATCATGACATTTCCATCAAACCATTTAATGTTTCTTTAAAAAAATTCCACTGAAACTTTTACTGTACTTTGATTTTGTGCATATTTTCAATGTTTTATATTTAGAACAAGCATTTCTCCTTTCTAATCTTTAACCTCTCTATATTGGTAACTTACCTACTGCTTTTAAACATGCACAAGTATTCCCCATCCTTAAAAAAACAACAACCAATTAAAAAACTAGTTCAAGTTATTGTCTTATCAGCTCCCTTTCCCCCTCATCTTAACTCCTAGAAAAAAAACAAAAACAAAAACAATGGTCTCCAATTCCCTTCCTTTCACTTCTCAAGCTTTTGAAGCCTGGCTTTTGACTTCATAACTTAATTAAAACTGTTCTCTCCAAAAATGTCTATGACCTCTTACTTGCCAAATCTGACAGGCTTTTCTCAGTCCTTGTTCTTTTTTTTTTTTTTTTTTTTTTTTTAACTCATTTTAAGCATTTATTTAAAAAAAATTGATCTCCAGATTCTCTATCTCCTTTCAGTCTTTCCCTCACCATTGAGAAGACAAACATGTCAGTTTTATATGTGAAGTAATGTAAAATATATTTCTACATTAGCCGTGTTGAAAAATTAAAAAGAACAAAAAAGAAAGTGAAAAAAAATATGCTTTAGTCTGTTCTCACAGTACATCAGTTCTTTTTTTTTTTTTTTTTTTGAGATAGCATTTTTCATTAAGAGTCCTTTAGAATTGTCTTGGATCACTGTATTAATCAGAGTAGCTAAATCTTGCATAGTTGTTGATTGTTATAATATTGCTGCTATTGTGTATAATATTCTCCTCATCCTGCGTACTTCACTTTACATTAGTTCATTTAAGTCTTACCACTTTTTCTGAAACCATTCTCCTCATCATTTTAAAAACATAATAATATTTCAACATAATTACACACCACAATTTGTTTAGCTATTCTCCAATTTATGGGTATCCCCTCAATTTCCAGTTCTTTGCCACAAAAAATATCGCAATGGTACTTTCAATATTTTTGTGCATTTAGACCTTTTTCCTTTTTCTTTCATTTTTTTGGGATACAGACCTAGTAGTGGTATTGCTAGAGCAAAAGGTATGCATGGTTTTATAACCCTTTGGACATAATTCCCCATTGTTCTCCAGAATGTTTGGACCAGTTTCTGACTCCATTGATAATGCCCTGTTTTTTTCCACATCCCTCCAACATTTGTCATTTTTCTTTTCTGGCATGTTAGCCAATATGATAGACATGAAGTAATACTTATGAATTATTTTAATTTGCATTTCTCTAATGATTAGTGATTTGGAGCATTTTATATGATTATTGGTAACTTTGATTTCTTCTTCTTAAAAACTGCCTGTGCAGTGTTACTACCGGGCTTATATCCCAAAGAGATATTAAAGAAGGGAAAAGGACCTGTATGTGCCAAAATGTTTGTGGCAGCCCTCTTTGTAGTGGCTAGAAACTGGAAATTAAATAGATGCCCATCAATTGGAGAATGGTTGGGTAAATTGTGGTATATGAATGTAATGGAATATTATTCTTCTGTAAGAAATGACCAACAGGATGAATACAGAGAGCCTTGGAGAGACTGACATGAACTGATGCTGAGTGAAATGAGCAGAACCAGGAGATCATTATACACTTCAACAATGACACTGTATGAGGATGTATTCTTATGGAAGTGGATATCTTCGACAAAGAGAAGATCCAATTCAGTTCCAATTGATCAATGATGGACAGAATCAGCTACACCCAGAGAAGGAACATTGGGAAATGAATGTGGACTACTTGCATTTTTGTTTTTCTTCCCAGATTATTTTTACCTTCTGAATCTGATTTTTCTTGTGCAACGAGAGAACTGTATGGATCTGCACATATATATTGTATCTATGATATACTTTAACATGTTTAACATGTATGAGACTGCCTGCCATCTAGGAGAAGGGGGTGAGGGGAGGGAAGGGAAAAGTTGGAACAGAAGTGAGTGCAAGGGACAATGTTGTAGAAATTACCCATGCATATGTTATGTCAATAAAAAGCTATAATAATAATAATAATAAAAAAGAACTGCCTGTGTTTATCCTTTGATCATTTATTCTTAGGGGAATGGTTCTTATTTTTATAAATCTGGTTTATTGCCCTACATATTTGAGAAATGATGCCTTTATTAGAGAAACTTGTGACAAATATTTCTCTCCTAGTTTACTATTTTCCTTTTCCTTTTGTCTTATTTTGTTTATGCAAAATTTTTCTGATTTCATGTAATCAAAATTATCCATTTTACTTCTGATGATCCTCTCAGACTCTTGCTTGGTAGCAAATTATTCCCTTACCCATAAATATGACAGATGATTTTTTTTTCTCTGCTGCCCTAATTTGCTCATAAAACCACCTTTTATGTCTAAATCATGTACCCAGTTTGACCTGACCTTGGTATATATGGTATGAGTTGTTCTAAGCCTTGTTTCTACTCTCCAATTTTCCTAGCTCGTTATTACTGTTATTGATGAGTCCTTTCAGTCATATCCAACTATTTGTGGTTTCATTTGGGGTTTTCTTGGCAAAGACAGTGAGTAGTTTTCCATTTCCTTCATCAGCTCATTTTATAGATAAGGAACTGAGGCAAACAAACTTAAGTGACTTGCCCAGGATTATATAGCTATTAAGTATCTGAGATTGGATTCCCCCTCCTCCCCCAGCCTTTTTTGTTAAATAATGCATTCTTGCCTGAAACATTTGTAGCTTTGAGTTTATAAAATACTAGAATTACTATGGTTATTTACTATTATAGTCATATGTTGTATACCAACCTATTCCACTAATTTATCACTTTATTTCTTAGCCAGTACCAGATTGTTTTGGTGATTACCACTTTGTACTATAATTTGAAATTTGATGCTCCTATGATACCTTCTCAATGATCTATATACATGTGGCTCAGACTCAGGGGGTAGACTGAGGCAGGGGTGGAGTCAGGGTGCTAAGAGTGGGAATGGGACTTTGACAAGTGAGCCTCCGGAGAGGGGCATGTCATAAGCAGGAGGAGACACCCCAGAGATGGAGAGAGGTATCTTGACAAGATGGTATCTGATATTCTGGTAGCTTGGGATGGGGAGAGGCATTCTGATATTCTAAAATATAAGATCTTTTATCCTTATCAAATATTCTGATTAAGAGGGAGGGGTAGTTTTGCAGGATTGAGCAGAACAATTATAAACTGGGGCAGAACAATTAGGGAAATTGAGTCAGGACAATAAAAGAGAACTGTAGCATAACATTCCACACTCTCTCTCTTCTGAATATTCAAATCATTTAATTACCTTCCTCTAGAAGGTCTTACCACCATAATTTTGACCAAGTAAAGCAAATAAACCAAAATAAAACTAGAAAAATGTAAGGAATTATGGCAAGGACAAGTCTCTCCCTGATAACCCCCAGAGCTATTAGCATAAAAACAGCATTCCTCATTTAGGGAGGCACACAGGCCTCCCTGTTCAGGTCCTCTGCAGTGGGGGAGCATCTCAGCCAGAGAATCCAGTTTGATGTAGATAGTTCACTGTGAGTTAGGTTTGTGGTCTTTTGTGCATTTAATTCAGTCTCTGCTGAATAGCTGTGCTCAAGACAGTCCTATTGCCCATCCTAAGAGGGCACCCCATATCTGTCAGGGACTCAAAAGGAAAAAAGTGGGGCCTGGAGTAACTCACCTGTCGCCTCTGATAGAACAGGAGCTGCTAGTAGGAAACAGATTTCTGAGCAAATTATGCAGTTAGACCAAGGCAGGCAACCCCAAACGATTAGAGGCCTGATACCAAACCGCAAGGTCCTTTGAGAATGCTGAAATACTAATTAAGGAACTGGGGTAACAGGAGTGGAGAAATAGATCAGAGAGACTGCCAATCCCAGGACAGGTGTCTGATTTCTGGTTATTTCTAAAAATAATCCCCAAAACTGTGTCTGCCAGGGCAATTCCAGCAGAATAAGGGATTTCAAAGTTAAAATATAACCAGAAGATCATAGTCCAGTAATTTTAAGCAAGGAATAAAAATGAAAAGGACTGTTTAAATAATTTCCAACTCAATATGAACTAATGAGATAGAAGGTAGGGCAGAAGTGCCTAAGAAAAATACATCAGTTTTCCCCAATTTCCTGACCAATTTCAACCAGTTTTCTTTCTCCCCCCCCCCTTTTTTTTTCATGGAAAAAATTATCAAATGACCATCCCACATATAAATCCCAAGAGTGAATCACAATTCCTATACATAACAGACTAATACAGTAAGTTTCCTAAAAATTCCTCAAACTTACAGCAGTAGTTACAAAGTTTTAACAATTTCCCAGTTTTAACAAATCTTAAACACAGTGATACAGTTAAAATTTTAACAATAATTCAACTACTTTCCCACTCCCCAATATCAGTCCAAATTACATCAGGAGAAGTGGTCTCTCAAAAACTGCTTCATGCTGAGGATGGTCCCGATGCTCAGTCCAGGGAGGGGATGGGTGTGGTTGTGCTGCCTGCTACCAAAGCTTCAGATGGGCTGATTCATGTCTCAGAAGCAAGTCAATACCTGTAATTTTGACCAAAATCTAGAACAAAGAACACAAATCTAACAAATAAAGGTTAGAACAAACTGATACAAAATGTATGAATTGGCCAGCAGCTTAATAGATTTTCTTCACAGACAGGCAAATGGCTCTCAGCTATAGCCCCCATAAATACGTAGCAGTTAGGTCTCACTGTGCTAACTGTCCTTTCATTATTTAGAAACCTTTAAAAACCTGAGTATACACAGACACAAATATCCAGTAACAGATAGAAGACCATGGTAAATACTCATTTGCCAAGTATTTAGGATATAATGATTACATATAACCAGGTTGGAAACAGCAAGGTATAACATATAAGCAGATTGGAAATAGCAAGGCATGACATAATTGAATTGCATTAACAGTATCTATTGACCATTGCTCTGATTATAGAAATTAGTTACAGGAGAAAAAAATGCAGAGACACAACCATAATGTAAGCAGTTAAAGCAACTTTCAGCTAATTTATTTTTACTCCAATTAATTGTCCCACTAATTGTCAGATGGTGGAGCTTTAAAACTCCCAAATAGCATTTATTATAAGCTCAAGCAATTTTACTTCCAATAACAAATCACATTAACTAAAGTTTCAGATAAATCCTAAACAGATATTTACCATAACTTATATTTATAACAGTAAGAATTTGTCTTAGTAAGTTCACTTCTTTCATATCTAAGTAGATGTTCCCGTAAGTGAACATTATACAAAGAAATCATTTTGCTTTTAAAAATACCCATTATAAAGATAAATATCCCAAATTACATATTGTCCATAACAGAAACATTTTCAAAAGGACAAAAAAAGTATTATTTTCAGGAGCTTTTCAAATGACCTCAGGATGACCCAATATAATCAATTAAAACTTAAATAAAATATCCTATACAGAATATTATAGTACCACATAAAAGAATCCAAAAGGTTCTTTAAAAGATTAAACTTTTAGAAATACCATAACCTTATATTGATAACAGTAATAAATTGGTTTCAGTAAGTTCACAAGTTAGCTTTCATATTTAATAGAAACATTTTCAAAAGGACAAAGAAAATTATTATTTTTCAGAAGCCTTTTAAATGATGGGCATAACCTCAGGATACAATCAATTGAACTTATACAGAATACCCAATTCTAAATAAAAGAATCTGAAATATTCTTAAAAATATCCTTTAAACTTTTAGAAATAGCCCTACCAAATTATATATCAGTCAATTAACTTAAAAAGCAGGCCTATCTCCTGAAATCATTTGCCAAAACTAAGCCTCTGCAAAAAGATGCTGGAACACACTTACTGGAGGGGATTCCATGCGGCTGCCCTTACCCCCACTCCCTTCCAAAGAGGCAGGGGGGAGGAAAGTGAGCTAAACTGCACCACAGGCCAACTAGTAGAGAGCAGTGGGGGTGAGTTTAATTTTGACCTTTGAATATAAAAGATCCCTACCCCACCCTACCTTTAAAGTAGCAGAAAGCAATGGGGATGGGACGGAGGGAGGATTCCACGTGGCCATTATTCCCAATGGACTTTTCCTAAGCTCCAATTTTGGCCAGAGTTAGAACCTTTAGAAAAGTCAGACCCTTCATTACCTAACTAGAGGCACGTGATCCCTTTCAAGCAAGTTAATGGAACTTAACAGATCTTAAATTCAAAGATAACCAAATCTAGCCTGCATAGGCAACAGTAAAATTATTTCCCACAATTTTAGAATCATCCTAAAATTCCTAATCAAATGTTTTCTCCAGCCAGAGTTCAAAGCAATGAGTATAAACTCCTTTATTCTCCAGAGGCCTAGATAAATTAGGCTAGCTCAACCCAAGTCATGCCTGAATTTTAAAGTACTTCAAAGAAAAACCTGAGTGCCAGTTTTTAAAAGTTTAAAATCACAAGCAAATTTTATACTCAGTACAGTTGCAACATTGAAATAACCAATTCCCAAATTTCTTAATTTAGCAGAGCTCTCTGAACCAACAGGACAAACAAACAAGTCACACAGAACATAGAGACATAGACTGTGCAGTCAAAACATTTAATACACAGACCAGGGACTATCTGGAAACCTTAGAATAGCCCTGAGGGAAGTTGTCAGCTTGAGAGTCTTTCCTCCCAGAATCTAAACAAAGCCTTTTTAGGTTTAGTATTTGGTGCATTTCTCTGCTTTCAAAACCAGAGCCAGATGGTGTCTTAAAAAGACACCCAGATTTATAGTCTGGAATGCTCAGAGTTGTGCCATCTGACACAGAACCAGATTGTCTTAGGAGACACTCAGATAGTGCCCCCTGTGTCCAGGACCCCACTCCCAGAATTTATGCCCGTCAGCATTTCATAACTCTGGGAATCCAGATGCTAACACAGACAGACAGAACAGAACAGGTCTTAAGACATCCAGACTTACTCTTCCGTGACCAAAATGAAGTGTCCACCATCGGGTTTCAGGCACAGTTGTAGCTGGAAACTGCTCTCTTTCCCGGAGGCTCTGGAAAAAAAATCCAGAGGGCTGGCCTCTCCAAGCAAAGAACCCAGATCCCCAGACACTCTGAGGCTCAAGGCAGAGACCCAAATGTCTCGTCTCTAATCCTGCTCATTTTCTAACATCTCGCTGGGGCATCCAAAATGTAATGCTGGAGAAACTAAGGCCAGATAGAGGTTAGAGAGTTATAATAATTTATTTAAAAGGCAGAGATTTATTAGGACCAAATGGATCTATGGTTTGGTCCCAGCGATGAATGAGACTATCGTCTTCAAGAATCCAGCAAACAATGTGAGTTCTCAATGACATAAATCCATGTGGCTGAGACACAGAGGGTAGACTGAAGCAGGGGTTGAGTCAAGGCAGGAACGGGACTCTGACAGGGTGAGGTGAGCCAATGGAGATGGGATGACATAATGGGGGAGGCACTGGAGATGGGGAGAGGCATCTTGATAAGACAGTATTTGATATTCTGATAGCTTGGAATGGGGAGAGGCATTCTGATATTCTAAAACAAAAGATCTTTTATCCTTATCAAATATTCTGATTAAGAGGGAGGGGAGGTTTTGCAGGACTGAGCAGAACAATTATAAATTGAGGCAGAACAATTAGGGAAATTGAGTCAGAATAATTAGGGAAACTAAGTCAGGACAATAAAAGAGAACTGAGGCATAGCACTTATTACATTAAAAAAGGTTCTATTTAATTCTGTTTTTAGTGCTTTTTTTATAAGAATGGGTAATGTATTTTGTCAAAACCATTTTTTGCATCTTACTCAGATAGGCATGAAATTTTTGCTGTCTTTGTAAGTAATATGGTAAATTGTGCTTGTAATTTCCTAATATACAAACATTCCTGAATTCCTGATATAAATATCTTCTGGTCATAGTGTTTCCTCTTTGCATATTGTTGGAATTTCCTTGCCAGTATTTTATTTTATTTTATTTTTTGCATCAAAACTCATTAGGGAAATGTTGTATAGCTTTCTTTCTCTGTTTTTGTTCTCCTTGATTTAGTATCAAAACCACATATATGTCACAGAAGATATTTGATAGAACTCCTTCTTTATCCATTTTATCCAATAATTCATTGGGATGAATTATTACTTAATGTTTTCTAGAATTCACTTGTAAATCCATTTTGTCCTGGGAATTTTTTCTTAGGAAGCTTTTTTTATTATTTGTTTAATTTCTTTTTCTAAAATGGGATTAATTATTTTATTTCTTTTTCCATTAATCTGGGCAAACGATACTTTAGCAAATATTTATCTGTTTTTATTTGGATTGACAGCTTTATTTCCATATAACTGAGCAAAATAGCTCCTAGTATTTGCTTAGTAATGCATATACTCTTTCATTTTTTGATACTAGTAATTTGGTTTCCTTTTTCTTTATAAAAATCAAATTAACCAATGTTTTATTTATTTTATTGTTTTCTAAATAATACTAGCTCTTTGTTTTATTTATTAGTTCATTTTTTTTTAAACTTTCAATTTTACTGATCTCTTCTTTGATTTTTCTGGATTTCTATTTTGGTATTTATTTGAAGATTTTTAATTTATTCTTTTCCTAGCATGTCCAATTCATTGATCAATTCCTTCTCTCTTTTATTGATAATGTCATATCATAGTATTTAGAGATTATAAAATTTCCCCTAATTATTGCTTTGGCTGCATCCCAGATTTTGGTATATTGTCTAACATATGTGAAATTGTTGACTATTTCTAAGATTTATTCTTTGATTGATTCATCCTTTTTTTTTTTTTTTTTAATTTATGGAATACAATAAGAATTTCCATAACATAGTACTGTTGAGATGTGAGAATTGAGGATTGAGAGATCCCCCTGGTCAATGTCGCAGATTTTTTGTGAAAGAATTCACAAACCAGAAGTTTGTGGCAAAAGTGTTTTTTTTTTTTTTTTTTTTTTTTTTTTTTTTTTTTTGTTTTTGTTTTGTTTTGTTTTGTTTTAAATACACTATGAAGACAGCTTTCTTAGTGAGCAAAATCCTGTTAGGATATTTTTGCCAAAGTCTGGTTTCATGTGTGATTTTATGGGGTCTTTGACTCCCTACCAGGGGCCAATCTCCAGATGAATGAAGGACTAATTTTCAATTCAATAGAGGACCTTGGCCATGCCCCAGGTGGAGATTTCCATTTGAATGAGATTACTTATCTTCTAGTTTTCCTTATGAATGGGTATGGCCCCTCCCAGAGGCCAGTGGTTTTGAGACCCAGAATCACCCTTCCCCCCAAAAGTTAAAGGGGGCACTTTATATCAAGGGTCTTCCAGCTCTTCCCCCAAAGATTAAAGAGTCTACAAGTTTACATTAAGGCTTTTCCAATCCTTCCCCTCCAAAGGGTAAAGGGGACACAGTTTAGATGACTATAATAAAAAATGAAACTGCAAATATGCTATTCATAGCTTGCTGTGCTTTTAAAATATACAGCAAAAATTATCATGTAAATTTGTTTTTTATTCCCTGCTCCACCCTAAAAATGGCTATTGTTGGACACAAAATATGTATATATATGGTTTTTGTTTTGTTTTGTTTTTTTTTTTTTGATGTAGATAGTGTCTTTATTCAATGCTCAGCTTAAGGAATGTTCTGGCTGGAAATAATTTTTCTGTTTCCCTGGCATTCCAATTACTGGGAGCTGGTCAATTTATGCCCTCTCCACTTCTTCATCTTTCTCTGCCTCATCACTTCTTTGTGTATTGTCAAGCTCACCCTTGGCAATTTTCCACTTTTTAAAAATTCTCTTTATTTGTTGTCTCCATTTTTATAAAGGGTTTTTATCATGAGATAAATACAAACTATTTTACATGTAGTAAGCAATTGCTATAAAGCAGTAGACCACAAAATAGGGAAAGAGAAAAAGGAAATATAGGAATATTAGTCCTAGATTTAGACAAGATCTTATATGGAAGTTCTCCCTAAAGACTTCAATTGAAGGCGTTTCAATTGCAAGCATTGCTATGACAGTTACTAAGATATTGTACAGATTGTCTAAGAAGTTAAATTATCTAATAGTCATGCAGCTAATAAATAATGTCTGAAGCATCAATCAACCTTAGTATGTGTCTGTCCTTAAAACTCATTCACTAGTAAAAGCCAATGCTTAAAAATTCATAGACCCAATACTGCTCAGAAGGGGGAGTGATAGGGCTGTATTGTGCTTCTTAGATGCCACTGTCTCTCAGTCTCCTTTCTTTTTCAAGACTATTCTCTGTCTTCTATTTCATATCCAAATTCCAGGAGACAAAAGGGCAGATGAAACTATTTTAGATATTAGAATACTGATTTCCATCAGCTAAACCCTATTTTCATATCGCAGTTTAAGAACAACTTAACATGTCAATTACCATTCAAATATCCCTTCCATATCCAATCAATTGACAAAGTTTGACATTTTAATTCTACATTTTTCACACCTATCCTCTTCTTTCTACTCACATAGCTTCTTTTTTCCTCCAGTTAATAGTAATTTTTTTTTGCATTACATGTAAATATAGTTTTCAACATTAATTTTTGTAAGATTTTTGGTTCTAATTTTTTCCCTTTCTGCATTCAGACTCAATTATTCTTTCTTTGGATGTGGCTAGCATTTTCTATCATGAGTCTTTTGGAATTGTTTTGGATCATTGTATTACTGAGAAGAGCTAAGCCTATTATATTAATCATTGTACAATGTTACTATTATTGTGAATAATATTTTCCTGCTTCTTCTTACTTAGTTTCAATTCATACAAATTTTTCCAGGTGTTTCTGAAATCATTCTGTCTTGAAATTTCTTACAGCACATTAGTATTCCATTACATTCATATATCACAACTTGTTCAACCATTGCCTAAGTGATGGGTATCCTCTCAATTTCCAATTCTTTGCAACCATAAAAAGAGCTGCTCTAAATATTTTTGTACATGTGGGTCATTTCCCCCTTTTTAATGATCTGTTTGAGATACAGATCCAGTAATACCACTGCACAGTTTGATAACATTTTGAGCAGAGTTTCAAATTGCTTTCTAGAATAGTTGCATCAGTTAGTTCACAATTCCACCAATAATGCATTGGTGTTACTATTTTCCCACATCTTCTCCAACGCAATCTTAGTCAATCTGGTAGATGATACTTCAGATTTGTTTTAATTCACATTTCTCTAATTAATAAGGATTTAGAGAATTTTTCTATACCATATGTATATCAATTGGGGAATGACTTGTATTCTTAAAAATTTGACCTAGTTTTCTATATATTTGAGAAATGAAGCCTTTATCAGAAATGTTAGCTGTAAAAATTGTTTTCTAGGTTTTGTTTTCCTTCTTAATCTTAGTTACATTATTTTTGTTTGTGCAAAAGCTTTTAAATTTAATAAAAATTATAGTTTTGCATTGTACAATATTCTATAAATAAATAAAATTCTAGAAATAATATTTATAATAATCTCTTATTTGGTTATAAATTCTTACTTCTCTATAGAGCTGACAGACAAATTATTTTTTGCTCTCCTAATTTGGTCATGTGGTCATGATTATACCAATTTGATCTTACCCTGGTATAGGATAGGATGTTGGTCTATGTTTAGTTTCTGCTATATTAATCTCCAGTTTTCCCAGAAGTTTTTGTCAAATAGTGAGCTCTTTGGGTTTAGATTTCTGTCATCATTTGCTACTGTCTTGTATACCTAACCTATTCTTCTAATCCACCACTTTATTTCTTAGTCATAACAAATAGTTTTGATGATTGCTGATTTATTTAGATTTGGTACAGCTAAGCGATCTTCATTTGCTTTTTTTTTTTTTTTTCCTGAAGCAATTGGGGTTAAGTGACTTGCCCAGGGTCACACAGGTAGGAAGTGTTAAGAAGTGTCTGAAACCACATTTGAACTCAGGTCCTCCTGATTTCAAGGCTGGTGTTCTATTCACTGTGCCACCTAGCTGCCCCCCTTTGCATTTTTTTTCATTAATTTCCTTGACATTTTTAACATTTTGTTCTTCCAGATGACTTTTATTTATTATTGTTTCTGGATTTACAAAATATTTCTTAATAGTTTGATGGTATAGCACTGAATAAATTCATTTAGATAAGATTTTCCATTTTAATTATATTAGCTCAACTTATAAACTATTGATATTTTTTCAGTTGTTTAGATCTGACATTATTTGTGTGAAAAGTGTTTTGTAATTGTGTTCATATAATTATACCATTACATTATTTACAAGGAATGATGGTTTTGTTTCCTCATTGCCTTGTCTAACTCCTTCCATTTCTTTTTCTTTTCTTACTCTGAAAGGTAGCACGTTGTGTGCAATATTGAATAATAATGGTAATAATGAGTATCCTTATTTCACACTTAATATTATTGGGAATGCTTCTAGCTTATCCCCATTACATATAATGCTTGTTGATGGTTTTAGATAGATACTTCTTATCATTTTAAGAAAAACTCCATTTATTCTTATGCTCCATAGTGTTTTTTTTTTCTTTTTTCTTTGTTTTTTTTAAATAGGAATAGGTACTTTATTTTTTCAAAACCTCTTTCTGCATCTTTGGAGATAATCATATTGTAAGTTCTGGACTAGCTCCCTGGAGACTTCAGAATCAGCTGGAGTCAGGATAAGCAAAAGTCCTTGGTCTTTAGGGGGAGAAGTGAAGGGGATGGACAAAACTTCCACAAACTCTCCACCAATCTCCCTTCTCATTGTCTTCCTCCAAAGTGACTTGTCTCACTCCACCCCCTAATCTCTCCTAAAATTCTCCTAACCCCAAGCATTGAGCTAGCCTTAACTGTGAGAAGAGAAATTCCAAACATGATAATAGAGTTATTGTCCAATAGGTAATTAGTCTTAAGTGCTTGGTTGTCTGATTCAAAAGCACCTATTCAGAGTCTCAGCCCTTTGCATCACATGATCTCTGTTAATTTGTTATTGATATAGTTAGTTATGCTAAGTTTTCCTAATATTGAACCAGTTCTGTGTTCTTGGTAAAAATCCCACCTGATCCTAGTTTATTATCCTGATAATAAATTGCTATAATCTCTTTATTTACATTTTATTTAAAATTTTTTGCATAATGTTTATTAGAGAAATTAGTCCATAATTTTCTTTCTCTGCTTTGGCTCTCCTACTTCAAGTATTAGCACCATATTCATATTACACAAGGTAGGTCTCCTTCTTTATCTATTTTTCTAGATGGTTTATAGAATATTGGAATTAATTATTCTTTAAATGTTTGGTAGAATTCATTTGCAAATCCATCTGACTCTGAAGATTTCTTCATAGGAAGATCACTAATGGCTTTTTCAATTTCTTTTTCTAAAATGGAGTTATATACCTATTTTATTTCCTCTTCTGTTAATCAGGGAAATTTATATTTTCATAAATATTTATTCATTTCAATTAGATTGTTAGATTAATTTGTATACATTGGAGCAAAATAGCCTCTGATTATTGCTTTAATATACTTAATTAAATTTAATTTAATCCACCCTTTTCATTTTCTGTTACCATTAATTTAGTTTTCTTCTTTTAATCAAACCAAAGTGCTATCTATTTTATTGTTTTTTTTAATTAATTTATTTATTTTTATAATATTATCCCTTGTATTCATTTTTCCAAATTATCCCCTCCCTCCCTCCACTCCCTCCCCCTGATAACAGGTAATCCCATACATTTTACATGTGTTACAATATAACCTAGATACAATATATGTGTGTAAATACCATTTTCTTGTTGCACATTAAGTATTAGCTTCCAAAGGTATAAGTAACCTGGGTAGATAGACAGTAGTGCTAACAATTTACATTCACTTCCCAGTGTTCCTTCTCTGGGTGTAGTTGTTTCTGTCCATCATGGATCAACTGGAAGTGAGTCGGATCTTCTTTATGTTGAAGATATCCACTTCCATCAGAATACCTCTTCATACAGCATTGAAGTGTACAACGATCTTCTGGTTCTGCTCATTTCACTCAGCATTAGTTGATGTAAGTCTCTCCAAGCCTCTCTGTATTCCTCCTGCTGGTCATTTCTTACAGAGCAATAATATTCCATAACCTTCATATACCACAATTTACCCAACCATTCTCCAATTGATGGGCATCCATTCAACTTCCAGTTTTTAGCTACAACAAAAAGAGCTGCCACAAACATTTTGGCACATACAGGTCCCTTTCCCCTCCTCAGTATTTCTTTGGGATATAAACCCAATAGCAGCAATGCTGGGTCAAAGGGTATGCACAGTTTGATAACTTTTTGGGCATAGTTCCAAATTGTTCTCCAGAATGGCTGGATTCTTTCACAACTCCACCAACAATGTATCAGTGTCCCAGTTTTCCCACATCCCCTCCAACATTCATCATTATTTGTTCCTGTCATTTTAGCTAATCTGACAGGTGTGTAGTGATATCTCAGAGTTGTCTTAATTTGCATTTCTCTGATCAGTAGTGATTTGGAACACTCTTTCATATGAGTGGAAATAGTTTCAATTTCATCATCTGAGAACTGTCTGTTCATATCTTTTGACTATTTATCAATTGGAGAATGGTTTGATTTCTTATAAATTAGGGTCAGTTCTCTATATATTTTGGAAATGAGACCTTTGTCAGAACATTTACTTTTAAAAATATTTTCCCAATTTGTTACTTCCCTTCTAATCTTGTTTGCATTAGTATTGTTTGTACAGAAACTTTTTAGTTTGATGTAATCAAAATCTTCTATTTTGTGATCAATAATGATCTCTAGTTCTCCTCTGGTCATAAATTCCTTCCTCCTCCACAGGTCTGAAAGGTAGACTATTTTCTGTTTCTCTAATCTATTTATGATCTCATTCTTTATGCCTAAATCATGGACCCATTTTGATCTTATCTTGGTATATGGTGTTAAGTGTGGATCCATATCTAATTTCTGCCATACTAATTTCCAGTTTTCCCAACAGTTTTTTCCAAATAATGAATTTTGGTCCCTAATGTTGGTATCTTTGGGTTTGTCAAAGATTAGATTGCTATATTAGAAATAATTCAGAATTTTAGCAAAGTCGCAGGATACAAAATAAATCCACATAAATCCTCAGGATTTTTATACATTACCAACACAATCCAACAGCAAGAGATACAAAGAGAAATTCCATTCAAAATAACAGTCGATAGTATCAAATGTTTGGGAATATATCTACCAAAGGAGAGTCAGGAATTATATGAGCAAAATTACAAAACACTTGCCACAAAAATAAAGTCAGATTTAAATAATTGGAAAGACATTCAATGTTCTTGGATAGGCCGAGCGAATATAATAAAGATGACAATACTCCCCAAACTAATCTATTTATTTAGTGCTATACCAATCAGACTCCCAAGAAACTATTTTAATGACCTAGAAAAAATAACAACAAAATTCATATGGAAGAATAAAAGGTCGAGAATTGCAAGGGAACTAATGAAAAAAAAGTCAGAGGAAGGTGGTCTAAGTGTACCTGATTTAAAGCTATATTATAAAGCAACAGTCACCAAAACCATTTGGTATTGGCTAAGAAATAGACTAGTTGATCAGTGGCATAGGTTAGGTTCACAGGACAAGATAGTGAATAAAAATAGCAATCTAATCTTTGACAAACCCAAAGATCCCAAATTTTGGGATAAGAATTCATTATTTGACAAAAACTGCTGGGAAAACTGGAAATTAGTATGGCAGAAACTAGGCATGGACCCACATTTAACACCACATACTAAGATTAGATCAAAATGGGTCCAAGATTTAGGCATAAAGAACGAAATCATAAATAAATTGGAGGAACATGGGATGGTTTACCTCTCAGACTTGTGGAGGAGGAAGGAGTTTGTGTCCAAGGGAGAACTAGAGACCATTATTGATCACAAAATAGAACATTTTGATTACACCAAATTAAAAAGTTTCTGCACAAACAAAACTAATGCAAACAAGATTAGAAGGGAAGTAACAAATTGGGAAAAAATTTTTACAGTTAAAGGTTCTGATAAAGGCCTCATCTCCAAAATATACAGAGAATTGACTTTAATTTATAAGAAATCAAGCCATTCTCCAATTGATAAATGGTGAAAGGATATGAACAGACAATTTTCAGATGATGAAATTAAAACTATTTCCACTCATATGAAAGAGTGTTCCAAATTACTATTGATCAGAGAAATGCAAATTAAGACAACTCTGAGGTATCATTACACACCTGTCAGATTGGCTAAGATGACAGGAACAAATAACGATGAATGTTGGAGGGGCTGTGGGAAAACTGGGACACTGATGCATTGTTGGTGGAGTTGTGAAAGAATCCAATCATTCTGGAGAGCAATCTGGAATTATGCCCAAAAAGTTATCAAAATGTGCATACCCTTTGACCCAGCCATACTATTACTGGGCTTATACCCCAAGGAACTACTAGAGAAGGGAAAGGGTCCTGTATGTGCCAAAATGTTTGTGGCAGCCCTTTTCATAGTGGCTAGAAGCTGGAAGATGAATGGATGTCCATCAATTGGAGAATGGTTGGGTAAACTATGGTATATGAATGTTATGGAATATTATTGTTCTATAAGAAATGACCAACAGGAGAAATACAGAGAGGCTTGGAGAGACTTACATCAACTGATGCTGAGTGAAACGAGCAGAACCAGAAGATCATTATACACTTCAACAATGATACTGTACGAGGATGTATGCTGATGGAAGTGGATTTCTTCAACATAGAGAAGAACTAATCCAATTCCAATTGATTAATGATGGACAGAACCAGCTACATCCAGAAAAGGAACACTGGGAAATGAATGTAAACTGTTATTTTTACCTTCTGAATCCAATTCTTCCTGTGCAACAAAAAATTCGGTTCTACACACATATATTGTATCTAAATTATACTGTAATATATTTAACATATATAAGACTGCTTGCCATCTGGGGGAGGGGTTGGGGGAGGAAGGGAAAAAATATGAATAGAAGTAAGTGCAAGGGACAATGTTGTAAAAAATTACCCATGCATATGTACTGTCAAAAAATGTTATAATTATAAAATAAAATAAAAAATTAAAAAAAAAAAAAAGGAAATTGAAGAAAAAATGTAAAAAAAAAAAAAAAAAAAAAAGATTAGATTGCTATAGATGTACCCTTTTTTGTCCTTTGTATCTAATCTGTTCCACTGATCTACTGGTCTATTTCTTAGCCAGTACCAAATGGTTTTGGTGACTGCTGCTATATAATATAGCTTTAGATCAGGTACACTTAGACCACCTTCCTCTGACTTTTTTTTCATTAGTTCCCTTGCAATTCTCGACCTTTTATTCTTCCATATGAATTTTGTTGTTATTTTTTCTAGGTCATTAAAATAGTTTCTTGGGAGTCTGATTGGTATAGCACTAAATAAATAGATTAGTTTGGGGAGTATTGTCATCTTTATTATATTCACTAGGTCTATTATTTTATTGTTTTTAAAATATATTTATTAGTTCAATACTTACTTTCAATTTCATTAATTTCTCATTCCATTTTCAGAATTTCTAATTTAGTATTTAATTAGATATTTTTAATTTGTTCTTTTTCTAGCTATCTTAGTTTTATGACCAATGCATCCATCTACTTTCTCTCTATTTTATTCCTGTAAACATTTCAAGACATAAATTTTTTTCTTAGAAACTTCTTTGGTTGCATCCCATAAGTTTTGGTTTGTAGTCTCATTATTGTCATTCTTTTGGATGAAATTATTGATTGTTTCTATGACTGATGTTTCACATTTATTCTTTAGTATTTAGATTATTTAGTTCTAATTAATTTTTGCTCTATTTTGCCATGCATCTTTATTAAATGTAATTTTTATTGCATTGTTATCCAAAAAGGATGTATTTACTATTTCTGCTTTTCTGCATTTGATTGTAAAATTTTTGATGCTCTAATGCATGATTAATTTTTGTGTAGGTACCATGTACCACTGAGAAAAAGGTATATACGCCCATTCAATTTTCTCCAGAGGTCTATCATATCTAACTTTTCTAAAAATCTATTCACCTCTTTAGCTTTTTAACTTTTCTTGTTTGTTTTGTGGTTAGTTTTATCTAATTCTGAGAGGGGGAGGTTGAAATTGCCCATGAATATAGTTTTGCTATTTCTTCCTGTAACTTACTTAATTTTTCCTCCAGGAATTTGAATGCTATACTACTTGGTGCGAATGTGTTTAGTTGGTACCAGAAGCTACAAGTTTTCCAGACTTGTGATATACAAGTTTGAGAACTTATTAAGGTTTTGGGACTTGAAACCATTATAACCTTTGAACCAAAAGGTTCAATTCATCTTCTGGTATTCTTAAGAGATACATACAATTTAGGAGAGATAGAATGAAAGGAAATAGCAGGGATGTCAACAGCTCAATAGCAATAGCAACATTGCCTATGGTATCTTTTAGCAAGATTTTTATTCTTTATATCTTTCAAAGAATTTTATTCTTTATATCTTTCAATTAGGCTGTTTTTGTTTTTGTTTTATCTAAGATCAAGACCTGTTTTTTTTTAAACTTTAACTGAAGCATAATATAATCTGCTACAGCTTTTTACTTTTATTCTACTTTTATTCTGTATGCATCTCTCTGCTTCAAATGTGCTTTTAATATACAATGTGTTGTAGGATTCTACAACATTCCCTTCCTTACTCTTCCCTTTCCAAAGTCATTCAAGAGTTTTTTTTTGTTTCTTCTGAAAATAACAATTAAAATATGATACAATGATAATGGGAATATGGAGAAAGAAAAAGTAAAATTGAGTTTCAGTAAGAAGGGGATAGATTGAGGAGGGGCATTGCCCCTACAGACAACTAGGAGTGGAAGATCCAGGTGAAGCAATTATGGTTACCTACCTCTTAAAACACTGATGGAAATTTCAGGAAAAGGTCTACTGTTCCCCTAACTTCTCTTCTCAGTAGCCATTACTTTGTAATCCATCTGCTATCTGCTTCTGTTTTATGGGAGAGTTAATTCCATCCCCATTCACAATTATGATTACTAACTGCATTTGCCTCCATCGTATTTTCCACCTGTTTATATTTTTTTTTCTCTACTTCCAGCGTGACCCTCCTCACCATGTTTTGCTGCTGACCATCTCAGTCTTCTCCCCTTTCTATCAACCCTCTTTCCTCTTTCCTTTCTATTTTTAATCACTTCGATTAGATTCCCTCTTTCCTTTTTTTCCCCTTTCCCCCACCTATTTCTTTAGGGGTAAAATAAATTTCTATACCCAAATACATGTATACATTATTCCCTCTTTGAGCTTAATCCAGTGAAAATAAGGTTCAAATAATACTCAACCCTTCCCTTCTTTTCTTCTACTGTAATAGATTTTTTTTCCTCTTCATGTGATGTAAGTTACTTGATTCTGCTTCCCTCTTTCCTCCTTTCCTCTCCTCCCAGTACAATTCTTTTCTCTCCCCTTAATTTTTTTTTAATATCATCACAAGGCCAACTGGCCATATCTGCTACTGGAGGCTCCAGTACCATGGTCTCAGATTTAACCAACTGTCCACTTGTTTTTATAGCTTCATATTCTAGCAACCATTAGGCCAATCAATAAAAATAATGGAAATAACATCTAGCATTTATATAATGCTTTAAATTTTTTCAAAGTACTTTATAAATAATTTTGGATTTTATTCTCACAGCAATCTTGGGAGATAGGTGCTATTATCACTTCTAGTTTGCATATGAGGAAACTGAAGTTTAAATGACTTGCCCCCAGGATCATCACACAGCTAATAATTGTCTGAGGCTAGATTTGAACTCAGGTCTTTCTAACTCCAGATCTAGCATTCTATCCATTATGTCACTCAAAATACCATTAGGATGATTAGCCACTACATCTTCAAATTTCCACACAGAGCCAACTACATACCTCCATTGCTTTGGTACCAGAAGCTACAAGTTTTCCAGACTTGTGATATACAAGTTTGAGAACTTATTAAGGTTTTGGGACTTGAAACCATTATAACCTTTGAACCAAAAGGTTCAATTCATCTTCTGGTATTCTTAAGAGATACATACAATTTAGGAGAGATAGAATGAAAGGAAATAGCAGGGATGTCAACAGCTCAATAGCAATAGCAACATCATTGAGTCATCCTCCCCGGTCTTGTCAGGAAGAATCAGTGGCTCAAGGATCTGGAAGCGTCCATCAGTGAATATGAGATAAGTGTTACCAAAGATGTTTCTCATGACTGTCACCAGAAAAATGAAGTTAGTGGTTGGTAGTTTTCATTGCCTTTTCTTTTCTTTTTCTTCTTTTTTCTCTGTTGACATAATCAACTATGTTTTTAGAACAATGACCTTGTTTTATAATCTAGAGGCAATATAATATTTATTTAGGTCTTTTTGGTTCTGTCTTTTATTGATTTGTGGAGTTTATATTAAACAAAAATGTTAAGAATACAATCACTCAGACCCTCTAGTGAGGAAAATTTCCAACATTTAGGCATATTTGTATCTCTTTCCTTAATTAAAATGTATTTTTATCTCTAGCTATTCCAAACCTTTTTATCATTGAGACATAATTCAGAGTAATGGAAACATCTGAGTAATGAAGTGAAGATGTTACAATATCTGCTAATGGGTACTGAGAAGAGAAGTTAGGGGAACAGTAGACCTTTTCCTGGAATTTCCATCATTGTTTTAAGAGGTAGGTAACCATAATTGCTTCACCTGGATCTTCCACTCCTAGTTGTCTGTAGGGCAATGCCCCTCCTCAATCTATCCCTTTCTTACTGAAACTCAATTTTACTTTTTCTTTTGCCATATTCCCATTATCATTGTATCATATTTTAATTGTTATTTTCAGAAGAAACAAACAAAAAAAACTCTTGAATGACTTTGGAAAGGGAAGAGTAAGGAAGGGAATACATTTTATTAAGAGCCTACTATGTCCCAACACTGTATTGAGCACTTTATAAATATCATTTGATCCTTTTGCAGTTATCTTAAGAGAACTGAATGATGGAACTATGTTTCCATAATTAAGATATGAGGAATTGAAAGTGGTGATGAGAAGTGACATTGGCTGTGATTTTTCCTACAGGTTAAAACATTGCAAATATTATTAGTTACATTATCAAAAATCGCACAGACAGTAACTTTAATATTCCTTTAAATCTATTGTTAAAAGATCTTCATATTTAGGAACATATAAGTGACTGCTTATGAGAAAAGAGGAATCTCTGGTTTATTAAGTATGTTATATTTAATAACCTGGAGTGGGACCATGAGTTTAATTGATCAATTAAGAAGAGAGATATTGTAATTTAGTAGTTAGAATGGTAATAAATATCACTGGACTCCTGAACTTGAGATGAGTAGAATGAATTATAGTCAACCAAGAAGTTCCTATTATATGCTTATATAGTGGTCAAGAGAATAACCTCTTTTAAGTAAGACTTCATGTAAGATATGCATAGCTGAAAAGTCCCCTTAATAAGAACCACAGAAGGAGAAGAAATAGATGTCATGAAATATTTAGTAAGAAGGATAAGGTACAATAGAGGAAGATGAAAAAAAATGAAGGAGTAGAAAAAGTGACAAGAGAAAGTAAACTGTGAGAAGTGTGTTAAATGTCATATTCCAGAACTGAGGACTCTAGTTCACAAGTCCCTAACATATCCAAAAGTCAAGAAATTGGAAATCAGATAAGAATATGAATTAGAAATATGAAAAACTAAAACCTGAGCTATCAGTGGTCAGAATTGAAAAAAAGACTGATGAATATTTTGGAGTCATTCACCCTTGGCATGATAATAGATAACCAAGCTATTTAATTCAATTAGATAATGACATTGTAAATTTAAATAAAATATATAAATGTAAAAGTATAATATTATGTTATTTCTAATTTCTTTTTTCTAAAAAATAAGAGTCCAGTTTCTTCTTTGGCAGCATTCTAGCTATAGCATGGGAATGGAAAAGAACCCATACAAAATTTTAATGTTTTATAACAGACCTTCCCTCTTCCAATAAAGTAGTAGCAGGAGAAAGATAATTATCTCACAACAGATTGTCTTCACTGAGATTGTAGAGCACTACAGATGTTATCAAGGATTCTCAGGATCACTGTTGAACAAGCAAACAGTAATCAGGATATCAGCTCCTGGTTCTTGGAAATTCCATTCCAGAGTCTGAAATTTATGTTAATTGAGATATTTGTGGCAATTGTCTGTCTTTGAAGCCCTCTTTTTATTGGAAAGGATCTCTACTTAAATGTTCCAGAACTGAAAGTTTGGGTCCCAGCAATAGGAGACATAGGGCAGTGTGCTCCTGAGTTACCATTGTCTTTTTATCACTTCTAAAACTCTCATCAATTCTAGGGTTAAAAATTCCAGGCAACAAAAAGATGGATAAGACACATTAAGGATATTGGAATCTTGAAAAAGAGCCAGGATACTCATCTTATACATGCATTTTATCATACTGCTAACCATCTCTTTGACTTAAACTTGTTTACAAAAATTTCTCATTTTGAGTACAAATTAAGATATCAGCCACTCTGAATTGGTTCTTGATATGGGAAGGGAATTTCTAAGCAAGCCCAGATAAGTTTTTATCTCTGTTCACAGGCAAACTCTCTTGTTAAAAACAAATGTAATTAACCTGTGAAAGAAGCTGTATCACACTAGCTTGAAATGATTATTTCCTGAGAAAGTAGGACCACTAAGGCACAGCAAGAGTCAGCTGTATGCAGATTATGTTATGTAGTTCAGTCTCATTATAAAAAACTTTATGCTGAAAATGAACAGGTGTGTTCTTAGAAATTCTCATGTTCCTGCACCCAGTGTTGATAATTGAATGGTGCATCCGGACACCTTCAGGAATCATATAAGGCTGAGAAAAGGAAACTAGAGAAAGAATTCCAAAGTTCTTATAGTTTATATGTGAGATTATTATTTTCCTGAGAGGTTGTGCTGCATTGCACATAGGCAGTATAGCATATTGGACAGAGATAGGGCCTCTGTGTCAAACAGACCTAGCTTCAACTTAATGTTTGATAATGGCTGTATGGTGACCATGAACACATCATTTACATTTTCAATGCTCTAAGAAGCTATCTAAATTATTAACTAGACAATTGCTGACATGCATTGATAGAAGGAGTTTCCTCACTGGGAATTCTTTATACCAGTTAAATCTCAGTTCTGATTCCAAACAAAAAAATTTTAGGAGAAGAAGAGGGAATATATATTATTACTTTGTTTAAAACATTTTAATTCATTTAAAAATCATCAAAGTCTTTTTATAAAAATCCTTTTCTTTGACTTTTAGTTGTAGTTTCATTTATTCGGTATAGGTATATTTGGATGCATCTTCTGAATGTAGTTTGCCAATCATCATGTTCTAAAAATAAAACTACTGATGCAATGATGACTTATTGCTATATTTCAATTTTAAAAGATAAATTAAAATGTTAAAAGTTATAAATAAAAGATTAGAACAATATTTTATTTTTATTAAGCCACTGAAGGTTTAAAAATATGTATTTCAATATACTATAGTAATTTGTTGGAGAAAATTAGGCATATTAAAGAAAACCCCTACATTCTAGAGAGCAAGAAAAAGCCCTCAAATACTCTCATTATGAACTTAATAATTCAAAAATAGAAATAAACAGAACATTGAATAAAGCCCAAATTAAATTTATAAAAAAAATTATATAAATTTTTCTAAAAAATAAAGTAAAGAAAAATATAGATAAATTTAAAGAAAACAATAGAGTTTATTTACAGTGACTCCTTACAAGTCTTGTTTTCATAGTTGGTTTTTACAATTGCCTTAAAGAGGCATTTTTCTAATTTTGCTATCTAAATCTGTCTTTCTTTAATCCTGTTTTGCTCAAAGTTTCATTGCACAGAAGTGGAGAACTTGAAGCAATTTTCTCATTAGTGGCTGAGAAAGTTTCTACTTTCTTCTTAGTGGGCCAGTAGGAGGATTTTTTATTCTTGTCACAGAATAGAGAATAATGAACCAGACAAGGGAGAGTTGAACCAGAAACCACCCACATGTTCTGTGATTATTCAGAGAGATTGTGATTTGTGAACAATGAAGAGAAAGAAGATCTTGCCCAGAGACTGCTGGGCAAGGGAAGAAAGTAGTTCTAAATACAGTCTTGGACCTTCATTAAAATTCTTAGTTCCTGAATTAGCTATGGATATTCACTTTAACTATCTAGTTTGAGCCTGTTTCTACCTGTTTCCCTCTGATAGTAAGTAGAAGGCTACTGTACATTTTTGGGAAGATGCCCCACAGATGGATTTATGCTTAAGATGCTGCAGGCTTAAGGTTTTCTGGGTGTCAATGTTCTCTTTAAAGCAGCCACCCTGCCTAAAATTATATCTTTAATCCACACCCCCTGGTTTAGGAGGGTTTCTGTTCTTAACCCAATTTGCTATATGATTTAGGTTTTAAACCCCTTTGTAATTCCTGCTTAATAGATTCTGTGTTCTCAGACCCTTAAGTGGAAGGGATATGCTGATGAATAATCCCCAAGAAAGTTAAGTAAACCTGAGGAAGCTCAGTTTCCCCTCCAAGATTATTTGAATTTCAAAGAAATGAAAAGGCAATGGTAAAATGAAGGGACAAAATTCCTGAGGTGGAGTTGGATTTGAGGTATCATCTTCTACTTCTATCCTTTGTCCTAAATTCTTTCATTTATTGCATATATATAACCAGAAGCAAATCCATACAGTTTGGCATTATGGTTAGAATAGCTGACGGGGGAGTCAAAGACTTGAATTAAATGTAGCCACATTCCTTCTTAGTACTCAGGCAATTCTGAAGTGCTCTAAAGTTGCAGAGAAAGTGCCAGTATGCATTGGTGGTAGAAATTCCTGACTGGGGAAGTTTGTTCCTTGCTTTGAGGAGATCACAAGTGCAGTCAAAACAAAGTTAAATTTCCCATAATTTTTAGTTGTTTATAAAATCAGAACAATACCTATCCTAGGGGATATATGAAGGAGAAAGTGAATTACCTTGGCAGTAGGGTATCATAGGGAAGATACTTGCATATTTCCCCACAATGCTTTGTGGAAGCAGAGGGGAGGTAGCCACTCTGTTTTCAGACTGTGATGAGAAGGGTCAAAGGAGAAGTAAAAAAAAAAATGCAGTGAAATCAGAGACTAAGCTTCACGATTGCCCCTGAATCATCTTTTCATGTGATTTAGAAATTAATATTGAACCATGATTGTGTCCACAAGATGGTAGTGTTTCTGTCTCTCTTCTTGAGAAAAGGATGACTCCCAGTGACTGAATCTGAATTGTGAGTTGAAGAGAAGTGAGTGGGAGAGGAGTGAGACCAGAGTTTGTTTCTGATTTGTTGGCAGCTGGCCTGAAAACCCCTTGTGTTTCTTAGAAGAGCAGAAGAAAGAGGAACATAGAAAAGGGAGAGGACTTCTTTTTTTGGGAGCTCAGGTATCTAAATTAGCTCCCAGCATTGACTCTTCCACGAAATGGAGAAGCTTACAAGAACTATGTTAGTGATGTTGTGGCTTCACCCTGATTGTGAGTTGGGAAGGAAAATTCTGGAGATGGGATCAGGAGTATGTCTTTTTTCTAAGGCAATTGGGCTTAAGTGACTTGCCTAGGGTCATACATGTAGGAAGAATTAAGTGTCTGGGGTCAGATTAGAATTCAGACTTCAGGGGTGGTGCTCATTCACTGCTCCACCTAGCAGCCCACAGGAGTATGTTTTACAAGACTTTGGGGGGAAAAGCTAGGAACTCAGTGTGCTGAATTCACTGTGTGATTGGAAAAGGCCCTATAATGATTATGGAAAGCAAATGCCAATTTTGGTGAGTAATAACTTGATGTTTCTGTTTTCTGTCTATTGTTATCTTCTGAACAGGGGTGAGCAGTCAGAAGGTAGAACAGAAGATTCAGCCCATGACGGTCCAGGAGAATAAGAGATGCTCTCTGAACTGCAATTATACTAGTAGTATCTTCAGTTTGCAGTGGTATAGACAAGATTCTGGGAAGGGCCTTGTGTTGTTGATATTGATACATTCAAATGAAAAAGAAAAAATGAGTGAAAGATTCATAGCCAGACTTGATACCAACACTAAGCAAAGCTCCCTTCATTTGCTAACCTGCAAGCCTGAAGATTCAGCCACTTACTTCTGTGCCTTATATGCACAGTTTTAGCTCAACCACCTGAAGCCTGCAAATAAAGTCATTTTTCACACTGAAGTGGGGTTGAGTATCAAGGTGGAACAGAGCAGATAACCTAGATCCTTGTGCAATCAAAGGCAGATACAAAAGTTCGTTACCTAAGAGGTAATGTGGTCTGTTTTGAAGAACAATGAACCAAGAATTCAGGTTGTGGTTTTGGCCATATCATTACTATACTATTTGTCTTCCAAGAAGTTATATTAGTCTTAGGATAAAACAAAATAAATCATATAAGACTTAATTCAACTCAATAAACATTTATGAATTATATTTTAAGTAAAAAGGATTATGAGAGTTACTGAAAAAGATACAAAAAGATAAATATGTAAAATTTTAGACTGGTGCCTTTCAGAAATGTAATAGAGTGAAGGTGCAGAATTAGTGTCTGAATTTGTTTTGGATGACCATGGTTACTAGCTAAATTTTTATTTTCATTCTAGAGATGTGTTTGTGGGGATAAATTTTAAATTGTGGGAGTTTGATAGAGATAACCCCCCAGTAAAAGTAGCCAAAAAAAAGAAAAAGAGAAAATCATCAATGGAATATTAAAAATATACAGAAGAAAGAAGAAATAAATTCAGAAACAAGGCAGTGTTGGAGCTATCAAGTTATATTTCATTTATACTTAAAAAATAAACCAAGCCAGATTTATAGTGTCACATACAGTCTTCTATTTTTTTTCCCATCTTTATATAAGGAAACAATTGTGTTTGTTGATGTATATCAAATTCACAATAATAAAAGAGAAAATAAAAAAAAGAAAAACATGACCTTGGAAAGCTAATATACAATAGAAGAATCAAACATTTACAAAATGCATATTATAAAAATAAGAATATTAAATGCACAATAAAAGTGCAAAATACTATGAGAGTTTGGGCATGGGGATGGAGAAATCACTATAGAAGAGAAGAAGAGGGGAGGCTTCATGTTTTAAGACGTATTTAACTCTTAAAGAATGGAAACAATTTAAAGAAATGGGAATTGACAAGAGAGGAATGATACATGCAAGAAAAAACATGAACAAAAGTGTAGCATTAGGGAATACTAAAGCTAATTTGATATAATTTGTCAATTGTTTAGTTTGGTTAGAAGAATGGTGTGAAATAAGACTAGAAGGCACTTCTGAGTCAGATACTCAAATGCCCAAATATTATTACAGGCATAAAGAATTAGAGATTTTAGAAGACCCAGTGTGATATCCATTGTGTCACCTAACTATTAGTGCTCATTTAATTTTTTAAAATTAAAAATGCTCTGCTTCTTTCTTAATTTATATTGGAAGTAATTAGTCTTTCATTCATTGAATCAATGTCCTTGGCTTTGACTTTTTGCCATATGCCAGTAGAATGAAGTGTCCCATAGGTATCTAGGAAGGGCGCTAGCACAGAAATTAAAGATAAAATATATTTATTGCTTTTGGAAGAATCATATGAAGTCTGAGAATCTCACCCATGAGACAATGCTGCTTCTCTAAACATACCAAACACAATCTCTTTGACCTCAGAATCTGTCCAGTACCTTCTTTTCCTGATGAAATTGCAATAATATTGAATTTTAGAAAGAGAAGTACTGTAGAACATTGAATTTCCATTTTGATCACTCTAACTTATCCACCATTCATTTGGACTTTTGTAGTAAGTAAGTCTTTCTACCCACTCCCCCATCCTTAATTCATTCTGTGCTAATTATTGGATCCAACTTTTGCTTCCATTATTATATTATATTATTTATTAATATACAATATATTATATTATATTATGTTATATTATATTATAAGGAGTACCCAGTGAGATAATTCCTCTCTGACACTGCAAAGAGGCACTTTTTCTCCAATTTAATCTTAGGGAGTTACCTAGAAGTACAGAGTGATTATTGTTGTTCATTCTTCATTTTTTAAGAGGGCCAATGGCATTTCAAATTTGATGTCTTGACTTGCAGATGATTTGGATTTCATAGGGGCAGATCTGTGCAAAGTTATCAGCCTCACTCTTTCCCCCAAAGTTGTTGGAGTCCAGTGGCAAGACAAAAGTCAAGACACTGAGTAGATTAGATGACTTGCCCAAAGCCACAGAGCCAGGAGGAGATATCAAACCCAAGGCTTAAACCTATAGTTTCTTTTCTTTAAAAAATTTTTTTTATCTATTTATTTTTTTATTATAGCTTTTTATTGACAAAACATATGCATGGGTAAGTTTTCAATATTGACCCTTGCAAAAACTTCTGTTCCAACTTTTCCCCTCTTCCTTTCCACCTCCTCTCCTAGATGGCAGGTAGTCCCATATATGTTAAATATGTTAAAATATATGTTAAATACAATATATGGATACATATTTATACAGTTATCTTGTTGCACAAGAAAAATCAGATTTAGAAAAAGTAAAAAATAACATGGGAAGAAAAACAAAAAGCAATCAAACATAATAGAAAGAGTGTAAATGCTATATTGTGGTCTACATTCATTTCCCAGTGTTCTTTCCCTGGGTGTAACTGGTTCTGTTCATTACTGATCAATTGGAATTGATTTGGATCCTAGTAAAGTGCTAGAACTGAGCAATACACTTGGATAATGAAGCACGTGAGACTAATTGCCAATTGGACAATTCCCTATTAACTTGTTTGAAGGTTGACCCTCCCCAGATGTTCTGTGCTGACTTGATTGGTGGGACAAAGAGGGGGAAGTGACGTATGTGGGAGGAGTAGGAGGAGGGAGAGGAAACTGAGACTCAGAAGCTGAGTCAGTCTCTTCTGTTTGAGGGAGGAAGGTATATGTGAGATTGCTAGGCCTAAGCCCTGACCTTGACCGTAAAAGATCAAGAATAAAGTCGTTTAGTGATCCTGATTCTGGCTGATTTCTGGGAAGACAGAGTTCCAGCAGATCCTCTGTTGTTGAAGAGGGCCCCTTCCAAGAGAATTGATATAGTCTTTGTTGTTGCCATGCACAAAGATCTCCTGGTTCTGCTCACTTCACTTAGCAACAGTTCATGTAAGTCTCTCCAGGCCTCTCTGTATTCATCCTGCTGGTCATTTCTTATAGAACAATAATATTCCATAACATTCATATACCATAAATTATTCAGCCATTCTCTAATTGACGAAATCCATAGTTTCTTAACTTTCACTGATTAACTTTATAATTGGTGGGAAGGCATTGGTGTTTCTCATCTGTCAAAAAAGGAATATGGATAAAATTATCTTTAAGGTCTCTTTTAGCTACAACATTGTTGACCAGGTAATAATACTACCTTGGCAACAAATTAGCTTTTTTGGTGGCTATAGCACATTGCTAGGTTCTACTGAAGTCAAAGTTCACCAAAATCATTGGATTTTCTTTTAGGCAGGTATAGCATGCTTTGGTCAAAAGAATGGTAGATATGGAATGAGAGAACTTAAATTGGAATCCTCACTCTGCCTCTTTTTATTTCCACAAATACCTTGGCAATTCACTTAACTCACCTGGATCTCAGTTTCCTGATTTTTTTAAATGGGAAGGTCAAATTAGATGACCTTTAAGTTCCCTTCCAGCTCTGAATCTATGATCCTATGTTTCTCTGCTCTACAGCAGAGAAACTGAGGACTTGTGAAACTGAGCTTTTGAAGTTTCGTGAGACTTTATATTTTAGGTTTGGTCCAATATTTAAACCTTTTGGATCCTGATTTTAGTATGTTAACTATTCCTTCCAGTTTTTTGTCTTTTGGGAATTTGATAAGATACCATCAAAACTAGAAAAAGAACAAATTAAAAATACCTAATCAAACACCAAAATGGAAATCCTGAAAATCAAGGAAAGACATAAAAAATTGGAAGTTAAAATAAAATTGAGGTAATAAATAAAAGTAGGAGATGGTTTTATGGGAAAAATATCAATAAAATAGATAAACCATTAGTTAATTAAAAAGGAAAGAAAATCAAATTGTAATACCAGAGAAACTGAGGCAAAACGGAGATTAGTTTTTACACCCAGGGAAAGAACACTGGGAAATGAATGTAGACCACAATATAGGCTAGCCAACTGAATTGAACTCGTATTCAAAAATCATTCAGTCCAGAGTGATTGGGGAACAGCATTTACATAGCAAAGCAAGTAGGTGATACAGAAGTAAAAAAAAAAAACCAATTAGCTCATCAGGCATTTGTTATGTAAAAAATTATATTTCTCACAGCCTAAAGCAATAATCGGATGCACACAATGATGGCAATGGGTTTGGGATGTATACAATAGTGGGAGTAACAGGAAGTATATCATGATGCAAATAGACTTAGGAGGAACTTCTGATAGGGGTTGAGGTCCCTTTAAGATTCCTTTCTGATTTCCAACACCCCCATAGCTGAAGAAGCTAAGATATTGATTCACAAAATCTGATCAGAAAGCACTCTTTTTGAATTCCAATAATATCCAGGCTTTCCCAGCCCCCACCAGATCTGAGCTAGCTTTGGCTTTCCTAGCCCCCCACTATCTGCTCAGGTTTCCCAACCCCCACAAACAGCTTCTTCCTTATCTAAGAATTCATTGAATTCTATTCAATGCTAACCCTGACCCAAACCAGCCAGGAGCCTTCAAGATTATAAAAAGGGAACTCTGGGGCCTAGTCTCTTTGCAGGAGCCCCCCAAACATGGTATCCTTCCAGCCATGTAAGGGTTCCTGTCTGCCCAGTGACCACCTCTGGCCCTGGTGTCTTTCTACCTTTACCCTTACTTCCAAACCCCAAGTAAACCTTTTTTATCAAACTAGGTTTTTGGGCCTGTAAATTCCTTTATAGGGGACTCTGCACCGTCATTTAACTATGTATCCTTGTGCTGAACCAAAAGGGGTTCCCCCCTTTCCTAACTCTCATCACTTCCAGGGTCATTATTTTCATGGAACAATAACTGATCTTATCTGTAGAAGCATCTCACAGGTGTGATGTGAAGAACAGAAACAGGCAAGCTCACTCTATGGTCATGCTTGTCACTTTGATCTAGTGTGTGAGGCTAAGTTCAGATTCTCATAAGAAACTTACAGGGTCCTTTTTGGTTCAGCAAAATTACCAGTATAAAAATGAAAAGGGTGTATGCATCAACAATAAAGATGAAATTAAAACATGTAACTATATATGATAAATTATAAAGAAGTTAAAGAGATGAATAGAATATTAGAAAAGTTAGATGATAGATCTTTGGAGAAAATTAAATAGTAATAGAAAATTTACCTTTTTCTTAGCTGCATGTGACTTCTTCCCAAAAACTGACCATGTAAATGAGCATAAAAACCTATAACCAAATGCAGAAAAACTGAAATACATCCTTATCAGATCATTATGCAATACACTTACATTCAGTAAAGTATTGTGCAAGCACAGTTTTAAAAAAAAATTGTGAGATAATCTAATCCTATTGAATGAGTGGGTCAAAGAATGAATGTTAGAAACAATCCATAACATCATTAAAGCGAATGACAACAATGAGACAACATAACAAACATTTGGGGATGCAGCCAAAGCAGTACTTTGCAAAAAAATTTATCTCTCTAAATGTGTACATCAATAAAAGAGAGAAAGAGCTGACTAATGAATTAGTTATGTAGCTAAAAAAGGTAGAAAAATATGTCATCAGTGTTTTTTATCTAAATGATAATAGATATGTTAAGCAGCATAGGGCATAATCACTCTTGGTTACTCCATTAGTGCTGTCTTTCTAGGTTAGCAATGAACTATTATTGACTTTTTTTTTTTTTTTCCCCCGGTCTGACAAGTCAAACAAGTTGAATCCTCCCAACTTTGCTATCACTGAATTAATTTCTCTAACTTTTTTTCTAAACATATTGTAACATATATGGATCTCCTCAGATAGCAGAATTTATATTTTAGAGCAACAATGCTATCATTTCCTTTAAGCCCAAATATAAAATCTTTGATAATACTGATGAGGTTTGGTGCAGGGCAGAGAGCTGTGGGAACCCCTTCTGGTTGGCGCAGGTCCTTCGTAAAAGAATTTGAGAACCCAAAAAGTTAGACTGGTAAAAGGAAGTTTGTTGGCACTGAGAAGTCGGCCTTTGCTAGGAAGACTGACTTCCTTCATGGCAAGGTCCTGACAGAGATAAAGGTCCTAGCAGAGAAATCTTCTAGCAGAGAAATCCCGACAGAGAGGGAAATGGAGAAGAGAATGCCTTCTCAGTGGGCAGAGGGTCCTAGCAGCTGAGCAAGCTACTTTGGGACTCTGCAAGAAGTGAGTCCAGAAACTGCCCTTTAAAAGGAATTTTGAGGCTTCAGGAAGCCAAGGTTCCTAGGCCTAGAAGTTTATCAGTATCCAGTGCAGATTTCCTATTGGAATTAGCAACATTTCAAAGGGGTGCTTTTTGATCAGGATTTCATATTGAATCAAAGGCTCTGGCATCCTGAAAGATAACTTATCTGGGGGGATATGCTTTCCCCAGGAGGGGCTGAGACTCCAAAGTGAATCACAGATCAAAAGGAAACACAGTTTCAGAGTGATAATCTTAAAGGGAACACAGTTTCAGTAAAGGGAACAGTTTCCTCCCTTCAATATGGAGATGAATCATATATATAGTATCCTCTTGCTTATTAGTCAAGTAGTCCTATTTAGAAATGAAGTGAAGTTAATCTGGCATAATTTGTTTCTGATAAGGTCACTTTAGCTCTTAGTGATCACTGCTTCCTCTTCCAGCTATGCATGAAATCATCCTTTTTTTTTTTTTTTTTTTTTTTTTTTTTTTAAGATCTAGGCTTTTTTCCATTCATTCCAGATTCCTCTGATCCAGTAGTAGAGTACTTTCTGCATTCCAGTTCCATTTAATAACTTAAGTTGGATTAGTTTTTACAAAGCAATATTTATCTCAGAAAAACAATAACAAAACGTTCCCACACAATCTCTTGTGTTAGCACCATCTCATATTTTGAGAAGAGGGAAGGAAAGTTTTACAACTAGCTCAGATCTTCTATATCACAGATCCAGGTTCCAAATCCAAAATTTGTTTGGGAACAAGTCTCAGGTACTCTGCTTTCTGAGGGCTCCTCTGATAGGTTGACTGACTGCAATATCCAGCCTAAAATCCTGGCTCAAAGGTCACTATGGCTTAATGATTTTGGCTCTGGTGGGGATTGTAACTCTTGCATCTGAAACTGGGAAAAGGAAGCATTGGGTGAAGGGGAGGGAATAAACCTTTTTAAGTTCCTTTCATATGCCAGGCATTATGCTAAGTGTTTACAAATTGATCCTCACAACTCCATTGCAAGGTTCTTTTACTTTTCCTATTTTATAGTTGAGGAAACTGGTTCCAGATCCAGAGTTCTAACCCACTTGCCAGATGAAACAGAACAAACAAGAGCTTGAGGCCAGTTTCTTAATGACATGGGACCTAAAAGGAAAAAGGGGGAAAGATACCCTTTTGACCCCTCAGTGGTTCAGTTCATTGGGTTTGTGTTGGTAAAACTTCATCCTTACTAAAGACTGTATAGACAGAAAAAGAGCATTCAGGAAAGAGAGAATGAGATTCTTCTATTTTGATAGTTTTAAAGATGCAGTATGTTTTAATTATGCTTACACAGCCAAGTGAAGAAACTACTTCTATATGGTAAGGCACCTGGGTAACTTTTCTTCAGAAACAGAGTACCTCCATATTAGATGATCTAGGCATGCTCCAAAGTTCCAGTTATCTATACATTATCATTGTTTCACTTGCAGGGGTCTTGTCCCTTATTTGATATTCTTTTCTATAACAGCTTAAAAACCCTTTTGTTATTATTGTTCTTACTTCCAGCCTTGGAATATTTAACCTGCAATATACTAGGTATGTGTATAAGTTAGCAGAAACTGAAGGGCTGAAAATTGTAGATCTTTGGTCCAGTTGTCAGTTGTGATTGGGGATTCTCTAGATCTCTCTCCTAGCTTCTCTTTACAATGACATGATAAACATCATTTTGTCTATAATGGGTATGTGTGTTGTGGATAGGAGGAAATAAAACCTGTATGAGAAAAAATTCATTTGGACCCTTATTCTATTCTCAGCAGTGGTAATCAGTTTGATATTCTATATAAATCATATAGGGATAGATAAGTTCTTATTATTTATAGATAAGATATACTGAGTCTCAAACTTTAATATAATGTTCACTACTTATTTACCAAATTTTGAAGCTCACTTACACAATCATAAGAATATTGACAAAGAGATTTCTATCCTGTTTTACCCAAATTTCATGTCCAGACCCAGAATGGGTGGGATGCCTTGATGCATTAGAAAGTTCTCCAATTTATTTTTGTACCTCCTGGCCATTTTCTCTCATACAACATTGTTGTGTCCTGCTTTCTAGAGCCCCCAAGTTGGGTGACAAAATGTACTGTGCTTTCTAGAGTCTCCATGTTGAGATGAAAAAAACATACTGTCTTATTGGAAGAATGATGAGGTGAAACTTCCGGTTTAAATGGTTAAAATATGGAGTTCATTTATTCCAAGGTCTTCCCCCTTTATATATCCTAATACACATGGCTAAGTATATATATTGTGTGGGGGACCACATGAACAACTTATTGTATGTAGTTTGTCACCTGGTATCACTCTTTGTCACCTGATATTACTCTGCTTCAATCATGGCACAGGTGTGCTGCCTCCTGACTTCTCAGGAAAGCTGAGAGCCCTTAGGGGAGATGGGGAGCCAAACCAGACATTGTTAGCAAGTTCCCTCTGGGCTGAAGGGTATTATACCTCACCCAAAGTTCCCCCACTATCTGTGGCCCTTTATTCAACATGAGCATGTGTCATAATGTTGAAGTTGGGAAGGGACCCCAAAAATTTGGGATCACAGACCCATGTCTCTAGGTGTCTCAAAAGAATCTGCTGGCTTGAAGCCATTTCCTAGTCAAGGGGCAAAATTTATTGTAATTGTAATGCCAATTGAAGTAGACTAAATTTCAGGAGATATTAGCAAAGAAACAGGAGCAAGAAGACACATTTATCCAGCTTTTTATCATTGACATGCTAGTTCTATGGCCCAGTAGTAGTAGTATTCTTCCTCAGTTTCCCTGAATTGTTCTGCCTCAGTCTCCCTGGTGGCAACCAGGACTATTAGGCTATTAGGCTATTGGGACTAAGATAATTAGGGCTGGGAGCCCTGGCTACTTTGGCATTCCAAAGAATCATATAACTCCATATGGCTTATCTCAAATACTTAGATGGGACCCTCTATCTTCTGGTTCAGACTTAGTGTCTTTTAGTTTCTTCCCTTCCAACTTGTCAGAATTTATGATCTTTCCTTCCTTACCCCCAACCTGTCAGAACTGAATTTATGATCCTTTCCTGGAACTTTCCACTGACCAGTGCTCTACCTACCTTGCCTTTGTTTCCCTGATCGCTGGAACCCTATAAGAGTCTCTGGAATCCCTTGTTTATTGCTGGATACTTTAAGACAAGAGTCCTATCCAGTTGAACTGGCTAATATGCATCACCAGTCCAGATTCTCCAATAATAAAATATTAAAAACCCTCTCTAATCTTTATCTTGCCTCAGTTTCTCTGGCATCACAGTAAAATTGAGGAATGATTCTCTCCAGAATTTGGTTCTCACTGACTAATAGATTATCACTATTGTCTCAGGAGTTTTGTCTGTGGGACACTTAGCAATGAATTAAGGAGTGGTCTATTCAGAATCAGATTGTTGTTCTTAGATTGAGTGTGGGAAGTCCTTGAGGCAGACTCCAAAGCCAGAAGATTTAGGATTACTGACTTATTGTTAGAACAGAAGCCCCCCTTGAATCAGGGGACCCCAAATCATTGCTGTCTCTCCTAGAAGGTATATTATATCAATAAGACTACTGAAGTCATTGGTTGTGATAGCTTGTACCATTTCCTCCTGCCTAATATAAGGAGAAGCCCAATCCATCTTGTTTTCAGATATTTCTTGCATTACCTAATTTCTTACTCTGCCAACATGTTATTTTGCTTATTTTAGCTTATTTGTCCTATATCAATCAATGAAATTATTCTGTATTTGGCATAATCTTGAATGTTTGGATATTTAGTCTTATATATAGAGAGAGCCCTGAAAGAAGGGAGAATCTCAGATCATGAGAAAGATCTGCAGTTCACTTCATTAGGGAGGATCATGGACTCTATAAAATGCCATTGGCTCAAGGCTCTGCCTCAGTCTCTTTTATTGGAGGTGGTATAATTTTAATCGCCACACCTGGGTTTGGGAGACTGGAAGGAAAGAGGACACAGTGAATGGATTCTAAATCCTTGACTTTTCTAAGTATCTGAGTAGAGAAATAAAAAAAAAATAAAGTGAGTTTATGTAAGGGTTAGAGAAGGATCAAAAGGGAAGAAAATCAATGTTTGTAGAAGAAAGAATTTGGGGAGGCTACCAAAAAGTCTGAGAAACTGGGTGATACACATTTCTCCAGGCTTTGAGGCTGGAGACAGAAGAAAATGGTGACATTGTTGAGTAGTAAAATATATGCTCTGCTCCCTGAGAATAGGAACAATTGTATTTTAAGTAATCTTTTACATTCAGAGAGATATGGGGGGGGAACCATCCTTGATGATTTTTTTAGGAATCCTAAAATGAGCAAACAGATTCTTCTCTGTTCTCTATTCAGCAGAAGCTTTGAATGGGACAAGTGTCTAAATTGTGACTTTCTATACATATGCAACTTGGAATTATGTAATGTAACTTATATTACATGTTATAATCAAAATAAATATTAAAGGAAATTGCAGAGAGAGAAAAAGTTGCTTTTTGTTTTTTCTACATTGTAATACTTGGCTCACATAATTACAAATATTTATTCTTTTCTCCCTACTTCTTGATTTGGGGGAAATGAGACCAGGGATAAAATTCTTATACAGTGGTCAGAGAAAATTGCATGTGTAGAATCTCTCTTCCGATTATGATCTCCATGGCATTAGGGGCTTGATGTAAAGAGAAAAAAGTTTTCTGACACAGAAGGGCATGACCAGTCCAGCTAAGAATGGCTATATCCATGGGAAATTCTATTTCTTTCCAATTCTTTTACTTCTTAGCTCTGAATTTATTGTCACCTTAGTTCTTTCTCCCTCCTCCCAACAAACTTATGACATGGATGCTATAATAAAAAGGGGGAAATTAGCTCAGATAGAATTACTGCTTTTCCCCCCTCATCATTTCATCTATATGTTGAAGCCCTAGGACTCAGCTTATTTCTGAAAAATCTGCCTGATCTCAGAATATTCTCTTTTGTATTCTTCCTCCATCTCATGTTATTCCATCAGTTACTGGTTTTTAACTTAATGTTCATGAACATTTGGTGATTCAGGTATTCTTATTCTAATTTTCTGATGTGCCAGGTGATCAGGGGATGAGACTTCCATTTTCCAGTCCATGGTTACACTGGGAAAGGCACTGTCTCAGTTAAAAAAAAATCAGTGCTACAAATGTTTTATTATTTTATTCTATGTAAAAGACACAATGCTAGGAACTTGGAATAAAACTATGAAGAAAATGACTGTGAGATTATATATTCACATGAGAGAGAAACAAGAGTAATTGCTTTACTCAACACAGCAGCTTTCTATTTATCAGCACCTTAACATGTAGAAAGACTCAACCAGCTGTGATGGTGATACTCAGCACCTGTGCTTTTTATGGACATCCTGCAGATGGTGCTCCAGTCACACTGATTGACCTTATTGTGTGCTCTAACACTGGGTGATGGTATTGGCAAAGAGGTTTCCTTGTTTACATAGGGAAAATTCTTGCACATCTTAGTCAAAGGATGGAGCATGTTGGATTCTTATTCTTTGAATTGTTCCTGATACAATTTAGTGAGAATATTGGCAGCTAGGTGGGGCTGGATTTATGATCTATGCTGGATTTAAAGTCAGGAGAATCCGATCCATCACTTATTAATTAGCAATAGGCAATAACCAATAAACATTTATTCTTGTTTATTGTTGTTCAGTCATTGGGGTTTTTTTGGACAAAGATACTAGGGTGGCTTGTCATTACTTTTTAAAATTCATTTTACAGATAAAGAAACTGAGGCACAAAGGGTCACATAACTAGTAGGTATCTGAGGTCAGATTAGAACTCAGATCTTTCTAATTTCAGGTCCAGTGCTCAATACACTGTACTACCTAGCTGTCATTTATTGAGTACCTACTTTGTGGCAGGCATTGTGCCAAGCACTGGAGATGCAAAAACAACAAAGAAAAATAGTCCCTGACTTTACAATCTAAGGAGGGAAGACAATGAACAAAAGAAAGTTGAAAAGTACCTTTTTTTTCTGGGGGAAGAAAATGGGGCTATGGTGGGCTCAGGTGGGAAATGAGATGTCTGTATTATCCTGGATAAGTCATTTAATTTCTTGAAGATTCATTTCCTTATCTATAAAATGGGTATAAGAATAGCATCTACTTCACAAGGTTGTCATGGGGTTAAATGAAATAGTACATGTAAAACTGCTTACTAACATTAAAGCACTCTACAAAGTCAATTAATTTTATTCACATACCTTTAATACCAATCCAGCAAATGAGTGATAATAATATAGTACTTTGATATTTCAAAAGGGTATTTCATTAGGTTAGGGAATTCCTAACATGGAAACTCTCTCTACCAATATAAATGATTAACTAATAGATTGTGTACAGACTTAGTGAAGTCTGTGGGGCACCAAGAGGGATAGGTCCCACAGCCAATAGAGGAGGAATTTGGACTCAGGTCTTTTTTATTCTAAGGTCAATTTGCTATCCTTCATAGCATACTGCTTCTTGGCAAAGTTTTTGCAATTATCCAGGAAAAACAGAGAGTAATTGGAAGATCAGAATTGGTCTCTTCATGCATAGACAAATAAGCTAAGTCAGATCTTAGCTTGCCCTACCCAGAAACCTCATTTCCTGCTGCAGGGCAGCAGTATCACAGGGCCCCACAGACTTTACAGAGAGCTGTACTAGATGTAGGGAAGGAAGATGAGTACTGTGCTCCCTATTCTATTGTGGACAGCTGTGATCTCCATCCTTCTTGGTAAAGAAGCCCCCAACCAAATAACTCTCAAGGACTGGGAGCTTAAGATATATAAGCAGTGGAAGTGTGTGGGAGGATTGAGGAAATAATCGTATTCATCAAAATTGTTTGAGTCCTGAGTTGGGATTATGGATGACTTCTCTATGGGTATTGGCAGAGGATCAATCCTTGGTGTCTTCTTCTTCTTCTGCAGGAGCCAGCACAGCTGAGGAGGTGATTCAAGCACAGGCATCAACCTCTGTACAAGAGGGAGAAGCTGTGACTCTGAACTGCAAGTATGGAACTACCAGGACTGCTGTCACATTGTTCTGGTACAAACAGTCTCTAAGTGGAAAGATGGTTCTCCTTATTCGCCAGGATCTTTACAACCAAGAGAATGCAAGGATGGATAAATATTCAGTGATCTTGGACAAAGCAGAGAAATCCATCAATCTCACCATCTCAGATTCACAACTGGGAGATTCAGCTGTGTATTTCTGTGTCCTCAGTGATTACACAGTGAGAGATGTGACAGGGGGAATTGTACAGAAACATCATCATTGGGCATGAGGTTCCCACCTATGGTAGGGGCTGGGGGAAACATGTAGTTGAAACTGATGGCACACTTAGGAGCCCCCAAAACAAAATGATTCCATTCCTTCTTTTCTGGGTCCAAATTTAACATTCATTCAAAGCTTTGTCATACCCATTCTTCCCCTTGAAATATATAATCAAAATATTTGCAAAAAGGAAAAAAAATCAATTAAAAACCTTTTTTTCCATGATAGTGGACTTGAGGTAGGAGACTGGGTAAGAAGTCAGAAACAGTTTTTGTTGTTGTTGTAAATGGTTAGGTTTTCAAACCTGAAATGTCTTGATAATTGTAATTCTTGGATCCTTTCCATTTTATATGACTATTCTGCTCTGTAGGTGGCTCAGTGGATAGAAAACTTGGAAGTAGGAAGCCCCCAGTTCAAATTCAGGCTCAGACAGTTACTAGCTATCTGACCCTGGACAAGCCACATAAACCTATGTTTGCCTTAATCCACTGGAGAAGAAAATGTCAAACCACTTCAGTATTCTTGCCATGAAAACTCTATGGACAGTTATAGTCCTGGAGTTACAAAGAATTGGACATGACTCAACAACCACAATTCTGCTCTGAATGTATTTGACAAAGCCCTGAATACATTATGGCAGAGAACATGTTTGTCTTGACCTTCTGAAAATCCACATTTCTTAATTTGCTTCAATACTAATCTTGCCTCCCTTAGTATACTCTAATCTGGATAGGATAATCTAGAGAGTCTATGGATGATTTTCCTAACACCAATCTGAATTGAAATAGAACCAGTTCCCCATCCCAAACCATACTCAAGTCAAGCCAGGTAAGATCAGATATAGATTCTAACAATCATAGAAAGTAAGATTTTTTAAAAAATTTAAAAATAATCTCATATTTTCTCCACAAGAAGGGAAGATTAAAAAATTTAACTAAGATTTCAAAATGAATCATTGGCAGAGTTATGATTAGAGACCAAGTTTTCTGATCATTATCCTTGTTCTTTCAGCACTTCTTACTGTTTAGAGATGGTGAGCTTCTAGTAAGGAGCTCCTGTAGTGTCCTCAGATAGTACAATCAGCCTCCTGCCTTTTCTTCTCCTATAGACTCCTTCCAATGAATATGGTCCTGGGAATAAAATGTTTACTTTATCTCCTATATCTTCCATATAGTAAGTCATTGGCAGCAAAACCTTTTCAAGCCAGTATTTTTGCATCTAAAACTATTTTACTATGTCTATTAACAGGAGTGTGCTGGTAAATACTTAATAGCAGATATACAGCAATCTTTTAAATTTAATCTTCATTGTTTACATCTTTTCTATTATTTTTTAAGTCTAGATAATCAATAAAACAATAAATAAATGAAATCATGATTTGTAGAGTTTGCCAATTTCCACACTGAAAATTTGACATTTGGCTGGAGAATATTGATATGAGGTGGCTGCAGCCCACCTTTGATTGTTAGTATATATCCCAGTTTCTTAAACTGTGGCTTAAGACCCTAATAGTGTTTGCAACTGAATATGGGGGTTGCAAAATTATGATTTATTATCAGTAAATGTTTGATTTATATATCTATTTTATATACCTATATAAAATGTAAAATTTTTATGTAAAGTCTTATATACCTATATAAAATGTAAAATTTTTATGTAAAATTTTATATACCTATATAAAATATAAAATTTTTATGTAAAATTTTATATACCTATATAAAATGTAAAATTTTTATGTAAAATTTTTTCTGTTGAAAAGGAAAAGTCATGAGTGGAAAAAATTTAAGAAGCATTGGTATATATGATGTTGTAACCACATCACATATAGAGATCCAATAAGACATTCTAGGATTAAGACATCTTGACAGCCAATGTACTCTCAGAACCATAATGTCTGAGCTCCAATTGATGTGTTTCCTAGGTCACATTAGTTTAGAGCAAAAGACATTTAATTACACAGCACAGAAACATAAATTTTCCTTTCTTCCCCAAGATACACAGAGATGATGTCTACTCGATAACAGCTTCTTTGCAGCTTATTCCTTTTAAGGCTAGAGGTTGAACATTTCTGTATTTAAAACTGTAAGACTACCCTTAGTTATTCTATAGAATTTTACTATCCACACTCAGGCAGGGAACTAGAGAAGAACATTTTACGTATTGTTTTTTGAATAAAAAATGTTTTTGAATATAAAAACCCATCTGATTTAGTAGAATCATACAATACCTTAAAAGTTCCCCTTCAGAGAGTCTCTTATACATATACGATGATAATGATGGTGATAGCTTGCATTTATTTAGCACTTAGTACATATCAGGCACTGGGCTAAGCACTTTAAAAATATTCTCGTTTTATCTTCACAAAAACTTTTTAAGACAGGTGCTATTATTATAAACATTTTGTTATTATAAACATTTTGACAGTTGAAGAAACTGAGGCAGACAAATTTTCCCAAGATCACAAAGCTAAGAAAAGTCTGAGGCTGGATTATGAATGAAAGTCTTCCTGACTCAGGTCTACATTTCATCTAGGAATTTTATATAAGATTATATGCCATATACAGGTATACACACACACACATACACACATATAATATACAATTCTTACTAACAAGAAATATATACATATAGTATAATCCTTACTTATAAAGAATATATAGAATATTAGAAAAATATTTGTGACAGACCTAAAAATGCCATCCATATCCATATGTACCTATATATATCATAATATCATATACCTTTGCTCAAAAGATGTCACAACAGAGATAACTTTGCTCAATGACTGATTTTTAATATCAAGACCTAAGAAGGGAGATTCATTTTTGCAAAAAAAAAATGTTTATTTCCATTGTGTAGAATGTTTAGAATGGGGTAAAAATATTAGAGGGATTCATTATACAAGGTAAGGTTCTAACTGATGTTTTTGTTTGGAGGTGGCAATGTGCTACATAACTATCTATACAGAGGAAAAAAACAAGTGGACAAAGAGTGCCAGTCATCCAGTCTGTGATGTAAAGTTGAATGATGTGTCTTGGAACTCATCCATGGGTAAATGTCTCTTAAACAGATATATTATTGGATGGAATTGGATGGGAAGAAGTGAATGGGTTGAATGGCTGTTCGAAAACTATGAAGTGTTTTCAATAACTCAAAATCTCTTTCTGAAACAAAAGACTATCTTTCTAATAGCAATATTTTTATGGGGATTCGATATGGCTCCAAGTTCTATAATACAACAGGCTTTGAATAATTAAAATTAAGGATATCCCACAGAGCAAGAGAGACCAAAGGCAAATGAGAGTAACACATTAGTAATGATTGCAAATGAAGCAGTACAGTGGATGCCATCAGAGAAATGAAGGACTTGAAAGAAAGATGGGTATTATCATGTCACATAGCAAGTGATCATTTAATGAGTAACTTATGTGCTTCATTCATAACCATGCAATGTCTTGATTGCATTCGTCAATGCATTGATATTCAATGCAATATTTTAAAATGTATCCAGGCTGTTGTGTGTGCTTTCCATGGAAGTTTTTCAGTATATCATGGATAAGAATCTTATAGGATAAACAGTCAAATGTGATCTACATTTTTGGAAGGAGTATGCACACCAAGGAGAAGATAGATTCATCAGAATTTTAGAGGGAGTGTGATAGGATGGAAACAATTGGAATTTTAGAATCAAGGGTCTGTCATCGTATCCCATTTCTAGTCCTTACAGTTTTTGGACAATTCAAGTAACTTTTCTGGACCTCATTTTTTTTTTTAAATCTGTAAAATAAGGAGATTGGACTAGATGGTGCTTGAGGTTATTTCCCTTTCCAGTATTGGCTGCACTTTCTCTCATTCCCCCTGATTTGGTTGAGGTAGAGGAATAGGAATATTCTCCATTGCCACATCCAGGTTTTCCCTCTAACACCATCACTCGGTAATCTTTTGCTTTGAGGTTCACTCAGTGATACATATAATCCTATCAAAATTTTGATGACTGTTGTCCATTGCCCTCCAGGATCTTTCACTTCTTTCCTTAAAGACTTCAGTGCCTGGCTTATAAGTCCTATGCTCTTGCAAGGGGACTTCAACATCTATATTTATGTTTTTCTTTCAAATACTCTCCCCTCCTATTTCTCAAAACCTATTCATTTCTGCCTCTATCTAAGGAAGCTAGGTGCATAGTGCCTAGAGCACTGGGTTTGGAATCAGGAAGACTCATCTTCATGAGTTTAAATTTGGGCTTAGACAGTTACTAACTGTATGACTCTGGGTAAGTCATTTAACCGTGTGTGCTTCAGTTTCCTCATCTGTGAAATAAGCTGGAAGAGGAATGGAAAACCACTCCAGTATTTTTTATTAAGCATTTTTTTATTAACTTTTATAATTATAACATTTTCTTTGGCAGTATATATGCATAGGTAATTTTTTTTTTTTACAACATTATCCCTTGTACTCCCTTCTGTTCCGAGTTTTTCCCCTCCTTCCTTCTACCCCCTCCCCTGGATGGCTGGCATTCCCATACATATTAAATATCTTATAGTATATCCTAGGTATAATATATATGTGCAGAACCGAATTTTGTTGTTGTTGTTGTTGCAAAGGAAGGATGGTATTCACAAGGTAAAAATAATCTGGGAAGAGAAACAAAACAAAAACAAAAACAAACAAACAAACAAACAAACAAAAAACAATGCTCACAGTTTTTACACTCATTTCCCAGTGTTCCTTTTCTGGATGTAGCTGATTCTGTCCATCATTGATCAATTGGAATTGGATTAGCTCTTCTCTATGTTGAATCTATTCACTTCCATCAGAATACATCCTCATACAGTATCATTGTTGAAGTGTATAATGATCTTCTGGTTCTGCTCGTTTCACTCAGCATCAGTTCATGTAAGTCTCTCCAAGGCTCTCTGTATTCCTCCTGCTGGTCATTTCTTACAGAACAATAATATTCCATAACATTCATATACCATAATTTACCCAACCATTCTCCAATTGATGGACATCCATTCATCTTCCAGCTTCTAGCCACTATGAAAAGGGCTGTCACAAACATTTTGGCACATACAGGTCCCTTTCCCTTCTTTAGTATTTCCTTGGAATATAAGCCCAGTAATAGTATCACTCCAGTATTTTTTGCCAAGAAAACTCCAAATGGGTTGATAGACAGTTAGACAGGACTTAAATGATAACAACAGCAGTTCTTCTACCCTCCCCCTCAATCACATACAAAGAAGGTCATGGTCTTGATTTTGTTACCATCTGCAAATGTACCACTTCCATGTTAATGAACTCTGAAATTGCCTTATCTGAGCACAAAATATTGACTTTCCAGCTCTGCTTTGCCTTTGTGCCTATATACTGCTGAATGAACTAGAGAAGATCTCAATCTCAAATATGCTTAAAGGATCTATTACATTTTTTTGTTACATAATTTAGACTTGGCCCTTACTAGTTCAAGACAATCTTTTATACCTTCCTTATTAAGTAATTATGCCCCTCACCACAGTGGTTCTTCCAAATTTTTTCATTTCTTCTAAATCCCCCATGGACAACCTTCCTTCCCTCCCTCAAATGAGAATCTTGCCTGATATTTTGCTGAAAATATCCTGTTTACTGGTTACTTTCTTACACCCATAACAGAGATTCTAAGAAGTAAAGTAAATTTAGTGGCTTTTTATCATCCCTAGTATTAAATATCCTCTTTTTGGTATTCAAAACCATTCATAACCTGTTACCTACTCATCCTTTTCAGTCCCTTTATAATATTACATCTCCTCCCTCCCCAGATACTCAGCAGTAAATCGATATTGTTCATCTTGGTGTTCTTTGAAGAAGAAGCTCCATCTTCCAACTCTAGACTTTTTCATTGGCTGTTCATGCCAAGAACTCTCTCCTTTCTCATTTCAACCTTCTGGCTTCCCTGACTTGCTTCAGATTCCAGCTAAAATATCACCTTCTTCAGGAAGCCTCGTAATTCTAATGACTTCCTTCTGGTGATTATTTCCACTTTATCCTGTCTATATATTATCATAGAAAGTTGTTTGCATGTTGTCTTCTCCATTAAATTGTGAGTTCTTTGAGAATAGGGAGTATTTTTTTTTACCTTTTCTTTTATTCCTCATTTTTAGCTGAGTGTCATGCACATAGTAGGCATATAATAAATGTTTAATGATTGACTGACTGGGAAAAAGTATAACATAAATGTGAGCTGTCATCATCTTCATCATTTGCATTGGCTTTAAAATTCATAAAGAGGATATGAGCAGGAATAAATTATATGATGAAGATTGACAAGGTTGAAGGATGAGGACTTTTGGAAGATATCTCTCTACATAAGACACAAACATCTCTCCTAACATCAAATTACTTTCTGAATAATGCTTGGGTTAGAGAACAAATTACTATATGATAAAATATATAATAACTATATTGAAGATAACAAAAACACAAATACAACATATTAAAATTTATGAGGTGTATCCAAAGAGGTATTCAAAGACAAGTGCACATATATTTTGTAGACATATATTCAACATGGAAAATTAATGATTTGAATTTGCAGTTAAGAAAAAGAAAGAATAAATTAATATAACAGAAGTGAGTACAACATAGACACTATCAGAATTAAAGGAGAAATGACAGCATTTTAAAATAAAAGAATGTTTAAATTAATACATGAAGTAGAATTCGTTAAAAAAAAAAAGACCACTAACATTGAAAAACCACTAGTAAAATTAGTCAAAAAGAAGAGAGAAGAAAATCAATTAAACACATTCAGAAATGGGAAACCAAAGATCACAATGATTAAAGAAAAATTAAAATTCTCAGAGACTATTATGTAATGCTACCTGCCAATGCAACTGATAATACAAAAGAAATTTGCTAATATTGAAAATGAATTAAAAATATCCATGTCGATAAAACCAGAAATAGGTAAGCTAAATACATTAACCCCAGAAATGGAAACCCTATCACACACATGCACACATAGAGACAACAGAGGAACTCATAAACAAATTCAATTAAACTTTTAGTGAATGAATATTTCTGACATTAAATAATTTTCAAAAAGAAAAAATCATTCTATTTAACTCTTATTATATTCAAATGTTTCTCTGATCAGGGCAAATAGAATATACCAATACGTTTGAAATTATTATTTTGAATCAAGAAGTATTTTTATACTAATAGCATATATACATGTATATGTATATACACATATATGGTTCAATATTAATAACCAAATAGCTCATTAATAGAAAATCACGTAATAATTAATAGATATAGGGAAAATTTCCCACTGAGATCTTTTGTTAAAGTTAAAGGTGTCCCAAAAGTCTTAGTTCATTTTAAAGTTTTGGCAGCTTAAAGTTTAATATCAATAATCATTAAAAATTGTACTATAATAATCATTAAAAATTGTTGGATCATTTTTATATCTAGTTATTAAAAAATAGTTTAAAAACTCTAGAAGAGGCAGCATAATATTATGGATTGTGAGCTGTTCCTGAAGTCTTAGAATCCTTGGATCAAGTTTTCCTTCCAATGCTTATTAGCTGGGTATCTAGAATGTATTTCTTACCTTTACTTCTTAGAATCTCTACTTTCCTTCAAAGTAGTGCTCAAGAGTAATTACTCACTGTCCTATCCAGAACACCGAAGTTAAAAGTGTGCTCAGTATTTCTGAGGTTGCTAGAAGTAGCTAGTGTTGGAGTGTTCATATCTAGCCTCTGATAGTTATTAGCTGTGTGACCAAGTCACTAACCTCCTTTTGCTTCAGTTGACTCAGGTGTAAAGTGGAGATAATAAAAGCACTTAACTTACAGGGTAATTGAGAGCATCATATGAGATAATATTTGTAAAAAAGCATTTAACACAGCACCTGGCACATAGCTGACATCATATAAATAGTTTTCTTCTTTTCTTTCTTCTCCCTAGAAATTACTATGTATATATTTTATATTTAATTATCTCTGAATGTATTGTTTTACTCCATTAGAATGTATTTTTCTTGATGACAAGTACTATTTTTGTCTTTGTATCCTTAGTTCTTGGAACATAGTAGGCATTTAATAAATGTTTGTTGAATTGAAATAGAAATAAGTGTGTATATGTATATGTATATATGAATGAGTGTGTGTAACTCAGGAATATGAGTCCTTCTGACCTCAAGTCCACCATCTGTCTACCATTTAACTCTCTATGTGTATATGTGTACGTATGTATGTATATGTATGTATGTATGTGTGTATGTATGTTGGGTGTCAGGTTGCACAATGAATCAAGTGCTGATTCTGAAGTCAGGGGGACTCATATTTCTGAATTGAAATCCAGTCTTGGACACTTGCTGTGGGTCCCTGAGCAAATCATTTAACCCTGTTTGCCCCAGTTTCTCATCTGTAAAATGAGATGGAGAGATAAATGGCAACCATTCTAGTATCTTTGCCAAGGAAACTCCAAATGGAGTTATGAAGATTGGGATATGATTGATACAGCTGAACAATACACACACACACACAGATAGCTAGGAAATTTGGAAAAAGAGAAATACCATTTACAATATAAGGGTTTCAAATACTTACATATTAACCTACTAAGATAGCTAAAAGCTTTATGTAAACAGAACTATAAAGCAAAATTAATACATATTAATTAATATAAGAGCTAATTTGATATATTTGACTAAGAAAGGTAATAAAGATGACCATAACATCATAATTAATTATAAATATAATAGAAGACTAATTAAAATATAAATGAGATGCTTAATAGAATTAATTAAAATTTATATAGAAAAATGAATAGACTTATTATGAATGGACATTGGAGGAGAGAAAAAAGAACTTGCAGTCTCAGATATCCAGTTCTGTAATAAAGCAGTAATTATCCAAAATATATCATCCTAGATAAAACAACTAGGAAAACAGATCGATAGAACAGATTAATCCAGAACTATAACCAAAGGCATTCAATGATCTAGTATATTGTAAATCTAAGATCACAAAATGATGAAAGAATTCGTTTTTAATTAAAACTGTTTAGAAAACTGGATAGCGCTGTGATGAAAAGATGGAATTTCATCCATATCTTATGTCATATACATTAAATTTCAGTGGATTAGGGATAATAAATAATGCAAAAGACTTTGTTGGTAGTTAATTGAATTAGACTTTAATGGAATGTGTAAAGTACAGAGAAGAAATCCTTAACTATTTAATAAATTGAAGAAATAATTAATGTAACAAATGGACCTCTGATTATATATAAAAATAAGGAATTTTTGCAAATTGAAAAGAAACATATGCAATATTTAAAAGAAATAGGGGAAAAATCTTTGCCATAAATTTTTGTGATAAAAAGATTGACATTACTAATTTGGTTTAATTGTAGTTCTGTGAATTCAACATTCCCACTTTCTTGCTTTGTAGAAGACATTCTACTTTGAAAGGCACTCCCAGCCAAACTCTGTTTTTTAGAGTCCTTAGATTCCTTTAAGGATTAACTCAGGACCATTCTTGGCAGAAGCAGTAATGGAAAGAGCAGAATGACTTGGGTTCAAATCCAGTCTCTGATAACTGTTGTATTATACTGGATAAATCTCTTAGACTTTTTGTACCTCAATTTCCTCATTTGTAAAATGAAAAGGTCATTTTTTTCCTCCAAGATTCCTCTGTACATGAAATCAATAATCTTAAAGCTTTTCCTATTCCCTTACTCAAGTAATGCTGCCTGCTCTTCAAATCATCTTGCATTTATTGTTTCTTCTTAGGAGAATATAAGTTCCTTGAACACATGGACTATTTCGTTTTGTTTTTATATCCCTTGCCCCTAGTTTAGGGATTACATTTAATAGGCTTAATCAATGTTTGGAAAATTAAATGACCCAAATTTATGAGAAAGATCAATTTCCTAATTAATATTAATATAATTATAATAATATAATATTAATATAATAATAATAATGCTTGAAGCGTAGGAAAGACAGCTTTTGAAAAAAGAAACACAAATAATTAATATGTACCTGAAAAATCATTCACAGTCTGATACTGAAAAAAAGGGAAAATTAAAACATCTTCTGTCCATTAAACTGATAAATATAGTTACAAAATGAATATTGCTAGGAATGCTCATCTTCCAGTGTAGAAACAGGAACACTATAATGCTATTTGTGGAGTTGTCAATTGATGCAATCTTTTCGCATGTAAAGATAACATGATATTAAGTTATAGCAAGTTATAAAACTGCTCACACCTTTTGACTCTATAATCCTACTACTTGAACTGTTCCCCAAGTATGCTATGATAGGAGCAAAAGACTTATCCCTCCAAAGAGGTTGTTAGCAACATTATTTATGATGGTCAAAAACAATAGAAAGAAGAGAATGTAGGAAGGAAGAAAAAAAAGAAAAAAATCCACTTGGAAACAATGATTTAGGAATGAGCAACTTGTATCACATGAACATGCACGGAGTGTATATAATAGGATAATATTGTCCCGTAATCAATATCAAATAAAGTATGTGATGAAATATGGAAAAACTTATGTATAGTGATGTAGTATGAGGAAAGAAGAACTAAAGTAACCATTTACACTGTGACCACTGTTGTATAAATTGTTGTTTCTGTCCATATTTTGATGTTAAACAGGACCCATGACTTTAGAGGGTGATGTCTTGACTTGTGCATGATTTAGATTTAAGTGAGGCAGAATTGCATGCTCATCAATCTAACTCTTCCAGAGACATTGCCATGGCAGTATGAAAATCAGGATGCAGGATACCCTGGTATCTTTGTTATCTGACCAAGGTCTAAACTCTCCACAGTGCCAGTTTCAGTTACCTTCATGGGCATTGGAACAAAATTTTCCCATCCACATATTTTATGAGGGAAGTCTTCATATACATGTTTGGGCTTGATATATTCTAATTTATCAATAAATTTGGAACTGATGGGTTGACTTCAACCTTGTTTAGATTCTAAAACTTTTTATACTCACTATCCCTTTTTGTTCTAAACATTTTTACATGGGCTGGGTATGGAGGTATATAAAATAGGTATAAAAATCAAACATTTACTGATAATAAATCATAAAGAAATTTATTTTTAAATATTTATTTGGTATACATATCATTTTATCATTTATTATAGATGAAAGCAAATTTGCATAATAATGAAATGAATTTGCTTGCTTATTTTGACATAAAGAATTAAATCTTGGCTGAATATTTTATACCTTTTATTTTTGCCAAATATTTCATACTCTCAGATTCAGTTATGCGACCCCATATGGAGTGGGGACTCACAGTTTGAGAAGTTTTGTTTAGACCATTTGCCAAGATCATTTTCTTTTCTTTTCTTTTTTTGCTAAGGCAATTGAGGTTAAGTGACTTGCCCAGAGTCACACAGCAAGGAAGTATTAAGTGTCTGAGGACAGATTTGAACTTCTCCTGAGTTCACCAAAGATCCACCAAAAATAGATAAGTGGCATTGAAGAAGTCTTACCAAGCCATCATACTAGAGGTGCTAATTCTCTCTGAATACCTAATACACTATAATAATCATAATCATAATCTGTTACAAAGAAATTAGAAAATTATACAGAGGGTAGAAGAAAACATTCAAAGAAATAAAGGACATTTTTGAATTTAATTTATTAAAGTTAACATGAAGATTTAAAAATTTTTAAAAACTGTAAATGATGAAACTACATCTTGTAATTATTTAATTCTTGTTTGTCTATTTGAATATCTTTTTTGATTGTTTCTGTTTACAATAAATACATTAAAAATGTTGGATTGACTTTCTGTGAGGAGTCTTCTGAGATTGGTAAATTATTTTGCTGTCACTTACTATCATTAATTTCTCCACCTCTGAATTCTTCTAGCCATAAACCAAGAAAATTCAACTGACATACTCCAAACACAGGTTTCCAAAACAGGAGATAAATAAAAAAGACTGATTATGTGTTCATTTACTTTTAGAACTACGAGCTTGATTTTAATTAGCCTTGCTTTTTCTATCTCCTAGATTCATTCTGATTTCATATGGACAGTGGTTGTGTAGACAAGCATTGAGTTACATTTTCTTCAGTACCCTAACTGAATGCATTATAACTTCAAAAAGGGCTCAATAGTGATAATTGAGAGCAGTAATACATGGCTAGTGTCATCATCAAGAATAAAAATATTTGACATAGAATTTAAAATGTCACACTTTAGCTCCCCTCCTTAAATTCCAGTCAGTTGAGCCCCGAATATTTGAGAAATACTTATTTTTCTAGGAATCCCACCCCAAACATAAAGCAGGCATATGAAATTATTCCTTGATGTTTTGCACTAAATTTTTGGATTACTTTAGCTCACTCTTTACTGCCTTCTAGTGGGCATAGTCTATTGATTTCTCCTCTACTGTTAACATAAAAGTATTATAATTTAATGGCCAAGCCATGCATTTTTAGACCTTGTAAAATGTTAAAGTTCAAAGAGAATTAAGAGAATAATTAGTTTAACTGCCTTATTTTATAAATGAGGAAGCTGACTTAGAGCAATAGTTCCCAAACCATGAAGTTATTGCAAATGATACCATCTGTTCAGCAAGTATTGTTGATGACCTTTTTTAGCTCCAATAATATAAGAATTGGGCAAGGCTGGTTATTGATCATTCTCAACATAGGGATGATTTTTCATCACCTGGCCACAAGATGGCAGTAATTTCATAATCTCAGAATTTAAACACTGTGAAGTTTTAATCTCTCTGTGTGGGGAAGGTGAGTTGTGAAAGAAACTGAAATTATTACTGATTGGTTGGCATTATCTGGAGCTCTCTGGTTTCTGCTGAAATAGAAGAACAAGGAGAGAACTAGCTTCTTCAGTTGGGAGTTAGGGCCAGAACTGTGAATATTCTGAAGAATGAAGACTCTTGTGGGAGTTTCACTGATGGTTCTGGGCATTCAGCTGGCATGTGAGTTCAGGGTTTCTGTAATGGGAACAAGGGCAATTTTCCAGAGAGAGTGATACAAAAAAGGCTTGTTTAGGTTTCTCTATGGAAAGGATAAAAATAAAAAAAGCAGATACTGATAAGTCATCTCTGTCTTTCTTAACAGGGGTGAGAGGGCAAGACAAGCTGGAACAGAGTCCATCAACGTTGAGCATCCAGGAGGGAGAGGCAGTCACTCTGAACTGCAGTTACTCAGTGGGAACTTTTAATGGTCTGACGTGGTATAAGCAGTATCCCAGGGAAGGCCTTGTGTTGTTGTTTCAAATATTTTCAAAAGGGGATGAGAAGCGTGAGGGAAGAACAAGAGTAACTCTGGACAGGATTAAAGATCACAGCTCCCTGCACATCGTGGCCTCCCAGCCTGGAGATTCAGCTACCTACTTCTGTGCTGTAAAGGCACAGTAAACCTAAGACACCTGCAGCCCGTGCACAAGCCTTTAGTTCAGACCGTGGCATCAGGAATGAGACAGACGCTATATCTCTGCCATATAGGAGTGAAAGCAGGTTTATTCTGGGGGCAGGTAGATGGTTCAGTGGATAAAGCATTGAGCCTGGAGTCAGAAAAACCTGATTTCAAATGTGGCCTAAGGCACTTAGCTGTTGTAGCCATGTTTGCTTCAGTTTCTCAGCTTTAAATTAACTGGAGAGGAAAGGGCAAATTACTATAATATCCTTGTTAAGAAAACCTCAAGGACAGTATTGGTGTGCTATGGCCCATGAGGTCATGCAGAGCTGAACAATAGCAACAAAGTTTATTCAAAGTGCCTATAGAAATAAAAATGGTGAGCCAAGCTCTGTAGGGAGAGTCCTGCAGCAAGGCTTGCTGGTAAACTGATCTTTAGTCATAGCGTATCTGCACTGGTACTTGCTGTGATGATTAGCACTGCAACAAAAGGTAGAGAGGGGCTTGAGTCTTTTGCAAATTGGAAGAGAATAGGAAGGAGAAAACGATGCTAGAAGCCCACCTATTTTTGGCTTCCATGAATTTTAGATTAGATAGGCAGGCCTATTAGATTTGGTGTCTAGAACATTTAATTAGATGCCATCTTAGTTCTTGGGGTTTCAGGATGAAGAGCAACAGAATTTCATATCCAAAACAAATAACCGGAGCGGAACTTGAATAAAATCTCAGGAATGATTCCTAGAGTCTGGATCTACTGGTCAGTCCATAGACAAATGAAGAAAGGAGAAGTCTGGCTTCTGGCACTGTGTTCCTTGTGATTCAAAGACTTGAACTTTTCATTCAGTATCAGCCAGAGAATGAAGGATATGGCTGTCAGCTGAGAAAGGATTTCTATCTTTGGGAAGGCTTACATCTATAGCTCAAGAGAAAACTGTAATTTTGTGATACCGGTGCTTTTTTAGTAACATGCTGAACAGCTTAGTCTTTCCAGTGATTCCAAGAGCAATGTATCAACTATTATTCCCTTTGTTCTACAGGATCCAGGGCACCATTCAAAAGCAACCCATAATACCTCAGCAAAGCGCTATTCTGTTATTAACTTGATTCACCACTAGAGCTGATCAAAGTATGCATGAGGACTACACAGACTCACAATACTCCATTCAAGACTGTCTATGGCTCAGTTTTCCCTTCTACAAATTAAAGTTACTAGGCTAAGAAATGGAATTTAGGATCATAGGATTTTAGAGCTGAAAAGGACCTTACAGGCTATCTCCTGTAACATCCACATTTTACAGATGAAGAAACTGAAGCCTAAGGTCATATAGGTAGTAAATGACAAAACATGGACTTGAATCTAAGTCTTTTGACTCAGTCTTATACTCTTTCTATCACAAAGACATTTAGGCAATATACTATATAAAACAGTACACTTGTAATACTCATAATAGCTAACATTTATAAAGTGTTTTTTAAGCAGGCACTGTACTAAACATTTTACAATTATTCTCGCTTGATTCTCATAGCTACTCTAGGAGGTAAGTGCTATTATTATCACTCTCACTTTGCAGATGAGGAAACTGAGGGAAATAGAGGTTAAGTGACTTATCCAGGATCACACAACTAAATACCTTAAGTGATTCCAGATTTGATGATCTTTTCACTGTGCTACCTAATTGCCTCTGGGAATAACATAGAACTGAATTTAGTTCCTATCTTATAAACTTTGTTTTTTAGTTTAGTCTATCTCTTTTAATCTCTGTTTTCTCATCTTCAAGGTGAGATAATAATAGCATTTAATTCATTTTATTATTGTCAGGATCAAATGAAATAATATACATATATTATACAAAATGCTTTGTAAATATTTTATTTTATTATTTAAAAAAATTTTTATTTCAATCACATGTGAAATGGTTTTCAACATTCATTTTTGTAAGAATTTGAGTTTTAAAATTTTTTTCTTCTTCCCTACCTTATCTCTCCCTTCTCCAAGACAGCAAGCAATTTGAAATAGGTTTTATGTACAATCATTTTAAACATATTTCCAAATGAGTCATGTTGGGAAAGAAAAATAAGAACAAAAGAAAAACACGAGAAAGAAAAGCAAACAAACAAAGGTGAAAATAATATGCTTTGATCCATTTTCAATTTTCATAGTTCTTTTTTCTGCATGCAGATGGCATTTCCCATCCAAAGTCTACTGGAGTAGTCTTGGATCACTGTATTATTGAGAAGAGCTAAGACTATCATAGTTGATCATCACACAATCTTGCTATTTACTGTGTTCCATGTTCTCCTGGTTCTGCTTACTTCAGTCATCATCAGTTCATGCAAGTCTTTCCAGGTTTTTCTGAAATCAGCCTGTTCATCATTTCTTATAGAATAATAATATTCCATTATATTCATATACCACAATTTATTCAGCCATTCTCCATTTGATGGGCATCCACTTATTTTCCAATTCTTTGCCACCACAAAAAAGCTGCTACAAACATTTTTGCACATGTGAGTCATTTCTCCTGTTTCATGATCTCTTTGGGATATAGACCCATTAGTGAGTATTTTGAAAATATTAAAAAAACTCCACAAGATTATATATATATTATCTCTTATGTCAATTGTCTTTTGTTTTGGGGGGATGGCGGACTGGCAATTTTTTCATTCAATGTCTCCAGTTTGCTTTGAAATTGCAATAATTTTAGCTCTCTCCCTCCTCCCAATTGACTATACAAGGCTGATGAAACAGACTTCTTTCCCTTATTTAGAGTATAAGATGCAAGCTAAGGTTGTTTTCTAAATCTCCCAGGTGCATAACCTAAGCACAGCTATCACCTTAATTTAGGCCCTCATTAACTCTCATCTAGTTTATTAGAACAGTATTGTAATCTGTTTCCCCATGTCAAGTCTCTGACCCTTATACTCTATCTCACATACTGCTGTCAAAATAACATTTTCTTGAGAGTAGATCTGACCATGTTATTCTCCTATTCAGTCAACTCCAGTGGCTTGTCTTGTCTACAGGATAAGCTGTCAACTCCTCTATTTAGATTTTTAAGCCATATACAATCTCATCCTGACCTTTCTTTCTCTCTTCTGGATCTCATTTGCCCTTATATACTCTGCCAACCAGCCAAACTGGCCTTCTCTCCATTTCTCATACATGGAACTCCATTTCCTGCCTCTGTATCTTGTCACTAAAGATTTCCCATCCCTGGAATGCACTGCCTCCTTGCCTCTTTCTCATGGAGTCTTTTTCCTTTAAAATTGCAGCTTATCCCCCATTTTCTTTTTCTTCTTCTTCTTCTTCTTCTTTTTTTTTTTTTAGTGCTTTTAAGTTAATTTTTTTTATTTAAAGCTTTTTGTTTTCAAAACATATGCATACATAGTTTTCAAGATTCACTCTTTCAGAACTTTGTGTTCCAATTTTTTTTTCTTCCTGCCTTCCCCTCACCCTTTCCCTCGTTGGCAAGTAATCTAATATATGTGAAACATGTTATGCCCCATTTTCTATGAAGCTTTTACTGATCTCTCCCAACTGTTAATGACCCTTCATCCTCACACCAAATTACTTTAAAAAAAAAAAACTTCTTTGTTATGTATTTACTTTTTATCTTTTTTATTGTTCAGTTGTTTCATTCACATTTGAATCTTCCTGACCCCTTTGGGGTTTTCTTGGCAAAAATACTAGTGTGGCTTATCATTTCCTTCTCCAGTTCATTTTGGGGATGCGGAACTGAGGTAAACAGGGTTAAGTGACTTGATTTGAACTTAGAAAGATGAATCTTCCTGACTTTAAATTGGTCACTCTATCCTAGCCACATCATCTAGCTGTCCTTATTTTATTTCTATACTGTATTTATATATATAGTTTCTATCTTCCCCATTAGAATGTAAACTACTTGTGAGCAGTGTTGCCCCCCCCATACATTCAATCTTATATGAGTGTCCCCAGAGCTTAGCATAGTACCTGGTACTCAGTAATCACTTAATCAACATTTGATAGATTGTTCAGTGTTTCAGTTTGTTTCACCATTGCTATTTCTTTGTTATGTGTTACAAAGGAAGGCTTTGTTGAAGTAGTGGAACTAAGGAATAACAATGTAAAAAGAATGAAAAATATTACATTTTAGAGATATCATATGTGTGCATATGCACATGTATTTGTGTATATATACATATATAAATACACAGGGTGTCTGAACAGTCGTAGAGCAATAATGAGAAATAGCACTAGGACTTTTGGGATTTGTGTGTGTGTGTGTGTGTGTGTGTGTGTATGTGTGTATGGGCACCCAAATCTTTGATTTAGAGATGACAAAAGTTCTTTACTAGATTAACTTCTCCCAGTGAGTAATAATGTGCTTTTAATAAGTCACCATTGTGCATAAATTCATTTGCTTTTTAAATAAGCTCTTACTATTTTACGTTAGGAACTATTCTGGGTGCTTGGTATACTGATACTCATATGGTTCCTTCCCTCAAGAAGCTTTTACTGTTATTTTTTCTTGTGGGAAATGAACATTAAAAATGCCCTTTTCTATTTATTGCTCTGGACATGCTTTAGGACATTCTTCATTTGCTTTTAAAGGTCACCACTAAGTCATGTGCTTTTTCACTCACATGCCATTTCAAGGAAATCATTGAAGTGTTTTGCTATTTCATGGTTTCTAAGTGGGCAGTGGAGGCACCCTGACGTATTGCTAGAACCATACAGACAATGGGAAATTTTATGCTGTCAAGATTCCCAAATTATTATGAGGCACATAAAAATGCAAGTAACAATAGGTGAGATTTTTAGCTAGGACCCAGATATTCCCAAAGAGGGAATTCTAGTCTGGGTTATAGTTGTCTTCATGGTGGAGGTCATGCCTGATGATCTATATAAACAGATGAAACCCTAGCATTTGGTAAACCAATCCTGAATTCAGTCCAATTCAACAAACACTTATTAGACCAAATATATGCAAGGCAGATGTTCCCTGTACCAATGAAATAATAGATTTGGGCCACAAAAGAAAGTGTAAGGCACTATTCTAGATGTTGAAGACAAAAAAAGAGAAAACCCAATAGTTCCTGTCCTCAAGGAACTTGTTTCTGTTGAGAGGAAACTATGTATACTATAGGCAAAATGGCACAGTAGATAGTGAATTGAATTTGGAGTCAGACTTGAGTGAAATTTCATCTGACATTTGATATGAGTACAAATCATTTAATTTTCCTGAGCTTCAATTTCCTATACATAAAATGGAGATAATTAATGTTAGCTTTTGGAAGGCTCCATTGGGACAATTTATAAGTAAAGTATTTGGTAACTTAAAGCTACTTTGGGAGAAATGTCAGTAATTATTAGGTAAATATCAGAGAATTCTATAATTAATTCTTTTAAGGGACTGAATAAATGTCAGTTCCTTCACTAGTAACTGAGGGAAAATCAAGAAATGCTTTATGGATCTTAAAAGGTCTTATACAAAAAGTAGCATCTGCATTAGCACTATGTTTTGAGGAAGATTGGGAATTCTAAAGAACAGAGAAAGAGCATTCAAGCTACAGAGGATAAACTGTGCAAAAGGCAGTGAGGGGAGGTAAAATGTCATGTTGTATAAGGAAACCTGCTAACAGGCCACCAAACTGGAATACATGAAAGGAAGCAATATGAAATATAACAGAAAGGCAGGCAGGAGCCTTGCTGAGGAAGACTTTAAATACTTCTTTGTTATCAAATTCTCCATGCCTTTTCCAACCACTTCTCCCTGGTAGATGCCAGGGAGATGCCTTCCATATTACTGAAAAAAGTTCTCTTTCCTCTCCTCTCAAAATTCTTCAATATATTCACCTTCCCTAATTTCACAGAATCATAGAAGGGACCTCAGAGGCTATTTAGTCTAACATCTTTACAGATAAGGAAGCTGAGGTCCAAAGAATGAAAATGGCTTTCTTAGTGTTACAAGGGAGTAATCACCAGAGATGGAATTTGAGCCCAGAGTTCTTTTCTAGTCTCTGAGAAAGCATATGTGTGTGTGTGTGTGTGTGTGTGTGTGAATACATACATACATACATACATATATATGTATGTATGTATGTATGTATGTATGTATTTGTTCCAGTTAATCCCTTTACTTGTGCCTTTGATTCCATCTTCCCTTGCCTCATCCAGGAGCTTGGTATCCTTTTTTTTTCATTTGAAATTTCATTCTAGCTGCCTCATCTCTTGAGCCTGTCATATTATTCTGTTCAATAAATTCTTGTTGTACTGGATTGCACAAATATTTCTCTTTAGTTCATCTTCTTTCCCACAAGAGGGTGGCATTTCCCTTTGATACATTTTATGACTTCATAGGTGGTGTGATTTCAACATATAAAGTCATTCTTAGAGTTTCAAGACTGTGAGAACTCAAATTGCAAAGTGGAGTTGTAATATATAAAAAGAGTGTCTCCAGCGAAACCAACAAATAGCTTGAATTCTTAAAAGTTGCTCTTATCATTTTTGTACGTAGTGGGGAAGAAAGTCTCCATAATTTCCTTTCTTAACCAGATTTATTGTCAGCTCTTGGTCTGTCTTTTTAATGTACAGTGTGTAAATATAATTTCCATTTGCTTGATTTTAACACTCTTTAACCTCTATTGGCAGCACAGATTCCATTCCAAATATACTCTAGTCATCATTACCCCCTCTATAAAGTCTTCTTCTTTCCTCTGAAGTTGTGTAGAAAATGCTGTCACCTCGTAAAGGACTCGTGAATCTCCTCACCAAACCCTCAAGTGCACAGTCTAGCCAATAAATCTGTCTGCATAGAAATCCATCTTGTTTCCAATTCTATTTCTTCTCAACTCAGATGTACTATTATCGCAATTTTTTCTTATTTTTTTCAAAATTTCAACATATACTATGGGTAAAGTTCAAAATTATGTGGATTATATCAGATAGAATACTTGTTTTTGAGTAATGAGACATGTAAACTCTCAATACTTCATAGAGGGAGGAATAAAGCAAAGAAAGAGAATAATAGACCAATATCACCAATTCATATATGTTTATATGTTATAAATTATATATATTTATTATATATTTTATATAAATTATATAAATGTTTAAAATAAAATATATATGTTATAAAACCTATATGTTTTATAAATTTAAATAATACCTTGGGAAAAGACTATAGCAATATAACTTAAAAATTATTCACTATGATCAAGTTGGATTTATATAAAAGATGCAAAGATGTTTCAATATTAAGAAAACAGTTTAATCATTTTATAATAAAAATATCCTAAGCCATATGATTACAGCAATAGAGGCAGAAAAAGTCTATTAAACACTTTTATACAGAAAAATTAGAAAGTACACTAATAAAACTTTTTAAAATATTACAAAAACCCACTTATCTGAAAACAAAGACTAGCATTATATTCAATAGGAATACACTAGAATAGAAGAAAACACTATTTCCTAATAAATATAGGTATAAAAATATTCTTTTCTCTGTTACTATTTATCATAGTTCTGGAAATACTAGTAATATCAATGAGAAAAAAAAGAAATTATTGGCATCAACCTGGACAAACAACTCTCTTTTTGTCTCCAATATACCAGTGACACATAGATGTCCTAGAGCTGTTGGTCTCATAGAACCAACATAATCTCTGAGAATTTCTCTAGAATTTTGATCTCATGGTCAGCAATAGAAATTGATATTCTATGCATCATTTTCCTGAGAGAGACCTTGTCTATTCTGAATGGCAATTTAATCCAACAAATATTTATTAAGTGCCTATATAAGTGGAAATGTAAAGTTGGATGATGATTCTGTTATGTGAAATGCATCCACATTTAAATAAAAGAAATTGAAGGAAAGTTGCTGCACCCAATACAGTACAATGAGATTCAGTCAGCTGTACTATTGAGACACAAAATTTAGATGCTTATAGTGCCTATAGCTATCCCATGAGTTATGCTCCAGATACCTTCACTGAGTGGCAGGATTTTGCAATTTTTCTTTTCCTTCCTTCCTTCCTTCCTTCCTTCCTTCCTTCCTTCCTTCCTTCCTTCCTTCCTTCCTTCCTTCCTTCCTTCCTTCCTTCCTCCCTCCCCCTTCTCTTTCTCTGTCTCCTCCTCTTCCTCCTTCTTCTTCCTCTTCTTCTTTCAAAGAGAAATTCCTGAATGTCTTAGTATAATGAAACAGGAAATCATTTTTTAAAAACCCACTATGAAACAACTGGGGGAAAATCTTTGCAATAAATTTCTCTGATAAATGTCTTATATACAAGTTAAGTAAGAAACAAATTCAAATATATGAAAGTAAGAGCCATTCCCCAATAGAGAAATGATCACAGGATATGAATAGGAAATTTTTAAAGGAAGAAATTCAAGTTATTAATAAAATATGATAACTCACAAATAATCTAGAAATGTGAATTAAAACAACTTTGAGGATCGACTTCATACCAATAAGACTGACAAGGATGATTAAAAAGGAAAATAACAAGTACTAGGGGAAGTAAATATGCTACTGCACTGTTAGTGGAATTATGAATTGGTCTAACCCTTCTGAAATTCAGTTTGAAACTATATTACTTAAGCATATATAATTTTTGTCTCAACTATGCTACTCCTGGGCATATCCTACAGACAGATTAAAGAAAGATAAAAAAGAGACCTGTACGTGGAATTATTTTTATACCAGTTTTTGCATACTATCCAAGCTGCATTACAAAGATGTTCCCCTAGGTGTAAATGGTTTAATAAAATATAGTGTGAAATAACAATATATTGTGCCATAAGTAATGACAAAGTGGACAGTTTCAGAGGGTTTCCCTGAAAACTTCTATGAAGTGATATAGAAATAGAGCAAATTATACTTTGGCAACTATCTTCTGGAGAAAAACAATTTTGAAAGTCTTTCGAATTCTTAGAACAATGATAACACATGATTGTAGAAACCTAAAGATGAAACGTGCCTTTTATCTTCTAGAGAGATGGTAATTTGAAAATGCAGGAGAGGCCTATGTTTTGGGGTATGATTAATGTGGTAAATTGTTTTGCTCAACGATACATGCTTTTTATTAAGGGTATTATTTTCTCTGTCTGTCTGTCTTTCTCTCTGTCTTTCTGTCTCTGTCTGTCTTCTCTCCTTCCCTTCTTTCTTCCTCCTCCCCTATTTGTTCAATATGAGAATGCAATCATGACCCACCCAGAAACCCTATTTCCTGTTCTAGAAGAGCAGTGCATTTTGTGGGGCTGTGAGACAAACAGAGTAGGGCTGAGTTGTAGGCTTCATGGTAGAATCAGAGATATTTTATCCAACATGTTGCTTCAAAATCTGCTATGGGCAATTGCTGTCTCCATCTTATTTGGTAAGAACCACTTGGACATGGGGACTGAACTACTTTTCAAGGATCAGGAATTAGATTTATGAGGAACTGATTTTATATGTCAAAGATTTCAAACACGCTAAGTGTAAAAAGATTGCAATTTCTTAAACTGGGATGTTCTTGACATACTTTCAATCTATAATATTAGAGTTTCAATCTTTTCTGTCTTCTCTTTCCTTCAGGAACAAGCACAGCTCAGGTTACCCAAGAACCATCAACACTGTCTGGACAGGAAGGGAAGAATGTGACTCTGAATTGCAAGTATGAAACCAGTGACTCTAGTTATTCTTTGTTCTGGTACAAACAGCATCATTTTGGGGCAATGCTGCTTCTTATTCGACAGGATTCCTACAGCCAAAAGAACCTGTGGAAGGGCCGTTATTCAGTGAATTTCCAGAAAGCTGAGAAGTTCATCAATCTCACCATCTCACCTTCTCAACTAGGGGACTCAGCCATGTATTTCTGTGCTTTCAGTACACTCACAGTGATGGGAGTGATAAGAAGAGCCAATACAAAAATACCAGTGCTGCATAGGTCTTTCCCACCTGCAGCACAGACCCAAGTCTGAGATATGCAGAAAGACAGAGACTGTGGCAGAATACCCAAAGTACGGGGTGAATATATCACAAATAAAGTCATTTTATTTTAAGAAAATGACTTCTTCCTTACTTCAGTGAACAAAATCTAGAAGCCAAGCTGCTCAAAAACATTCTTATCCTTAAATCTTTTACTCCACATAGATAATATGGGACATTTGGCTAAAATTAAACATCTACATATGCGCATGCATACATACACAAACTCAAACATACCCTTTCCTTTTTACTTGCTGATTGAGTTGAGATTTCAGATTAGCTGAGGTTGCACAGAAACACTTACTGGATTCCTATCTTTGAGTCCTAATTGTGAAATTTACTGTCTTTGTGATAGTAGTCACTTGACCTCTTAGGATTTCCTTTCATTCTGGAAAAATGAGAGGATGGGAGGCAGTTAAGTGAAGGAGTGCTGTGTCTGGAATTAAAAAGAACTAAATTCAAATCCAACCTCAAACACTATCTATGCGACCATAGACCATAGACAAACCTCCCACCTTCCCAGGACTGTTGAGAAAATGAAATGAGATGTTAATTGTAAATCGATTAGCACATTCCCCGGCACATAGTAAATGCTCTATAAATCTTAACTGTTATTACTGTGTTTGTTATTAGATGAACTCTGTGGTTTCTTTCATTATAGCTTTGGCTTTATCTCACTGTAAAGGGTGGGATATTCAGATCTGGATTTTTTTTTTTTTTTAATATCCTTGCTTTCTGTTAAATGATTTGACAAAGTCTTGTAGGTCATGGGACAAATGGATTTATTAAGCTTGCTTTTTGGAAGGCATATATCCCTAGATATCTCTTGATACATTACACCTAGACACATACATTATATATTATATCTAGACATGCATACATTCCTAGAACAATTCTTGTTTCCTTGAAACTAGGCTGGTTTTGGTGTCTAGCATTCATGGATGGCTTCCCTAACACCATCTTGGTTTTAGAACAGCCCCTTACTCCCCGCTTTTTTTTCTACTTTCTTTAATCAGGCTAGGCCAGACCCAGAATCAATCCATTTTCTTCTTGGATTTGTCTGATATAGATGATAAAGAATTAGCTGTACAGTTGTACAGTGACTTAAATCCCAAAGAGATTTCAAAGGAGGGAAAGGGACCCACATGTGCAAAAATGTTTGTGGCAGCCCTCTTTGTAGCCATCAGGAATTGGAAACTGAGTGGATGCCCAACAAATGGAGAAGGGCTGAATAAGTTGTGTATATGAATGTTATGGAATATTATTGTTCCCTTAGAAATAACCAGCAGGACGATTTCAGAAAGGCCTGGAGAGACTTACATGAATTAATTCGAAGTGAAATGAGCAGAACCAGGAGATCATTATACACGGCAACAACAAGACTGAGATGATTGATTCTGATGGAAGTGGCTCTCTTCAACATTGAGAGGATTCCAATTGAGATGAGTTCCAATTGTTCAGTGATGAAGAGAGTCATCTATACCCAGAGAGACAACTATGGGAAAAAAAGTGTGGACCACAACATAGCATTGTCACTCTTTCTGTTGCTGTTTGCTTGCATTTTGTTTTCTTTCTCAGTTTTTTTTTCCTTCTTGATCCACTTTTTCTCGTGCAGCAACTGTATAAATATGTATGCACATATTGGATTTAACATATATTTTAACATATTTAACATGTATTGGACTACCTGCCATTTAGAGGAGGGGGTGGGGGGAAGGAAAGAAAAATTTGGAACAGAAAGTTTTGTAAGGGTCAATATTGAAAAATTATCCATGCATATGTTTTGTAAATAAAAAGCTTTAATAAAAATTAAAAAAAAGGAAATCCTATATAGCCATACTACTTGCTTCTGAATGTAACCTCAGTACGCCTTTATAGATAAATATATTATTGTATTTTAAAAAAGTAGCTGTAGTATGATCCTTTGCTACTCCAAGGAAAATAGATACATTTCTTAAAATGGCATTTAAAGTCATTCACAGTCATTCAAACCTACCTTTCTGAGCATTTCATACTATTCCCCTTTAAGCACTTAATGTTATATCAAAAATGGACTATTAGTATCTGTTTCCTGAACTTAATATTTCATCAACTGCCTCTGTGAATTTATTCAAGCCACCTCCCTGTGTTAAGAATATACTTTCTCTTTATATTTGCATCTCAGAATTTTTATTTTCCTTCAAAGCAGTCTTGGATTCAATTATTGTTCTGCATACCTATGGGCAAATCACTTAATCCTTCAATTACCTATATAGATCTCAGGAACAGTAAGCTTTAAATATGTTGCTGATATGCATAAATGAAGATATTTCACACACGAAATGTTCCTCCAGGAAACAAACCACATATCTAGAAACATACAAATACACTTGTATGTGTATGCTTGAACAGTTTAACTACTGGTATTTCCTATTTCCTTCAATGTCCCCTGCTGAATGTTTTATTCTTCTGAATATTTTTCTAGGTTTGAAGCTTATCATTATTTTTATTTGAAGTTTATCATTATTATTATTAATTATTTGTTGATTCCACCTTCCTTGTAGATTTTTTTCCCTCTCTTTGCTTCTGTCACACTGTTCTCTCTTCATTTTCTCATATCTGTCTGACTATTCCTTTTCAATTTCCTTTACTAGATCATTTTCTCTTATTCACTAAGCTTATCATTCCCCAAAACTCTGTTCTGGGCTCTTTCTTTCTCTTCTTTGATGAAATTATGAATTCAAAGTAGTCAACTGATTGTTTCTACATATCCAAGTCTAAGTTCTCTCCTTACCCCAAACTCCAATCCCTTATTACTTTATTATTGAATGCATTCATCTAGATGTCCTGTAGACAATCTCAATCTCAATATGCCAAAAAATAAACGAGTTCTACACCTAGTTTTATTATTTATTTTATTATATATTTATTTATATATATTATTTATTATAATTCTAATTTTATTTCATGACCCAAACACATCTCATCTTCAAACTTCTCCATCACCCAGGTTTATACCTTTGAAGTCATCTCTCAAATTCATCTCTCAAATTCCACATCTAAATCAGCTTCCCTCTTGTAGATTCTACTTCTATAACATTTCTTTTATCTGGACAGCACTTTATATGTATATGGACAGCCGTTTTAGGGAACCTGCATTCAAGTACAATTTTTGACTTTCTCCCTTTGTGGGCCAGTCTGGATTTACAGTTTTAGAACTGTAAAATAAGGGGGATGTTTAGGTTTCCTTACAATTCTAGATAGAAGATGGATGGCATTATCTTTCAAAACTGTAAGTAAGGAGAGGATTGATCATAAAAGTTAAATAGATAATTTAGTGTCATGAAACTGAAGATTTTTGCACAAGCCAAATGAATATAGCTAGGATTAAAAAAGCAAAATGTTGATTGAGGAAAAAAAATCTTTCCATCAAATATCTAAGATATACAGGAACTTATATAAGATCAAGAATTATTCCTCAATGGAATTCATGCAAGGAAAATGAATTAGATGAAGACATGTGCTGATTAGGGTTAAACATGCATTTTTATGTATACTCTATGAAAATTGTTCACCTATAAGGAGATCTGGGAAATATAGTACATATGGATGTGATTTGGGTTTAGAGCTGAGAAGGGGGAGGAAGTAAGAGACTGAAATTCTTTGAGAAAGTTTCAAAGCGATTTTGTTGATCCAAAGCTTCTCATGAAATCAAAAGTTCATCTTTTCAATATTAAAGTCTTACTTATTATATGGTAATAATATATTTTTAAAAAGTTGAAGAAGAATATCACCCAGAAGGCCAATGGAGATACTTGTGTTGGGTGTGAACAAGCTGCAAGACATAATAAGGAATTCTGAAGAAGAATAGGAGGAAAGGACATGATCGAGATATTTGTTTCACAAGAAAATGGTGAGAACGAGGAATTATATGCTCCACTGGTGTCTTCTTCACATTATAAAAAGGAAGGTAAGGTCTCTAATGAGTTAAGTGGATCACTTTTGCATGTCAGTTCCATAGTAGGTATCCCTGCTGACACAGAATATTGGATAACTCAAACTGATCAATAACTTCCCTTGTAATCCCCATTACAGAGGCACATTTTCATGTCATGATTATTCCATAAAATGTGGGTCATATGGTAGATACCGAGTAATAAGAATCTTTTTGTCTGTGCCCTATTTAGATTATCAGTAGCTGAAATAATATTACTCATTGCATCAAAATCAGTGACAACAAAGAGACTGTTTTTGTTTCTTTTGGACAGGGTTGATGATACATAGTAAGATAAAAGGAGAACCATAGTTTTTATTACATCACTAATTAATCATCTGTTTCTGACTTATTAATTTTTTACTGCTAAATTACTCTCATAGTTTCTGCTCTTCTCCCATCCTTCTCAGCTATCAGTACTTTCCTTCTAAGTCTATTTTCTATTCTGTATTGGTCTTCTAGGTGCCCATATCTGAATATATTGTCTTTGTCATTATTCATTAGGATTTATATAGTGCTTCAAAGTTTATGAAATCCTTCACAAATGTGATTGATCTCAATTTATTTTACAGATGAAAAACTGAGAGTGAGAATGTTAAGTGAGTTATCCACTATTACACAGCTTGTATGCATCATAGGACGGATTTGAATTCAGATCTTTCCTAGTATAGCTCCCACATTCTATCCACTGTGCATGCATATATATATATATATATACTACTTTCCTAGTAGGCAAGCACTCTTTTTGCCTTTTCTTTGTATCTCGTATTTAACAATTCTCACTATGTAGAAAGCACTTAATATGTGCTTCTTAATTGATTGATATCCATTAAATTCTATTTTCACAATTGGAAAATAATATGGCAGAAACTAGGCAATGACCAATATCAAGATTAAGGTCAAAATAGGTTCATGATTTAGACATAAAGAGTCATACTATAAGCAAATTAGAAGAACAAAGGACAATCTGCCTCTCAGATCTGTGGAGAAGGAAGGAATTTATGACCAAAGAAGAACTAGAGAACATTATGAAATACAAAATGGACGATTCTGATTATATTAAATTAAAAAAGATTTTGTACAAACAAAACCAATGCAGACAAGATTATAAAGGAAGCAGAAAATTGGGAAAATTTCTTTTACATACAACGATTCCGATAAAGGCCTCATTTCTAAAACATATAGAAAATTGATTCAAATTTATAAGAATAAAAGACATTTTTCAGTTGATAAATGGTGAAAGGATACAAACAGACAACTTATATCTAAATAAATTAAAACCATTTCTGATCATATGAAAAAATGTTCTAAATCACTATTGATCAGAAAAATGCAAATTAAAAGAACCCTAAGGTACCACTACATACCTCTCAGATTGGCTAAGATGACAGAAAAGATAATAATAAATGTTGGAATGGATGTGAGAAATCTGGACATTAATACATTGTTAGTGGAGTTGTGAACTGAATCAACCATTCTGAAGAGCAATTTGGAACTCTTTACAAAGGGCTATCAAACTGTACATTCCTTTTGATTCAGTCTCTAGTGGGCCTGTATCCCAAAGAGATCATAGCAAAGGGAAAAGGACCTACATGTGCAAAAATGTAGCAGCCCTTTTTGTAGTGGTAAGAAACTGGAAACTGAGTGCATGCCCATCAGTTGGGGAATGGATGAATAAGTTATGGCATAGGAATGTTATGGGATATTATTATTTTATAAGAAATGATCATCAGTATGATTTCAGAAAGGCCTGGAGAGACTTACATGAACTAATTCTAAGTGAATCCTACATAACAAAAACAAGATTATGTGATGATTACTTCTAATGGATGTGGCTTTTTTCAACAATGAGTTTATTCAGGCCAATTCCAAGAGAATCTCCAAGAGAGCTATCTTAATCCAGAAAGAAGACTATTGGGACAGAATGTGGATCAACATGGTATTTTCACCCTTTTGTTGTTTTCTTTCTCATTTTTTTCCTTTTTGATCTGATTTTTCTTGTGCAGCATGATAAATGTGGAAGTATGTGTAGAAGAAATGTACATGTTTAACATATATTGGATTCAAAGAAATACTAAAGAGGGGAAAGGGACCTGTATGTGCCAAAATGTTTGTGGCAGTCCTTTTCATAGTGGCTAGAAGCTGGAAGATGAATGGATGTCCATCAATTGGAGAATTGTTGGTTAAACTATGGTATATGAATGTTATGGAATATTACTGCTCTGTAAGAAATGACCAGCAGGATGAATACAGAGAGGCTTGGAGAGACTTACATGAACTGATGCTGAGTGAAATGAGCAGAACCAGGAGATCATTATACACTTCAACAATGATACTGTATGAGGATGTATGCTGATGGAAGTGGACATCTTCATCATAGAGAAGAGCTAATCCAATTCCAATTGATCAATGATGGACAGAATCAGCTACACCCAGAGAAGGAACACTGGGAAATGAGTGTGAATTGTTTGCATTTTTGTTTTTCTTCCCAGGTTATTTTTACCTTCTGAATCCATTTCTTTGCAACAACAACAACAAAATTCAGTTCTGCACACATATATTGTATCTAGAATATACTATAACATATTTAATATGTATGGGAATGCCTGCCATCTAGGGGAGAGGGTGGAGGGAAGGAGGGGAAAATTTGGAACAGAAAGGAGTGCAAGGGATAATGTAAAAAATTACCCATGCATATGAACTGTGAACTGTCAAAAAAAAAAAAAGTTATAATTATAAAATTAATTAAAAAAAAACATATATTGGATTATTGCTGCCTAGAAGTGGGGGTGGTGGGAAGGGAGGGAGAAAAACTTAGAACATAAGATTTGCAAGGGTTTTTTGAAAACTATCTGGGCATATATTTTGAAAATAAAAAGTTATTATTTAAAAATAAATAAATAATTACATTTTATTTTCCCTTTGTGAGTTTTTAGTACAAGTTGGGAATATTTCAGCCATAATTGGTCACTTCTCAAAGTGGGGAAGATCTCAAAGACTAGGTCAGAGCTTTTTTAATCAAGCTAGTCTAATAAATAGACTTCTCAGCCTTCTGAAAACTTAATGGAAATGAAATTGGAAGTAAAGTTTTATTGTATAAACACCCAGATGGGTGTTTATTTCCCCAAATGGGTAAGACCACTGAGGCACAGAAAGATAATATGTTAATATAGATCATGTTATGGGACTTCATAATTGCCTTTGTACTTGACATCCAACTGCAGAGGTCCTTCTTCAAAGAAGCCTCATCTCCTAATTAAGCAATTGCCATGAGCTTCTTCCCATTAAGACTCTTCTCATGAGGGAGCAAGCAGGACTCTTATTTACTCTTCTCTTATATTTAGAAGGTGTCAGAAGTGGTCATTTCCCTCCCTTCTGGGCATATGATGAACTGAGAACAGAGGACATATTTTCTTTCTTTCCTTTTTTTAATGAAAAAAATAATTCTCCAATGATTAAGCCTTCATATTTTCTTTCTTCCACTTCCCTTCACCCACTGAAAAGAAAGAAAAAGAAGTACAGAATCTTTTTTTTAATCAAATAACCTAGTTATGTTGGCCACATCTAAAACTGCATTTCTCATTTTTTCATTTTACTACATCATCTCTTTGCCATGAGGTTCTTCTTCCAGAATCACATTTCATCTTTTCATTGAGGAGACTTTTAAAGTCTTTCAGATGCATTCATTTTTGCAATATTAACATCAAGAAGGAATTACATAGGGTCATGAAGAGTCAAGCATGACTGAAAAGACCAAACAATAACAAAAATGAATTGTTCTGGTCCTAATCACTTCACACTATATTTGTCCTGATAACTATTCTTACATCTCTCTGAAATCATCTCTTTTTTCATTTTTTCCCATAATTTGCAAACCCATTCCCCAACTGATGAGTATCTTAGCTTCCAGTTTTTACCACTTCCAAAATAGCTGCTATACATATTGTTATACCTGTGACTTTTTTCTGCCTTTAATCTTTTTTAGATTTTAGTTCTCATATTTCTGGAACAAAGGGCATGCAAAATTTAACAACCTTTTAGATGTAATTCCAAATTGTTTTCCAGATATATTTTAACATGTTTAACATGTATAAGACTGCCTGCCATCTAGGGAAGGGGGTGGAGGGAGGGAAGGGAAAAGTCGAAACAGAAGTGAGTGCAAGGGACAATGTTGTAAAAAATTACCCAGGCATATGTTCTGTCAATAAAAAGCCATTTAAAAAATGTTTTCCAGAATATCTGGACCAACTCATAGCTTTGTGAAGTACTTATTTTCCTTCAATCCCTCAAACATTTGTCATTTTATTTTTTGTGAATTTTCTGGTGGATATAAGGTGAAATTTTAAAAACTTTTAATTTTCATTTCTGTATTTATGATTTGGAACTTTTTTTTCATATGGCTATATGAATAGATTGGGTATCTTTCTTTTAAAGTTGCCTATTAAATATTGACTATTCATCAATTAGACAATAGTTCCATTTCTTATATTTTGAATCAATTCCTCGTATATCTTGTAAATGAAACACTTTTCAGAGATGTTTGTTTCAAAGATCCCCATCCCCTTGCTTTTAATTGACATATTTTTCTCAGTAATTAATTAAATGGCCTGAAGATGGCAGTGTTTCTATTTCCTCAGAAAGACCCTAATCATCATAGTTAACTTTGGAGGGGATTGTTGGGGGTGTTTTTAGGTATGATACTTATTTCTTATTGGCTGAAAGCCGACTGTGTGTATATTTGTGTTCAAGTAAGAGAAGAAACAGTATTACTCAGAATATGACAACTACTGTGGTTGGGGAATCCCTGCACAACAGCCACACTGTATCAGTGATTCTGAAGGGAACAGAGAATGGAGAGCATTTTCCCCCTGAGCTTCTCTGTGATGATCCTGTGGCTTCAACTGGACTGTGAGTTGGGGCATTTATTGGAAAGGGGATTCCTTAGGAACAATCTTCTTAAGAATGATCTGGAAGGATTATTTTTACCTTCCTAATACAATTCTTCCTTTGCAACAACAACAACAACAACAAAATTCGGTTCTGCACATATATATTGTACCTAGGATATACTATAAGATATTTAATATGTATGGGAATGCCTGCCATCCAGGAGAGGGGGTGGAGGGAAGGAGGGGAAAAATTCAGAACAGAAGGGAGTGCAAGGGATAATGTAAAAAAAAATTACATATATACTGTCAAAAATGTTATAATTATAAAATTAATTTAAAAAAAGATTTAAAAAAAAAAAAGAATGATCTGGAAGAACTGAGGCTCAGTCTAGAACTTCTGGGTTCTTCATTGGGAATTGTGGGAAATAATGTAAATTTTAGAGAATGATGATTAGAGAATGAATGTCCCATGTCTCTTTTTACACAGGCGTGAGCTGCCAGCAGAAGGTAGAGCAGACACTTCCATTCCTGAGCATCCCGGAGGGAAAGAGTGCCACTCTTGATTGCAGTTACACGGATAGTATTGCTAGCTACTTTTTGTGGTATCAGCAGTATCCTGGGGAAGGCCCTGTTTTGCGGATAGCAGCCTATTCAAAAAGTGATGTAAAGGAAGGACGATTCACAATCAGCATTAACAAAGGGGCCAAACAATTCTCTCTTCACATCTCAGCCTCCCAGCCTGTAGACTCAGGCATCTACTTCTGTGCGGTAGGAGCACAGTGCTCCTTGGGCACCTGCAGTCAGTGCACAAACCCTGCATCGGGGTTACAGTCTCAGTCTTGCATCAGGCAAGGACCACGAAGTTGAGAACTTAACTAAATAAAATTTACTAAATAAAAAGTTCTGATTATAAAGGGAAATAATTAAAAAGAACTCTGAAGGTGCCATATGAGCCTGAGTTTTAAAATGGCTTAAAGACATTCAGGTGCTTTGAAGTCAGCATAATATTATAGATCTAGAACTGTAAGGGAATTTAGAATTTATCCATTCCAACCACACCATTGTATAGATGAGCAAACTGAGTGACTAGGATTTAAACTTAAGCTTTATGGTTTCAAGTTTTGAGCTTTTCCCATTAATCTGTGTTGCCTTTCCATGACCTAATCAAATCTTTCAATTTTGAGGATGAAGTCATGATGTCAATTATTTTCCTCCTTCTACAAACTATTCCTTGGTACTATAAGATAAGTTTGCATACTGGGCTTTATGGACACTGCTCCTTCCCCTTACAATGGGAAACAAAGGAAAGGATGCTCCTGAGGGACCGTGAGAGGTGTGGTGTGAGAAGCTCAAAGAGGGAAGAGAACTATCTATTGTAGGGAATTGCAAAACAGATTCATTTAGAGAAAAGTAAAAGGATTGCCTTGTGGTAATCGAGGCCCAGGTGATATTAGATAGCACAAATTTGCAGTGGATCCAGTCAGCATAGCTGAATGTCTTCTTCTAGCAACTATTAATAGCACTTTCAGCAGCTCATGAAGTGGAGATAGGGTAGAAATTGGGAAAACACAAGTACTATAAGACGTCACATTTTAAAAAAATATTTTTCTAATTACATGTAAAATTTTTAAAATATTCTTTTTTTTTAAATGAGATCCAAATTCTGTTCCTTTGTTTATCCTCTTGCCTTCCCTGAGATGGCAAACAATTTCATGTAAGTTATAAATGTGAAGTCATGCAAAATATATTTCCATATTAGTCATATTGTGAAAAAAAGACCAAAAAACTAAGAAAATAAAAATAGTATGCTTAAATTTGCATTCAAATGCCTTTGTTTCTTTTTCTGAAGATGGATAACATTTTTTTCATTAGTACTGTCTTGGATCCTTGGATCTTTGTACCACTATGAATAGTATGAATAGCTAAGCCATTCATAGTTGATCATTTTTAATAATGCTATTACTTTGCACAGTTTTCTCCTGGTTCTGCTCACTTTGCTTTATATTAGTTCATATAGGTCTTCTCAAGTTTTTCTGAAATCATCTTACTCATCATTTTTTTATAGCACAGTAAAATTCCATCACAATCATATATCACAACTTGTTTAGCCATTGACCAATTGATGGGTGCCCCCTCAATGTCCATTTCTTTGTTCCCACAAAAAGAGTTGTTATAAATATTGAAAGACAGGCCTAGTTGTAGTATTATTGCATCAGAGGGTACACACAGTTTTATTTCCCTTTGAGTATAGTTCCAAATTGTTCTCCAGAATAGTTGGATCAGTTCACACTCACACCAACAATTCCTATTTTTCCACATCCCTTCCAGCATTTGTCATCCTCCTTTTTTGTCATACTGGTCAATTTGATAGTTATGAGGTAGTGCCTCAGAGTTATTTTAATTTGCATTTTTATAATCAATAATGGCTTGGAGCATTTTCCCACATGAATATAGATAGTTTTGATTTCTTCATATGCAAACTGCCTGTTCATAGCCTATGACCATCTATCATTTAGGGAATGACTTGTATTCTTACTAATTTGGTCCACTTCTCAATATATTTGAGAAATGAGGCTTTTATCAGAAAAATGCTGTAAATATCCGCCCCCCCCCACAGTTTTCTGCTTTCTTTCTAAATTGTGGCTTCATTGGTTTTGTTGGTGCAAAAACTGATTTAATGTAATCAAAATTATCCATTTCACATCTAGTAATGCTTTTCATTTCTTGTTTGTTTATAAATCCATTACATATCCATAGATCTGAGAAGCAAATTATTCAATGATCCCTTAATTTGCTTATGGTATTACTATTTATGTTTAAATCATGTACTCATTTGATGTCACCTTTTTCTTTTCTTTTTCTCTTGGGTCATTCATTCACAGTGAGATCCTTCTCTTTTACCATATACTTCATAATTCCATGTCACTATCTTCCATTCTCTCCTCTTTTATTTTGATTTCTGTTGAAAAATCAGTCTCTTCTCATTACGTCAATCCCCTCTATTGTATCTTTGACCACATATCTTCCTGTCTCAGCACTGTCCCTAGGATCATTCTATTTCTCTCTCGAATTTTCAATCTCTTCTTTTTTGCAAAGTTTCTTCCCTATTTTCTACAAACATACAAATTTTCACTTGATTACTACATTCCCTCAAAATATTCTTCTATTTCTTCTCATCTTCACTTGTTGTTTTTGCTTCCTCTGATTTCATTCACTTCTTCATCATTTGGGTTTTGATTTTATCACTCAGCTGAAACTATCTCTTAATTTACCTCTGATCTCTAATTTGCCCAACCCAATGGTTTTTTCTCAGTTCCCAATCTTCTTGACTTCTCTGCAATACTTGTTACTGTGAATCACATTTCCCCCCTGGTACTCTCTTGTCTTTTTGTTGTTGTTGTTCTTATTATTTTCTTATCTGTTTGCTTTTTCTCAACTTCTTTGATGGATTATCATCTATGATCCCCTCTATAATTGTCTTGGATCATTTTCTTTTTTGATGCTCTTTTTTCTTCCAGTGGAAGATGTAAGTGTTCTCTTCCATCACCCCATCAAGGGTTCAATTATCATTCTTTATGAAGACTTCAAGATTTTAATAGAGACACTTAGTCTTTCCCTTGAGATCCAGACTTGAATCACTATCTGTTCATTAAATGTTTTTCAATGGATGCCACATAGGCACCTTTATGTCCAGAAAAGAATATTATCTTTTCCCCAAACTTTGCCTCTATTCTGTATTTTCCTATTTCTATCAAGGGCACTATTAGATCATAAAAGATGTCTTTTGTATTTAAGCAATGAGGAAGATATACTGATGGTTCTATTCTTAATCTTTATGACTAATCAAATCTCAAGGACAGATTAATTACCTTTTAGAGGAAAAGTGATCTTGCCTACATGGCAGGGACCTTACTAGATATTGCTCCTACCACACATGACTATCATCCTAATTAAGGTACTTATCACTTTTTGCCTCAATTATGGCAATAGTGTCTAAATTGATCCCCCAACTATAAGTCTCTTCCCTTTCCATTCAGCTTCTACATAATTACCAAAGTAATATTCCTAAAACACAGCTCTAATTGTGCCCTTTTTTTCTCAAAAAGTTTTAGTAAATTCTTATATTCTCTAGAATAAAATAAATCTCTGTTTGGCATTTAAATCCTTTAGAATCTGATGCCATTCCATTCTTGGCTAATTACATATCGCTTCTTTTCAAATATTTTATATTCCAGTTGAACTGGCTTATTTGATATTCTTTTCATATAACATTTAATTTTTCATCAATATATTCTTATACATTCCCTATGCCTGAGACAGCCTCTCTCTTCACCTCTTATCACCTTCTAGAATTCCTTCAAAGTTCTTCAGCTCTATTCTTTCAGAAAAGAGGGAGAATAATCTGGATTCTGGGTGGTTGTTGTAACACATTTGCTACATGGGGCCTTTCCTGATTTTCTTAGCTATCAGTGCTTCCTTCAAATTACTTTGCATTTATATTTTGTACACATGGCATTTTAGTGGATAGAAAGCCAGTTTTTGAACCAAAAAGATTTAGGTTCAACTCCTGACTCTGACACAGGCTTGCTGTCACTTAACTTCTCAATGTTCTGGACAATTCTCTAACTCTGAAATTTCAGAGAAGGTGTCATTCTGTATTTATAGAAAGCTTTCTTATTTGAAGTTTCCAATTAAATAACAGATCTGGTCTCTGTCTCCTATATTTTATATTTACTTATGTGTGCATATGTTGTTTTACTTGTTAAAACATAAGTTTCATCAAAGTAAGGACTGTTTCATTTTTGTCTGCATCTACAGATGCAGCACAATGCCTAGTACAGAGCTAACATTTATTAAATTCTTATTGACTATTATTCTCACATTGTGTTGCTTTAGGTGTAACAGCCTTCATTTGGTGGTCTTTGGGATGGGGGAAGTTCATAAGTCCATGAATGTATAGATGGAAAAATTGGAATCTAATTTCTTCCTTCTCATTCACAGCCCTAAATTTATAGCCTTGCATAATAGACTTAAGACTCTCAATGATGTTTTGCACTTGTGGCCAAGGGATACAAATCAGAGAAGTATGGCGTCTTTGATGGCTATTCTTTCCATCCTCAGATACCACCTACTATAAACATTTTCACCAAGGATCCCATATCTGAGCTTCACATCAATTATTGCATAGTTTTAACTACTCTGTATCACTTCCAAGTGGTGTTCTCCAATGTATTAGCAATGTACAGAATTGTTCCTGTATGAGATAAGTGGAATCACAGAATCTCAGAGTTGAAAGCTACTTTAGAGACTATTCTTGTTTATTTTTGACCAAAAATCTTTTTATGAAATCACTGATGATTGGTCATCCAATATCTGCTTAAAGACTTGTAAGAAGGAGAAACCCACCACCTCCTAAGGCAGTGCAATATACTTTTGCACATTTTAACTATTAGGATATTTTTCCTTATATCATCCCTAAAAAGAATAAAAAGTGCTAATTTTTTTTTATAAATGTGGAGTAATGGGATCTCAGTTTTAAGCTTGTAATTTTCACTTATTACTTATGTGATCTTGGGTAAGTGCTTTAAGTAAACTATAAGAGCTCTAAAAGAAAAACTTGAAATGAGAGTCTATGGCTTAGAATAGAATGTGAAAACATTAGCAAAGGATATATATCTTGAAAAAAAGAATGATATAGATGGATATACAAAATTCAATGATGACAATTATTTAAGTCAAAGGACAATAAAATGGGAAGAACACATGAAATATTTATAATTAAATACTATTGATCTGGAAAAAGATCCTAAGAAGTATGTGATCTCCCAAGAATATATGATAAGAAAAGCAAAAAAAAAAATTAACCTGTCTAAATCTCAGTTTTTTCTTCTGTAAAATGAGGTTATTGGATTAAATGACCTCTGAGATCTCCTCTAACTTTTTATGAGCCTATACATTTTCCTCTTGATGACATCAAGCCTCTGAACAGAGTCTGACAGAATGAAACCACTCTCCAGCTCAAGATAGATTGAAAAAACTTCAGGAAAGCTCAGTCTCACTGGGGTGAAAATAGTGTTCACCTCATTTCAGATAGACTCTGGGAAAGCCAGTGAGAAGGTCTTAATCACAATAAATCAGCAGCTAAGACCTTCTTCTGGCTCAGTAGAAGAGCAAATCAATGGGGCAACTTCCAGTCTTAGATCAGAAGACAAATTATGGGAAACAAGAATGTTTAGTGAAAAGAGCAGGCAAAGCTAGACCTTGCAAATACAAGAGGCCCTTGTTTTCAAAGCTAAGGTCCAGTGCTGCACAAGAAGCTTGGGACAGTGTCCCCTTTGCCCCAGAAACAGAGCTCAAGCACAAAAGTAAAAACAGGACATACCAAAAGAAAAGGAAAGAAAATAAACAAGAAACAGGAAAAAAAACAAACCAAAAAAACCTTGACCATATAAAGTTACAGGACAGACTGAAACATAAACTCAGATGAGGACAAAATGTCCACAGAAAACATCTCAAAAGAGTGATATGAATTGATCTCAAACCCAAAGAGTCTTCTTGGAAGTGCTTATAAAAGACATATAAGAGAGATAGGATAAAAATGAGAAAGGAAATGAGAGATGCATGAAAGAGTCAACAACTTGAAAAAAGAAGGAAAAAAATTCTGAAGAAAATAACTCCTTAAATAATAAAAATTAACCAAATGGAAAAAGAGATACAAAAGGCAACTAAAGAAAATCACACATTAAATATTAGAACAGGGCAAATGAAAGCTAATGACTCTGTGAGACAGGAAGAATCAAACAAACTAAAAAGAATGAACAAATTGAAGAAAATGTGAAATGCCTCATTGGAAAAAGAGCTGGCTTAGAAAATAGATCCAGAAGAGACAATTTAAAATTTATTGACCCACCTAAAGGCTATGACCAAAAAAAGAGTCTGGATATCATTCTTCAAGAGATTATTAAGGAAAACTGTCCCAATATTCTAGAAACAGAGGGGAAATATTCATTGAAAAAATCCATTGATCTCTTTTGGAAAGAGATTTAACAAAGATAACCCCAAGTTTTGAAACTCTAGAATTATAATCTCAAGGAAAAAAATAAACTATCAAACAAAAACAATTCAAATACCAAAGAGCAACAGTGAGAATTACCAAGGATCTGGCACTTTTTACAATAGAGGACTGGAGGGCCTGGAATACCATAGTCCAAAAGACAAAGGACCTAGGGTTACAACCAAGAATCAACTACCCAGTAAGACTCAGTATCATCTTTCAAGGGAGTCAATGGTGCTTTAATGAAGTAAGAGACAATCATTTTTAGTGAAAAACCAGTATTAAACAGAAAATTTAACCTATAAACACAGAACTCAAGAGAAGCTAGAAAGTTAAATAGGGAAAAAAGTATATGTATTATTTAAAGGATAAACTTGTAATGCTGGAGAAACTGAGGCAAGATAGAGATTAGAGAGTTTTTAATATTTTATTTGAGAGGGAGAGATTGTGCTGGGGCAAAACAAGATCCATGTTGCCCTCAGTGCTGAACAAGTCTCAAAGTATCCAGCAATGAGTGAAGAATTCCAGGGATCTTTATAGGGTTCCAGCGATCAGGAGAGACAAAGGCAGAGGAGAGGGGAGTAGAGCACAGGTGAGTGGACCATAATTCAGTTCTGACAGGTTGGGGGTGAAGACCATAAATTTTGATAAGAGGATAGGCTAGGACCCCTGAGATTGAGATAGGAGATATGCTTACCTATCTCTAAATAACTCAGCTGCAATTTATGGCTCTATGGAATGCTAATGGCCAGGGCAAGTTATCTCTGTCCTTAATTTAATGGTCCAAGAGAAAAATAAAAGATTTTCTTGTTCTTAATTAGCACATGGAAGCCAAGTGGTTTAAAGAGATATCAATGTATATTTCAGAAAACTGAAATATTCTACTCCCTAAAAAAAAAAAAAAGGACTTATGACAGTAAGTGGCAGATGTTCTCAACAAGAATTCAGGCCAACTTATGAATCCAAAAGAGATTTTTAAAAAGGAAAAGAATTTACACATACAAAAATATTTATAGCAGCTCTTTTCTCAGGGCAAAGAATTGGAAATTGAGGGGATACCCATAAATTGGAGAATGGCTGAATAAATTGTGGTATGTGATTATGATAGTATGTTATTGTTCTATAAGAAATGTTAAACATGATGCCATCAGAAAAACCTGCCAAATCCTCCATGAGCTCAAGCAAAATGAAACGTTGTGTATATATAGTAATAGCAAAATTGTGGGATTATCAACCGTGAATGTCTGCTATTCTCAGCAAAACAATGATCCAATACTGCTCTGAAGGATTTAAGATGAAAAATCCTACCTGTACTCAGAGAAAGAACTGATTGTATCTGAATACAGAGTGAAACATACTTTTTAAAAACCTTTTTTTTTTTGAGGGTTTTTTTTGGGGAGGGAGATACATGTTTCCTTTTGCAAGATGACTCATGGAAGTGTTCTACATAACTTCACATGTGTCTTCTCAATGGGGAGGTGTGTAAATAGAAAGGAAGGGAATCTATAACTCAAAGTTTTAGAAACAAATATAAAAAATTGTTTTACATGTAATTGGGGAAAATAAAAAAAAAATAAGACATGGTAAAAATCTAGGCCAACTGATATAGATAGAGTGGAACTCAAAAGGAGAGAGTATGTTGAATGAAGGTTTCAAAGAGACAGTCTGGAAGTGACAGTGAGGAACAATGAGTAAATATACTCCTTGCATGGACTCAGCTAGTTATTACTGTATGACTTTTTCTATAACCTTAGTAGGATTAGAGAAAGTGGGTGATGGAAGTATTTTTGAATTGGCTCAATGTTATGAAGCATGATAGAAAAAGCACTCCTTATTGGTGAGGCTGGCCAAAATGATGCAGTATATTTTAGAAGGATTCAGGTTTTATGAACATGAAATGGAAACAATGAAATAAGGAAATCTAGGATTAAACAGGGTTTATTAAAATAGAGGAGCATTCCAGAGGTCACAATAGCATGGTAAGTGGAAGACAATATTGGATTTGGAGGTGCAGAATTAAGGTATGGAGATAGTATCAGCCAGAAAGGCTTTTCCTTCAGTATAAAGTGACTCTATATTGGATATAAAATCATAAGGTGGAAGAAGGAAGACAAGGTGATCAGCACCTCTATCATTCAAGTTACAATAGTGAATAAACATGCTAGTGGTGCTGGAGCAGTGATTTTAGATTCTGTGATTTGTTACTTCTCACAGTAGACAACTGGGAGGAGGGCACTATAACCTGGTGACCAGAGATGATAGGGTATTCTGTATGGATATCTAAGTCCCTAAGTATCTGTACTTTGGTCAAAGTCATAGGGACATTATATATACCTAGAAGATATCTCACATGTGGAAGCATCTTATTCTCTGAATGTAAAATCTGCCAAGTATCAATGGTTGCTCAAGAGTCTGAATCCATGGCAAATAAAGAAATAATCTCTAATAGATATGAAAGTGTCTTGCTACAGCTCCATTATCATCTCTGGTTCCCTGAAATTTGTGACCACTGCACTTTGGATTCATGCTCTTAATATTAGCTTTTAGCTAAGATATCTTAGCTCTGTATCTTATGGTTACCAGACTCTGAAGAGTAGCAGTGCTAAATGAAATGATTGTAGTGATTGGATAATCAGGGCTTGACTGAACTTACAGTCAGTGTCTCATATCAACAATCATTCAATGTCCAATCTCCAAAGAGTTAGAAATTTAAGCTTTCTATTATATTTGGCATCCTGAAATTCAGAATATCTAATTAATATTATTAGAATCTCTGATGGATATGAATTTCCTTCACTTCAGCTCCTTAAGTGCCAAGATCTTAGCCTAATGTTGATAGTATTCTTAATGGATTGATATCTGACCTATTTGGTTAGCCAAGTAGGATTCTGAACTAAACAGAGTTTCTGTTGTTACTGGTCCAGCAGGATCCTGAAATGAAAAACTTCGAAGTAAATTTTTTTTTCTTATTTTTGGAGATGTGTATACTGTAGATTGAAATATTTACTTGCAGGAGACAAATATAGGGAGAACAATTCTCTTTTCATAAATCCTTTGCAGTCCCTGAGAAACCATTCCTACTCTGAGATGTGGAGTTGATGGGAAGTTATCTGGACAGTGAAGGTGGATGAAAAAAATTGAAAATTCGTTCCTCATTTGGAATTCTAACTTGATGATAGACTTCTGCAATGCTTGCAGATTTTGTAATGAAATGCATGTCTAATCAGGAAAACTGTAGTGTTCACATTCTAAGGCACTAACACAAGATGGCAGTGTTTCCATTTCCCTTCAGAGACTGAGAAACTGAATCTGGGACTGGATAGGATGGTTGTGGTTGTATATGATATGAAGAGAGTGGAGACTGCATTTAATTGGTTGGCAGAAGTTTGATAAAACCTTGTTTTAGAAATAGAAGAGCACTCAGAAAAGAAAGATAATTTCTTTGAAATTGGAAGGCTTCGAAGGTTCTATTCATAAGATAGGAGCCAGAACAGAATCTTCCATCTGGATGGGAGAAAACCAAATGGAGAATGTCCCAGGAGTTTCACTGTTGATCCTGTAGTTTCAGCTATGCTGTGAGTCAAGAGGGAACATTTTCTACAAGGCTGGGAGGAAAGAAACAACAACTTAGTCTTGTTCATCTGGGGTGGTTGTGGTGAAGATGGTAGTGATTATTCTGGGATTTCCCATAGAGCCTATGGAAGACAAATATCAATTCTGGAGGATTCTGGCTGATTGACTCACGTCTTGTCTCTATCACTTTCTTTTTGAACAGGGACGAGTGGCCAACATCCTGTGGATCAGAGACCTCCTTTCCTGAGAGTCCAAGAAAATGAGGGCTACAGTCTGAAATGTATTTATTCTAGGACTATCAGAAATTCCCAGTGGTATAAACAAAAGCCTGGGAAAGGGCTTCAGCCTTGATGCTAATGCATTTAAATGAGAGAGAGAATGAATGGAATAGCTTCCTGCACATGCAAGACTCAAGGTTTGCAGTATAAGTGACACATGATCTTTCCCTAGATATTTTCAATCTGCACATTAGTCTTTAGGCAGATTCACTAACCAGGGGCCCTAAGCCAAGGGATAACGTTATTTGATAGGGAGAACATAAATAACTTAGGCTGTTGGATAAGTCATATCTTTAGATAGCCAGGATGTGTGTGTATGCATGTGTATATAAGCACATATATACACATACATACACACATATGGGCACACACATACATGGAGTCAAGAGACTTGGGTACTGCCACTAACATATTGTGTGCCTATACTGCTAAGATAGAAGTAAAGGTCCAATATGTAACAAAATATGCATAGCAGTACATTTAGAGACTCATAATCTGATGAATGTCTGACAATTATAATTATATTAGATTATGAGCTGCTCCATTAGATTTTAGGTTTGAGGGTCTTTTGCCTCTTTTTGTATTCTTGGGATTTAGCTTAATGTTTGGCACATAATAGGTACCCAACAAATATGTTTTGATTCCTTAATTATGTATATGTAATATTATTTTAGAATAAGAAATGACAAATCAGTGTGATTGAAGGGATTGACAACCAGCCTCAAAGTCAATCCTCCCTCTATCCCCACTTGTCTCATGCTGACTCTGTGACTGTGGGCAAGTCACTTAATTTTTCAGTGCCCTAAGCACTTTCTAAGAGTATAAGTTACAGAGTAGATGATGATAGGCATTAATAGAGGGACCTACCTCATTGATAGTTTCTTACTCTAATTAAACAACAGGTCCAGAAAAAAACAAAAAGAAATAAAGAAAATGAAAAATTCATACAAATATGCAATTTGTACAAATTGATGCAAGAATGATAGAAGCTAAGCCAGAAAAATCCCTCAATGGTTCCCCCTCTGCCTTGACTATAAAATATAAAACTCATTGGCCCTTATTTAATGCCTTCTACAGTCTGGCTTCTACCTACTTTTCCTGCCCTTTCCCATACTTCTTCTACTTATGTATATTTTGTTACAGCTGGACTGAATTATCTGCTGTTCTCAGAGTTTGTGTCACCTTCTACACAAACCTCCCTTGATTGTCTCTTTCTGCTGCCTTTATTTAGCATTCTGTCTTCAATTTTTCTTGTACAATGCTAATTTGTATACCTTCAAGAAGCAGCTAGATGGTGTAGTGAATATAGTCTTGGACCTGAAATCATGAAGGTGAAATCAAATATTATTTCTGGTATTGCTACTTGTCTGACTTTGGATAAGTCACCTAATCTAGTTATAAAACAGAGACAATAATAGCATCTATGCCCAAGTGTTGTGAGAATAACAAATTAATATGTGTAATGCGTGTTGCAAAACTTAAAGTATTCTATGAAATCAATTTATTATTAATATTATTTTCTCCAGTGAAATGTAGCTTCCAGGGTAGGAACTGGTTCATTTCTGTCTTTGTATCCCTAACACCTAGCATGGTGCCAATTACATAGGAAGGACTTAATAAGTATTTGCTGAATTGATTTGTTGGATTAAATATTTATCTTTTAAAAAAACATTGGTCATGGAATTTGACTATTTGATGGTCTACCTCTGCATAGAGAACTGATTATCACACTACTCCTACATCATTAAAAAGTAATTTCATTTCTGTTAAGATACAATCAGTTTGGGTTTTGTGTTAACCATGTCCAGTCCTTCCCTCCTCTCTTCTAGTAAACATTCATGGCATAAAAGCATGTATTTTAATAGCTTGTTTAAATGAGTCAGGTGGCTCTATTTTAATTACATGCCATATCTTTTCATCTTTATCTTTGTTATTTGACATTGATACAGGAATGGTTTCCTCTCTTATAACTAGCTGTTGCTTTTTCACTTACAGTAAATTTCTCTCTAAAATGAGCTTCCTGTTCCCCTGTTTAATGGTTCTTGACTTTTGAGAAAGAATTTGTGCTGGAGGAGCATTCTGGGAAAATGGTGGGCTAAGTTGGTAAATTTCAAGATCTCCCGATTTTCCTCACAAATAGAACAAATTTGCTCCTCAGGGTGAACATAGACTGATGAAAAATCAAGAAGACTTGGAGCAGAATAGGATATTTGAATAAAGATCCCAGTCTGGGATTGTCTGAAGTGCAAACACCTTCAGGATAGCTCCTCAGAAACACCACATGGGGACCCCTCGGGCTAACTGGGTTTCACTTGGAGTCCCTGCAGGAGCCACAGATATTTTCATGTTTCAGATGGTTTGTGGAGTCAGGGTCTGAGTCTGGGAAGATTGAGGGAACCTCAGCTGATTGGGAACACCAGGTCCAGCTGTGCTGCTGAGACTCCACCCTGGGCTAAAAGGAACCAGCACTTGGTGAATGCAGAAGCAGCATGGCAGAAGCACTGTTGGCTGTGGGCACTTGCAAGAGGGTGGATCTTGGTTGGGAGTTTATGTTCAACGGAAAGAGCTGAATGAAAACTTAAGGCACTATTTCCCCATCCCATGATTACAGGTGCTTACACTAATACATCTTATTTTTTAAAAAATGAACTGGCAAAAAAAGAACCCCACCATTGAAACATATTATGTGAACAGGAAAGATGAAGGTTCTTTAGAGGAGATCACTTTAGGAAAAAAACAAAAACAACAACAAAAAAACTTCTATTCCAAAGAGTAATATAAAATAAATGGCTTCCTATCCAGGGGGAATTTATAGAAGAATTCAAAAATCAAATGAGACTCATTGAGGAAAAACTAAAAAGAAAAATAAAAACCTTCCAAGAAAAACAAGAAGATTGTGAAAAAAAGTTAACCAATTAGAAAAGGAGGTACAAACTCTCAAAAATGAAAATAAATCTTTGAAAATTTGAATTGGACAAGAGGAAGTCAGTGAAGCTATGAGAGACTATGACATAACAAAACAGATTATAAAGAATGAAAATAGAACAGAATGTGAAACATTTTATTAAAAAATGACAAATCTGGAGAACAGATCAAGAAGAAGAAATATAAGAAGAATTTAATTGCCCAAAAACTCTGACCAAAAAGAGAACCTTGATAAAATAATGCAAGAAATAATTTAAAAAATTGTTCTGAAGTGATAGAACATGAGAGGAAAGTAGAAATAGAAAAGAACCCACTTATCACCACTTCAAAGAAATCCTTTGTGGGAAACATAGGTATATTGCAAAATTTTGAATCCCCCCCAGATCAAAGAGAAATTTTTTCAAGAAACAAGAAAAAAAAACTCAAATATGCTGGAGCGAGAATTAGAATTACACAAGACTTAGTAGCAGCTATAATACAAGACTGCAGGTCCTAGAATAATATTTCCAGACAATCAAGAGAGCTAGGCCAAATATCACATACACAAAAATTATTTATAATTTTAAATGAGAAAAAAATAGACATTCAACAAACCTGCAGATTTTCAGGACTTTCCATCAACCAAACTTTAATGGAAACCAAAATTTAATGGAAAATTTAACATATAAGAGCCAACATAAAAGATCAGTTTTAAAGAAATTTAATATGGTCAAATGGTTTAAACATAGACAAATTATTTGTGTTTTTATATATGTATAGTATATGTGTATGGTACAAATCAACAATAGAATAGTTCAAAGGAAAGACTGGCAGAGTTAAAGTAAAAATAGTAATCATGTTATACAAATGAAGTTCAAAGAAAGAATAGACACAGACACATGAGAAGGGGTATGAGGGCTCATAATTCTGAAGACCTACTCACATTGGGAATGGGTTCAATTGTCAACACTACATATATACCATGAAGAGAATAGTACCCTCCAAAATCTATAAAGAAATAAGGGGGAAGGATGGGTGGAAGGGGAAGCAAAAAACAAGGGAGTGATCCTTGGGTGAGGGAAGATTAAGTAATAGTAAAGCAAGTTAGGGAGCAGAATTTAATTAAAGAGTCAGCAGGGATAGAAAAGATGTGTATGTGGGCTATATGTATGTGTATGAGTGAATTTATGTATGTATATATCTACATATGTATACATAAATATATCTTTTCTTAAATGTAGTTTGCTTGAGGGTGGGGGGGTATGAAAAGAAGAAAAAAGAATACAGTATATAAGGTGTATAGCAGAGAACCAAAGAACTATTTAAAAGGAAGCAAAGAAAAACGAGCATTCATGAATATAATTTCTTCTCCTAATTATATATACACTTTCTTGATCTGGCTATTTGTTGTTATATATTTTGAATTCTCCCTGATATTCTGCTGGGCATATGACAGTGTTCTCTTTTGTTTTGCTTTATCTTGCTTTGTATTTCTTTTCTTTTTTCTTTATTTTTTCAATTAAAATTTTTTAAAAAGGAAAAAAATTATTTGTGCTATATAGACATGACCCTTCTGTATGGTTTACAAGCCTTTGACTTTTTTTGGGATATCAATCCTTAGTCATATTTTCCAAATTTTTTTGACCATCTTTTCCTTCTTACTTTTTTTTTCAGGTTCCTTTATGTTATTTTAGTTTGGTGGGTCCTGTAAAGTTCTTATAATTTCTCTGTTTTTTTTTTATCCTTTGCAACATGTGTTGGCATGCAAACACATTTTTCTTTTTGTTTTTGGTCATCATGAACACTTCAAAGAAATATATCAATTATCCCATGAGTTGCTCTTTTTTTCCCTTAGGACATGTAATAAAACAACTCTTTCAGCAATTTTGATATTTTCTTGAATAATAAACTGTGGACCATACTTTCATTGAGTAAATGTGTCTCTCCACTCTAATCCATCCTTCATCTGGCTGTCCAAATCATTTCTCTAAAGCATAAATCTGACTACCTTACCGCCACCCCATCCCCACATCTCCCCTCACCCACCCAAGAAACTCCAATGGCTCCTTAGTATCTCTATGATAAAAAGGTAAACTTTTTGAGGGATTAGTATTGAATAATTTTCACAATCTGCTTTCCATCTACTTTTTTAGCCTTATTTTACATCACTCCTTTTATGCAGTCTGTGATCCTGCCAGACTGATTTTCTTGCCTTTCCTCCTGCAAGATATTATAGAATAGCATTAATTTCCCATTTCTGAAGGTATCTCCAATTTCTGCAATGCACTTTTCTTATCAGTGCCTGTTAAAATTACTCATTTGTTTCAAAAGTAGGCATCTTCATGAAGACTTTTAGAAAGTCTGTCTTGATCCTTTCAGCTTCTAGGGCTCCTCTCTTTATATATTTTGTATATCTAGGTGCATGTTTTCTTCCATAATTGAAGGTAAACTCCTTAAGATTCATGAATGTTTCACTTTTGTTTTTGCTTTCTTAGTGTCTGGCATAAAGCTCGACACATTGTAAGCATTTAATGAATGCCTTTTGATTATTTAGGATACCACTTCTTTAGCTCTTTTTATTCTTTTAAAGGATGAATATTTTCAGTTTTTTCTGTAGTTTATTGATTAATTGTTGATGAGACTAGTAACTCATCTTTTGAATACCCACTGTTAAACTAATGTTTACAGTCTAAAACTAATGAAACAGACATTAAAAGACTAATGCTAAACTGTGACTTCCTAGAAATTTGGGTTCTTTGCACTATAAAATCTCTTCATGATCCAGGGCCATTGGTCCTTCTACTTCTCTCTCTACACTTTAATCATGCAGTGTCTATTGATATACCATCTCCCTCTAGAACATCATTTCCTCCCCTGACTTAACTAACCAGTCTTTGGTAGTCTTGGGAACTGAAGACTATTCTTTTTTTATATTTTAATAGTTTTTATTTGCCAGATATATGCATGAGTAATTTTACAACATTGACAATTGCCAAACCTTCTGCTCCAATTTTCCCATTCCTTCCCACCCCCCAGATGGCAGGTTGACCAATACATGTTAAATATGTTAGACTATAAATTAAATACAGTATACGTATACATGTCCAAACAGTTGTTTTGCTGTACAAAAAGAATCGGACTTTGAAATAGTGTACAAAATGCAGGCGGACAAAATTAGAGGGATTGGGAATTCTATGAAGTGGTTCACATAGTCATCTCCCAGAGTTCTTTCTCTGAGTGTAGCTGGTTCAGTTCATTACTGCTCTGTTGGAACTGATTTGGTTCATCTCATTGTTGAAGATGGCCATGTCCATCAGAATTGATCATCATACAGTATTGTTGTTGAAGTATACAATGATCTCCTGACCTGCTCGTTTCACTCAGCATCAGGAACTGAAGACTATTGTTGCATTATATTTAAATAAATCTAATAAACTAAATTTAATAAATACTGATCAAAATATATGGTATTCAAGGTAACAGAAATTCTGGGTCACAAAACTGCCCAGGGAACAAACTGGGTATTGTTAACTCTTCTGAACCTTCCTTCTAGCTTTTTTCATGATAAAATGATAAACATCCTATGTCTATTAGGAAGGAAAGGGGAAGGTAAAATCTGACTAGGCAAGTAGAAAGGAAGAGGAGCAATAGAAACAACCTCTGCATCCTTAGTATTTGGAAGTAAAAGGGAAGCATAAGAGAGTTAGACATAAAGGGGTTGAAGAAAAAGTACCTATTTTTATAAAGAAAACTGAGGGAAGAGGGTGGGGATGGAAAGCCCAACAAGGCAGAGAAAATCCTTTGAATTAATTAGTTATGGACAAAACTGGGAAGGACATGCCTATACTGTAGGTCCTGAAACTGTAGCTTGAAGAAACTGGAAGTATCACTGCTCTAAGCCATATGTATGCTTTTCTATGGCTAGAAGCTCCTGAGACTATATCTCCTCTGAGAATAGCTGGACCGATTCCTGTGCCCTCCTTTGATCTTAACTAACCAAGGAGATATCTGGGAAAAGGAGAACAAAGGTGATATTTGATTTATCTCTGGCAACTCAAAGTTACCCAAATAGTTTTAAACTAAATTATGCAAGACAATCAGAGATTTTATATTTATTATAGTATAAAAGAGTGGACTCACAAGTACAGTCATATCTTGGAGGCTATTCAATAAGTAATACTCTTTATAACTTATATTTTGTCTCACTAAAAGAGTTTCTCCAGGATCATTAGATCATGGTTTTATTTTAGCTCTCTTCTAATGGTACTTTCATAAGTAATTGGAACTACCAAGGAATGTGAACATAAAATATATTTATTGCATATGGCATATGAAAAAAAAAAGAAAATGTACACTAGAATGTGATTATAAGAGAAACAATTATTAACTCCTTCTTGGTGAATGAGTTTCTTTCCTTCTAGATTACTGTGGTTTCTCTTTATTCATTCCCCCCAGTAGGGGAAGTCCACATAGCCTGAATTCTCTAATATCACAGTTTTTGTGGCCAATATTGTGGCACCTTTATGAAGAGAGTGCTACCTGTGTATTGAAATTGACAATATTTTAAAAAGAAAAAAGGAACACCCACTTTATCCTGGCTTTCAGTTATTCCATTTGTCTCATTGATGGCATCATCTTTTATTGCCATTATACATTTTTATATAGAATTTCTGGTTCATGAAACTGGTCCTATCATTCCTTGTTTATATATTAGTCACTGCTAACATGAAGACCAATAACTATCTTCTCTTTTCATTGGCATTGATTCACTTTTCTAACTGCTGCCATTTCTTAGAAGCTCCTTTATCTTTCTCTTGTTTATTCCTCTCACCAATCTCTGCTTAGTCACTTTCTGGAACATGCACTCTAGGTTCACAGAATTATGGGAAATTTATTTCTTATTTCTTATCATGGAAAATTATTATTTCCTATCATGTAATAATGTGTCTTCTTATCTTCTTTTCCTTGGGAGCATATTGAAGGGAAAGGAAGGAAAGCCCATTTTTTTCTGACTTTCAGAAGATCTTGTGGAAATATTTTTAGGTTATGAGGACAAATTTCTGGGTCATTATCACCTTATCCTCCAACCTTATGTCCTCAGTCCACTGAGGAAGTGACTAGTTTTGCCAATATTATAGAACTTTCATGATTGGCCCATTACTTCTTCAGACCTTGGGCACATTCCTTTATAATACTAATAAAGGGAATAAAATAGAAATAGGAAAGTTACTCAGTATGTTTTTTACACATACTAACTAGGGTAAAACAAGCCCAACAAAAACCATGATTCTATGAATAAAACAATTATAGGTGAACCAGAAAATATATACCTCTACATTGGAATGCATTCTTTGATACTTAGTGGTTATACTTTAGGCATTCATCAGTCATTCTCACTGCTTCTCTTCATGTTTTCTGCCATTCCATTTGAACAATAGGGGCCAAATCTGACCAACATTTTTGGAAATGTGACTGGAGTGGAGTATAAGATTTTAGTAAGATTTTTGTATAAATAATCCACCCTATTACCTATGTTCAAATGGGTAGGGACTTTGTCTTACTGTAGTTTTAACAAATCTCTTCAGGACCTCACATGGTGCTCTAAACATAGCAAGTACTTAATAAAATCATCAATGAATGAATTGAATTGAATTAGTTTCCTCTCTAGTTCATTATCTTGACCATAAGAGGAGTTGGTGTTCTTAATTATATTTTAAATGTAAATAATTTCCCATGGTATGCCAACTTATTAGCACAAATTCATTCTTCTATTTTTGGTACAACTTTTTTTCACTACAAATTGCTAGAACTCAGACTGAGGCAAAGTTCTAATATATAAAAGAGGAATCCTAAGCAAGTCCATTGTTAAGCTAAGACAATATTCTTAACATTTTCAAAGAAGAATCCTCCCTTCAAAGAGAAATCCTCTCATATTCAACTAGCCATGATCTGTGCTCCTGTAATCTAATATTTTTTGTGTGATGCAGTGAGATGAACTATAAGGGGACCTTAACACAGGAAGGGGCCTGTGTCTGCCTATTTTTTGGAGGAGAACTTTTGCCCAGACAAAATTGCCCAGACAGGATAACATTTTTGTTATCCTGTTCCGATAACAAAGAGACAGATCAAATTCCAGTTATATTTCTAGTTTCCCATCACTTAACAAAATAAAACCAAAACCAGGTTCTTGTAACTAGAAAAATGAGGAAGGGAAGATCACAGAAAAATGGTGACCCTATAAAGTGCCCTTTGGCTATTCTGCTAAATGAAGCAACAAGTTTAAATTTCCAATAGTTGCAGGTATAAAGAACCCAGAAAAGATGATGGAAACTTCAAAGACTTTATAACCTTCCCGGAGAAATTTCATTAACTGTATGAATCTCATGGGAACCCACCTCTTATCTCCTTTCCATGTCTCTGCCATTCATAGTCTCTCTACTGAGTTGTTACATGAGCCTTGCACATAAAAGCATGCAACAAATGCATTGATTGATTAAATTCAATGTGCATTTATTCAAATTTATTCCATCAAATGACTTACACAAAGTAATGTAAGTCACACATTAAGTAATTTGATAAATGCATATTGGATTCAATCAATCAATGCATTTGTTGAGTGTCTTTATGTGCAAGACTCATATGACTACTCAACAAAGAGATTGTTACCTCTATGAATGGCAGAGATATGGAAAGGAGATGATGGTGAGGATCCCATGAGATTCATTTAGTTAATGAAACTTCTCCATAGAGGTTACAATGTCCTTGGGGCTTCCTTAATCTCTTTTGGTTACTACTGGTACATCAAACTCCCTATAGATAGAGATAGAGAAACTACCTAATTAGAGAATAAATAATAGAGTAGAATAGATAGAGAAGCTCAGCACTTGGACAGACAAAGATGAAAGACAATATCTTGATATATTCATGTAAGAAAGGGCAAGTGAAGAAAGACTAATTGCTGTCCTGAACTGCATTACTTACCACAGTTTTTCTGTCTATTGAAGAGTAGAGATTCAGCTAGCTATGCTGCTACAACACCAAATTACTTAGTTTGTTGGACTGTCTGTATTTCTGCCATAGAACCTTTGGCATTTGATAACAGATATTTGCAATGCTACCTCTTTTTGCAAAGAAAAATTCTTGTATGTTGTAATAGGGATATGGACTGGACCTGTTATTCTGCTGATTTAGGAAACTTCTTTACCCATGTAGATGATACCTTCTTTACATTTTATAGTATCAGAGAGTTGCTAAGAACACTGAGAAAATAAGTGATTTTCTTGGAGTCACATATCTAGTATATATCAGATGTGGGACTTGAAGCCAGATCTTGCTAGCTTTGAGACCAGCCCACTTTTCACTATACCTACTGTCTCTGTATGTCTTACTTTTTTTTTTAATCAGATTTTTATACTATCTTTTGGATAGAAAATGGACAATATGCTGGCTCTTAGACTCTGAAGATCTTGTCTGATATCATTACAGAGAGGAGTAAATTTTGTAAATTTTTGAAAGTACATTTCATTGCTAAAATTTTGTAGAAAGATGACGTAGAGATCTTGAATACATTTGGCATGATTTGTGAATATTTTCCCCCTTAGATTCTGTTTGGAGATAAGAGAGAATACAAAAAGTCAATGAATATTGTATAGACTCTCATGGGGGGCAGAAATCAAAATTCATTTACACTTTATATTCATAACATCTCCGAGGATCTTATCACAGATGAATTCACTGAAATTTCTTTTGATTTTTCTATCAATCTCCCTTCATTTCCAAAAACTCTTCAATGTTAATTTTAAAAACAAAGGGCATAAAAAAGAACTCTAACAATATTCGAGTATATTCATCTATATTGACAGGTGTTATCTCAATCAATTTCTAGGGAAATGATGAAACTAAAAGGAGGATAAGCATAGGCTATGTCTGTGGAAGTATGATGTGACTAATGTAGGTTTGTCATACTTAGAAATCTCATTTCCTGTTGTGTGGTAGGAGTGTCATGGAACTCCAATAATCTACATAAAATCTCATTATATAGGGATTGGGGTTGAGACTTGAGTTTCAAAAAAGAACCAAACAAGATTTTTTGTAACATGTCACTCTCCACTCTAATAAGGGTAATCATTCTCTCCATCTTTCTTGGTAAGGACTACAAACATGGTACAACACAAAGTGTAGGCTCTGGTGAAATAAGAAGCTGATTATATTTGTCAATAGGGAAGGATGATGGGAAGCAAAATTTTTTTTCACTTAATTCCCTAAGAATTCAATTGGGACCAACTCTCTGTGGGCCATAGCAAAGGATGAATGCTTTGTTCTTTCTCTTTCTTTCAAGAGACAGCATAGCTGATGAGGTCATTCAACTACAGTCAGTAATATCTGGACAGGAGAGAGAAGCTGTGACTCTGAATTGCGAATATGACATTGGTGACCGTAATTATGCTCTGGCTGGTTCAAACAGCCTCCCAGTAGGGAGATGATTTTCCTTATTCTTTAAGAATCTTATAACTCACAATACGCAAGGAAAGATAGATACTCAATGAACTTCCAGAAATCTGACAAATTCATCAATCTTACCATCTCAACATTACAGCTGGGGGATTCAGCAATATATTTTTGTGCTCTCTATAAGTGCACAATGATCAGTGTGATAGGAAAAGAAGTACAGAAACATGAGGGCCTCCAGGGGAAACATGAAAGCCTAGATAGGAAGATACAAGTTTTTTTTTTTTTTTTTTTTTTTTCCCTACCATGGCTGGGGATGTTGAGAAGAAAGTGATTTCATTCTTTTAAAAAATACCCTCAAAGCTTTGCTTGGAGAGCAAGGTCCAGAAGCCATATTCCCTTAAGAGCATTCTTGCCTTTAAATCTTTCACCTGATAGAGATTATAGGGAAGAGTTTGCTGAAATGGAATGAAATCTGGTGATGATCATATTGGACAGACAAGCTAAGGAAATCCAGAATCACATCTGATTAATAACAAGTATAGCTAGTGATTATGGAGCATCTTAAGGTTGCAAAGTGCTTTACACATATTACCTCATGTGGTTAGGAAAACTGAGGCGGAGAGGTTGAACCACTTGCTCAGGGTCCTTCAGCTACTAAATCTGAGTCAGACTTTGAATTCAGACTTTCCTGATTCCATATCCAATGTTCTCTGCACTGCCACGTGGGTGTTTTTCATAATGAGTCCTTCATTATAAATTGTTGAATTTTTAGATTTGGGATGACCCTGATAATCACTCTTCTGATTACTCTTCATGATATATCATTGTTCTACTATGAATGGCTGTCATGAAGTTATAGAATAAATGATACCAGTGGGACACTTCCTTAGAGATTCCAAACTTCTTCATTTGCTTTACAACCAGAGGTATGCTGCAGTCAGCTCATTTCAGAGTAGATTTCCAATTTGAATTTCCAATATGAATATTTATATCTTGAAAATTGGCAGATGCCACAAACCAGGGCTTGACTTACTGTTTTGTTGATTATTTACATTTAAGACGGTAATAGAAAAATTGTTAATAATGCAGATTAAATTTTAAAATGTGTTATGCACACATTTCCTCCTATAGAACCAATTAATAAACATTTATGAATACTTTTCTATTTATAATTTGTTTTATTTGCTGGGTCATAAACTATAGTAGGTCAGCGTGGAAGACATGAGCTCCTCAAGATCACAAAGTTTAAAATAAGGGGGATATTGGAAATAATCTAATATAGTCTCTCATTTTACATTTGAGGAAATTGAGTCATATAGATATTAAATAACTTGATCATGGTCATATAGGTAGTAAATAGCAGAGCCAGAATTTGAACCCAGATTCTTTTCCTTTAAATTCTGTATTCTACACTATATTGTCTCCAGATCATTCTGAACTGGAGCATACTCTTGTTCTACATTCTAATTCAATACTGAAATCAGTTTTGCCCAACATGTCACTCCACTATAGATTCCAAATAGGTGGCACAGTGTATAGAGTTATAGGCCTAGATTCATGACGATTGAAATCTTTTTGGAAGAGTTCAAATCTTTCTTCCAATACTATATAGTTGTGTGACTTCATTTAGCCTTGGAATCTCAGGTTGGCAACACTAGTCATATTAGACTTTTTTTTCCTTCTTAAAAAAAAAAAAAAATATATATATATATATATATATATATATATATATATATATATATTTAAAACTAAATACAAAATAAAAAAATAGAAAAAGAAAGAAAAGTAAAAAAGAAAAACAAAACAAAACAAAACATTGTCATGTGCCCAGAAGAATATCAGGTAAGATTCAAAATATGTAACAATAAATTTCCATTTTTAAAAAAGCACATATAATATTAGAAGAGATTATATTCATGATTTCACATCTTTGCTTCCTTGTAGATTATTCTTTTATTTTCCGCTATACACTTTTAACTTTATGCCTTTTTTCCTTTTTCATCTCCCCTCACATTTTCCCCAAATAGGCTACAGTTAAGCACAGATACACACACATTTATGCATGTATGTATATATTCACACATGTACAACCACACACATCTATATACATACATACATACACATTTCCACACATGTAGACATATATCTAGAACAATATCAAAATGGCTGAAATATAATGTAGATTTCTCTCTAGATTGACTTCCCCCAAGCAGGTTACAGTTAAGCATAGATATATTTATATGTACATATATATGCATATATATTCACATTTCCACACATACCTATATCTATATATATACACACATACGTATACCTACCTGTACAATATACACATATATAAACATATGCACATAGACATGCAACTAAAACAATATTAATATGGCTGAATATATGTAGATTACTAGCCTTACTTTTTTTTTCTAATAAATACTATTCCTGATCCCTGTTATACTGTTTGTGTATATTTCTTATTTCCTACACCTGCTTATTCTTTTACTTTAATTTTAATCCTTAACTTGCTTTGCTATTACTTAACCTCCTCCCTCACATGAATCCCTTCCTTATCTCTGCCCCTTATCCTTTCCCTTTCTCTTTATCCCAGTCCAATTAATCTATATACCCTATCCGACTTTCATTAATCTATCCTTCTATACTCTACCTTATTCTATATCCTCCCCTCTTATTTCTTTGTAGATTTGGGGGCTATATCCTTCATATTATCCATCTATCTATCTACCTGTCTTTCTGTTTGTCTGTCTGTCTATCTATATCTATGTATCTATGTATCAATCTATCCACCTATCTATATGTACATGTATGTATTGTTCCCTATTTAATCCATTCCTGATGTGAGTAGATTTTTAGAACTATCAGCCCTCTTCCCCCAACTAATGCCTATCTATCATTTCTTCTGCACCTCATTTGTGTGCTATAATTACTATTTTTGCCTTTTCCTAGACAGTTATTTTTTTAGTTAGCTCTGCCCCAATCTGTCTTCTGAATTTCTAAATTACTGATGTCAATCTTAGACATACAGTTTATTGTAGTTAGTATTGCAGTTATCTTTTATTGTAGTTGTTGATATAATCCTGTATAATTCTAACTGTAGCTCTAGAATATAGAATTTCTTTGCTTCCTTTTTTGATGTATTTTATTTATTTATTTATTGATTGATTGATTGATTTTAGATACATACATACATATCCGCCCTTTCCCCCATACACACGTCTTTTTTTTTTTTTTTTTTTTTTTTATCCCTGCTGACTCTTTAATTAAATTCTGCTCCATAATTTATCTTGCTATTACTTAATCTCCTCCTACTCCAGGATCCCTCCCTTGTCTTCTTGTCTCACCCTTTCCTTTCCCATCTCTGTAGTGTTGTCTGTTAAACCCATTCCCAATGTGAGTACATTTTTTCAGAATTATGAGTTTTCCTCACCCCCTCATGCCTCTGTGTGTCTATTCTTCTGCAACTCATTTGTGTAACATGATTACCATTTTTATCTTAACTCTGCTAATCTTTCTTTTGAGCTACTCTATTATTGATGTGAATCCTAAACTTATATCCTATGTTAAAAAAAAAAACAAAAACCTGTATAAACATCTTGTCCATATTGAGTTCCTTATAATTGGCTTTGATATTGGCTTTTTTATGTTAAATTTTCTTTTAAGTTGGTTGATAGTCAGTTCTAAAAATGTGTAAGTTCATCGAAGTTTCATTTTTTTCTCATTCAAAATTATAGATAATTTTGCTGGCTATGATTTTTTGGTCTCAGACTAGTTTTTTTATTGTAAATATGATTCCAGGATCTGCAATCTTTTATTGTAACCTCTGATAAGTCTTGCACAATTCTCATTGTAGCTCTAGCATATTTGAACTATTTTTTTCTTGTTTCTTGCAAAATTTTCTCTTTGATCTGGGGGGTTCAAAATTTGGCAATTTCTATTTCTACTTTCCCCTCATGTTCTGTTACTCCAGGACAATTTTCTTGTATTATTTATTACATTATTATGTCAAGGTTCTCTTTTTGGTTAGAGTTTTCTGTCAGTTCAATTATTCTTATATTTCTCTTTTTGATTTACTTTTCTTATATTTTACATGTTCTATTTTCTCCATTTTAATAATGTCATTATTTCAAGCTTCACTGGCTTGCCCTTGCCCAATTCTAATTTTCAGAGATTTATTTTCATATTTGAGACTCTGTGCCTCCTTTTCTAGTTGACTAACTTCTCCCCCTCCCCCGTAATCTTATTTTTCTTCATTGGTTTTTGTTTTTGTTTTTATTTTTATCTTTTTAGTTTTTCCTCAAAGCCTCTCATTCGAATGCCAAATTCTTTTTAAAGAATTAATTAATTGAAGAATTAAAGAATTAATCTTAAATTATTTTTTTAAGTTCTATAAATTTTCTCTGGGTAGGGAGCCATTTCACATTACTCTTTGGGGTAGAAAACTTTATTTATTTATTTATTTATTTATTTTATTAAAGTGTTCTCCTCTGAAGATGAATTCCAACCTTCCCTATTCCCATAATATGTTTCAATGGTGCGATTTTTTTTCCCTGAGGCAATTGGGGTTAAGTGACTTGCCCAGGGTCACACAGCTAGGAGTAAGTGTGTGAGGACAAATTTGAACTCACGTCCTCCTGACTTCAGGCTGGTGCTCTATCCATTGCGCCACCTAGCTGCCCCTCATATTTTTTAATGAGATATTAGTATAAGCACCTCAAATTGTGGAGTGAGGGGATGGTGCCTTAAGTTTCCCTTCAGCTTTCCACTCTGGCTAGGAACCCCAAACTATCCCACAAGTGCCCACAGCCAGCAGAGTCCCTGCCTGCTGCTTTTGCATTCATTAGGTGCTAGTTTCTTCTTGCCCAGGGCCACATCTCAACTGCACAGCTGAGTCTGGCATTCCCAATCAGCCAAGATTCACTTCATCTTACCGGACTCAAATCCTGACTTGACAAACAATTTGGGAGGTGAAAGTCTCTGTGGTTTCTGCTGAGGCTCCAGCCACATCCAGTTAGCCCGAGAAATCTCCCTTTGGTGTTTCTGTGGAGCTACTCCAGAGGTCTTTGCACTTCAGACAGGATCTTTCTTCAGATCTTCTTAGGTTATATCAGGAGGAGCCCTGTTCTGCCCCAAATCTTCTTAGTTTTTCACCAGTCTATGTCGGCCCTGAGGTGCAAATTTGTTCTATTTATGGGGGAAATCAGGAGAGCTTGAAATTTACCAACCCACTCCACCATCTTCCCAGAATCCTTTTTGTTTGTTTCTTGTAAAACTTTTTCGTTGGTCTGAATTTTCTAAATTTAGCAATAATATTCCTATGTGTTTTCCTTTTAGGATTTCTTTGAAATGATGTGTGATGGTTTTTTTTTTCTTTTTCTATTTCCCCTTTTGTTCTATCACGTCAGGACAATTTTCTTTGATTATTTCTTGTATTATTGTGTCAAGGTTCTTTATTTTTTGGTCACAGCTTTCAGGTAGTCCAATTATTCTTATCTTTTCTCTTGATCTGTTCTCCATATCTGTTGTTTTATTATATTTCACATTCTGTTCTGTTTGCATTCTTTATAGTTTGTTTTATTATTTCTTAATCTCTTATAGCTTCACTGTCTTCCCCTTGCCCTAGTTTAATTTTCAAAGAATTATTTTCTTATTTAAGACTCTGGATCTCCTTTTGTAATTAGTCTACTTTCTTTTAATTAGTTTTGTTTTTTTCTTGGATACTTCTTATTAATGCATTTATTTATTTTACTTTTTCCTCACTCTGTCTCATTTGATTTTTTCCTTTTTTTTTTTTTTGCTGAGGAAATTGAGGGTCACACAGCTAGGAAATATTACAGGCTAGATTTGAACTCAGGTCCTCCTAACTTCAGGACTGGTGCTCTATCCACTGTACCACCTAGCCCCTTCTTATTTGATCTTTTTTGACTTCTTCTATAAATTCTTTCTAGGTAAGTAGCCAGTTAATGTAAATTTTTAGGGTAGACAAGACTTTTTTTTTTTTTTTTTACCTCACTGTTCTCTGTAGATAAGCCCCAGCTTTCCTTATTCCCATAATAAGTTTCTATGATTAGATTCTTTCTCCTTTGCCTGCTCATTTTTAAAAAATGAGAGCTATTCGTGTAAACACCTCTAATAGTGGACTGAGAAGAAGGGTGCTTCTAACTTAGTTTTCCCCTTTGACTTGGAATCCAAGAATTCCATCTTCCTACAAGTGCCCACAGCTGGCATCATTCCTGCCCCATTGCTTCTGTATTCATCAAGTACATTGATTCTTTTTTGCTCAGGGCTATATCTCAGCAACACAGTTAGGCCTGGCATTTCTTATCAGCAGTTTCCCTTAGTCTTCTTGGAATCAGACGATTGCTTCCCCAGCCTGTCCAGGTGAAATTTCCTGTGGTTAATGGGGGGGGGGGCTACCCCCAAACCCAAATAGCCTCAGTACTGCTAGTTTGCAGGTTTGAGTGGAGCTAGCCTGGTGATGTTTATATTTCATACCAATTAAATCTTAGTCCTGGGGTCTTTCTTTGGTCTTCCCAGTTGCTTAGGAGGACCCTTGTTGTGCCCCACATCTTATTTGTTTTTCATTGATCTATGTTTGTCCTGAGGTGCAATTTTGTTTTGTTTGTGGGGGAAATCTGGGGAATTTTCTGATCTATTATGCTATCTCCCCAGATTCCTACTTAGAAAGAATTTTAAAAGTCCTCTTATCTAAGTCTCATATTTTACAGGTAAGCAAATTGATTAAATTAAATATTAAAATTTTTTTAAAATTTCTCAAGGTTACACCTAGTTATCAGTAGTGATAAGAATAGAATCTTATTTTCCTGACATTCATTATAGTGTTTTTTGGGGTTTTTTTTGAGAACACTTCAATATCTATATCATGTATAAAAAGAGATTGAGCTCTAGGTATGAGGTTCATGGAGGATTTACTAATGGTAGAGTGAACTCCGTTCTTGTCCATTTTTAAAAATTAGATTTAATTTCTTTCTTATGGCTATGATATTAGAACATAGCCCTCCTGTTATTTTCCATAATCTTCCTTGTATATAATCATCATATACTTCTCAATTTTGTCCCTTTTAGTTCAGCAAAAAGCTACCCTATATGGAGATATGTATTAAAACACTGGAATTAGAGCTACAAGGTTTGGGTTTAAGTTGGCTTCTTATTAGCCATGTGACCTCTATATCACATGACTAATACAATAATAATGCTCCTATTAGACATGTATATGTACCTTGATATTTTATTCATTGTAATAGGGGAAAGTACTTTGTGAACTATAAAATGCTCTCTCTCTCTCTCTATATATATATATATATGAAATTATTATTTTTATGAAATTATTATTTTCCATCATTATTGATGTCATTGTCATCATCATCATCATTATTACCACCACCATCACCACTGTCATTGTCATCTTCCTCATCCTCATGTCAAATGGGCACTTATTTAATCAGCAATATTGTCAGATCCCAATTTGCCAGGGTTTCAGTGTTCTTGACAAACTTTTAGTTCCTGTAGTGTTCTCAGGGCATAGAATCCCTTTCATATATCATTACTTTTTACTGCTGTCATCCCTCTCCAATGCTCTCATGATATGGAAAATGAATTGGACCCTGTGGGAGCTACTCTGATCATGGGATTTTTAAGTTTGTAAGGAGCTTTCACAGAAATCTAATTTGATCTCCACGTCACCTTTAAGAACTCATCAGGATAGGAAACTATGTTAAATGTCTCCTCCAAATTCACATAGCTAGAGGAGCTGAGAACTTTTAAAATTTCATTTGAGTAGCTGCCTTTTACCATATTAAAAGCAGAAGCACTGTCAAATACCAAGATTTTAAGTCAGAAGATAGGTAGCCATATCATGTAGTTTCATATAGGGGAATAAACAAAAAGGAAAGCCAAGATGGTCAATAAGTCAAAGAACAGGAAAATAAGTTCAGAAAAATAGTCATACAGAGTCTGGGAAGGAAGTTAGAACATTATATACAGTAACAGCAATATTGTTTTAAGAATGACTTTAAGCTATTAAGTCATTTTGACTATTATAAATAACCAAATAAGGGAAGAATTGACAAATGGAAATATGTATAGAATAATTATATATATATATATATATATATGTGTGTGTGTGTGTGTGTGTGTGTGTGTGTGTGTGTGTGTATGTCTAATAGTAGCCATGTGTAGGGTGATGTAGGTGAAGGGAGGGAAGAAAAAAAGTGAATGACATGATAACTTTATTATATGTTTTAGAAAGAATAGTAAATTGTACTTAATAGATTTACAATTTCATGTATAATTATATCTTTCATTAAATTACATTATAGAAATGCTTATTTTATTCAATAAATTAAAAATAAAGGAAATTTAATTGAAAAAGAAGAAAAGAGGCAAAAGTAACCTCAATGTACTAGAAGCATTTGCTTTGCAACCTTAATTGCTCTTATTTTTCCTCTGTCCTTGGCTGTTTCTTGATGTCTTACAGAAGCTATTTCGAAGTAGTTTTTATTTTTTCTTTAAAAGATTAAAATAGCTATGTCCAGTACTGGAATTAGCTCTTAAATATTTTGTATCATATCCTACCTTATCTTTGTATTTTCCCTTCTACTTTCATATTGCTTATCTATGATTTATATGCAGTTTTCAATAATTTTAAAAAATGAATTTATTGGACTAGAATGATTCCTCTCCTACATTCAAATAGATAGCTTCATAGCACGGCATCATGAAAAATTGTCTAGATTGCTTTAAAGAGTTAACCTGATTTTGCTATAACTACTCTCTCCATTTATCAGGCACCAATAAAATTCAGTTCTTTTCAACTCTTTCTTCTATCTTATTTACTTGGGCTATACCAATGAGTCAAGGACTTGGTCTATACTGGTTCTTGTCCTAATTTTTCCCAAATGAATGGAGATGTCTTAAAATGGGATTATAGTCTGCTTGCTTTACCATCTTGATTCTGTATATTTCTGTTTGAATTTTTATAGGCCTTAGCAAAAGATGAAATTTTGTAAAATAATGTGATTGATAAAATCAATGGGAACTAAGTTGGAAAATAAACAAATAACAAGAATATAATTCAACTTGACATAACTTTCAAGATTAACAAGCTCCTTCTCATTACCACCTGGCAAAACAGAGAGTGAATTTTTTAGGAGCTAGAATTTTAGTGGAAAGGGGGTGGTTTGATTTAATGTATATACCACCAACTGGAACTGTTGGGAGCCAAAACAATGGGGAGTAGACTTGGGTTGGTTTGAGTTAACCTTGCCCTCGAGTATATTGACCTAGAATCCAGCTGTGGGTCTTTTGGAGAAGGATTATATAAAATTAGCTCTAGGATTCTGCTGATAGCTGAACTCTGGGGAGCTTTCCTTATGGCTATTTTTATTTACTTTTATCTCTTTATGCATTGCTTTTATTGCCTTATGAATTGCTTCTACCAGAGGCTTTTTGAATACGTTTCCTTTAAATAAATTACTCTTTTAATCACCAGGATTTGAATAGTTTAGTGTACCAGATGTGAAACCACAAACTGGGATAGTAAGTATTATTTCCTCCATTTTGCAAATAAGGAAATTGAGATTTTTGATAGGTTTAAACACTTACTTTTTCTTGGACACCTAGCTAAAAATGACTAAAACAGGATTTGAACCCATCTCAATTACTTTTTCTATGGCACTAGAGACCACACAATCAATGCTAATGGTTTTTATTAAAAAAATGTACAAACAAGAAAGTTTTTCCAGGTATATGGAAATATAAATAAGTTCTACTGTGTGGCTTTACTGACTAGTATTCATTTTCTCAAAGCTTTAGCAGATGCAGGTACAAAAATAATGATGTGAAAGTATCACTTTACTGTTTCCACTTCCCTTGTTTAGCACACGGTAACCTATTTTACTGGAATTGAAAGTATGTTAGATGTGCAAGGAAAAATCTTCCTCAAGTATTTGTTCTCTTGTCCACAAAATTCTTTAGGCTAGATCCTTTCCAACACAGAAGTTTATGTGACATGTTTTTTCAGTGAAAATTCAATTTTTTATTCTGATCACACCCTCTGTCCACTATAATTTGTGGGGGGACTCACCAAGAGACCAGCTCTAGCCTTGGTAGTGCAGCATTTTATTATACAGAGATTAAATTTTTTTAAATTTTTTTTTTTTAAATCAAGACCATTACATCAATTCCAGAAAGAACAAAGGAATTGGGAACCCGATTTTTCCCATTTGGAGCAAAGATACTATTCTCATTTGTATTTCCTGATAGGGAAAGACTAGATCTGGGAGAGAAAAAAAAAAAGTATACAATTCTCTTTCTATAGGTCTCACTATAATTTCTAATTCTGCCATAGAGATTGCAATCTTGTCTTTGGTGGGAAAAATCAAATTTTAAACTCTAAATGTTATCTGTTGCTAGTTAAGGATGTTCCTTAACTTATTATCACAACAATGTGCTTCTGAACATGCCAAATAAAACAATATATCTTTATCCAGGAAGCACCAAAGGAAATTTAGCCATCCAAATAGAATGTCATTTCCTTATCTGAAAGGGACACTATTGATTTTAACTTATGTTAACTTCTTACCTTGTTTTAGATGTCAATAATTTCAGTGAAGCTCTATACCTCTTGCTTAGAATTACTGACTAAATATAGGAGAGCTAGAATAGACATTTTCAGACTAACATCAGAAAAATAGACTCAGGTATGCACTACTCTGCTTTAACAGGGTGTATAGGGAGTGTTGACCACATAGTTAGACATATGACTTTATTGACATTCCAAGTATTAAGTACATGATTCTGCCCATGAAAAAATTAAAAATTAAGAAGCTGTTGAATTCCAGCAGAGAGGCTATTCATTCTTTTTTTTTTTTTTTTTTTTTTTTTTTTTGCCAGGCAATTGGAGTTAAGTGATTTGCCCAAAGGTCACACAGCTAGGAAGTGTTAAATGTCTGAGGTAGAATTTGATCTCAGGTCTCCCTGACTCCACTATGCCATCTTCGTTCATTCTTGATGGATCTTAATAACTTCACCATCTATGTAGGAAGTATCAATCACTAGTCCAGCCTGAATTTTGAAAACCCCTTTCTACAGTTAGATCTGTGACTTTAGAGATGGAGCTAATGGGTGGGTAGATGATTCAGCTTGATGAGGAAATTCATAACACATAATAGATTTCTTCCTTTTTCACCTGTATTCTGCATTAATCAACTAGTTAACAATATTTTATTACGTGATTTGTTAAGATGTCAACCACTGTGCTAAGCACTTATTTCGTGCAAAGAAAAGCAAAAACAATTCCTGTCCTCAAGGAACCTGCATTCCGAGGAGACAACATGCATACAATTAGATACATACAAGATGGAGAGTAACCTTAGAGGGAAAGACATCAGTAGCTAGGAATAATGGGAAAGGTCTCCTGTAGAAGATGGTATTACAACAGGGTTTTGAGGGAAGCCATAGATTCTAATAGGTGGAAAAAAGAAGAGAAAACATCCTAAGGGTGACTGCCATTTGGAGATAAACTGATGGATATATGGATGAATAATAGGCAAAGAGGTAAAGTGGCTCCATATTCACCTGATACTGTGAAAGACATGTGCCAATACAGATCTTCTTTTACCCACAGGAAGATGAAATTCTGACACAGGGGAGTATTTAAGGAAGGACTAGGGCATTGGGGAGAAAGGAAAATGCAAAGAATAATGATGACATTGAGAAGGAATGGAGAACCTAAGTCTTAGGGATGGGAAGGATTGGATTAAAGGTGAAGTATTGTTTGAAGTACACTATCCTTGACCCAAATCCTATTACATGAAAATGCAGAGATTTCTTGGGGATGAAGATAAGAAATGAAGACCATCCAAACTAGGGAAGGAAAAGGTTAGCTTGCAGGATGCTTATTCATATCTTTTCCTTTTTTTTTTTAAACTTTTGAGTTCCAGATTCTCTCCCTTAATCCTAGCCCCAGCCCCCATTAAGAAATCATATGTGAAGTTATGTAAAACATTTCCATAAAAGTTGTGAAAGAAAACATATATCCCCTACTCTGATTAAAAAAAAAAAAGCCCTCAAGAAAAACAAAGTTAAAAAAGAGAAAGAGTATGATTCAATCTGTATTCAAACATAATCAGTTTCTTCTCTGGGTATGGATAGGATTTTTTGTCATAAGTCTTTCAGAGTAGCTGTGGATCATTGTACTGCTGAGAATAGCCAAGTCATTTACAGCTAGTCTTTCCAGAACATTGCTATTACTTTGTATACAGCACATTTCACTTTGCTTGTGTTTATGGAGGACTCTCCAAGTTACTTATATCTTTTGCCCAGTAGGGATTATGCAACATTCTAAGTGAGTGATGGTAGAAATCTAGAATTCTCTGGAATCCTGATTCTATGTTCTGGAAAGGACCTGGTGGGTAGCAATGAGTACTACCTGATAATTAAAGAAGGCTTGGAGTGAAGGAAGGGATCTGGTATGATAGCATAAGCCAGAAATACTTATAAAAATAGAAGATTATTAAGGGTTTCATCACACTGTTGACAATGCACTAAGCTATTCCCCTCTACCCTCCCTTATTATATTATAATGAATAAAATATGCTAAGTAAGCAAAAAATAAACTAACTTCTTAGCTTTGGAATTCTAGAAATTGAAATCTTGGGTACTATATTATTGAAGTATTTGTGCTATGAGCACTTCATAGTGTATTTTACCTTTATACTTCTTATTACACATGGCCTCACCCCTGCTAAAAATGCAGATGTCATTCATCACACCATTCAGTTCTTAAAATCAAATCAAGTGGAAGTCATATACTTAAAATATTACCCCAGGGATTCTTAATCTTTTTTTTTTAAGTGTGTATCAAAACCAAGCAGTCTGGTAAAATCTATAAAACCCTTCTCAGGATAATGGTTTCAAATGAATAAAAGAAAGTACATAAGATTACAAAAGGAAATATAGGAATAACAATATTTCTTTGATGCTAGGTTAAGAATCCTGGCACTAGGCTGAGTAAAGAAACTGTTCCTCTATCTACTAGCAAAACATAAAAATAGGTACATAATTCAGATAGAATGAGTAAGGAGCATGAAATCTTTTATTGGCCAAACCTATAGATAGGCAAAGAATTCATGAACAACAAAAAAAGATAGATAGGATCACAAAAAAAAAATGAATAGTTTGGATTGCATTAAATTTAAACATTTTTACGGAAACAAAACTGATACAGTCAAGACCAAAAGGAAAGCAGGCAACTGGGAAAATGTTTTTACAGCAAATTTCTCTGATAAAGATCTCATTTCTCAAATATATAAGGAACTGTACCAAATTTATAAAAGTAAGAGCTATTCTCCAGTTCATAAATGGTCAAAGGATATGAACAGGCAGTTTTTACAAGAAGAAATCAAAGCTATCCATAGTCATATGAAAAAAATGATCAAAATCACTATTGATTAAAGAATTGCATATTTATTTTAAAGCTTTTTATTTTCAAAACACATACATGGGTAATTTTTCAACAATGACCCTTGCATAACCTTGTATTTCAGATTTTCCCCTCCTCCTCCCACCCCTCCCCTAAATGGCAAGCAATCCCATACATGTTATACATGTTAAAATATGTTAAATCCAACATATGTAAACATATTTATACAATTTTCTTGCTGCACAAGAACAATTATTTCAAAAAGGAAAGTAAATGAGTAAGAAAAAATGCAAGCAAACAACCACAGAAAGAGTGAGAATGTTATGTTGTGATCCACATTCAGTTCCCACAGTCCTCTCTCTGGGTGCAGATGGCTCTCTTAGTCACAAGATCATTGGAACTGGCATCAATCATCTCATTGTTGGAAGGAGTTACATTCATCAGAATTGGTCATCGCATAATATTGATGTTGTCATGTACAATGATCTCCTGGTTCTGCTCATTTCATTTAGCATCAGTTCATGTGAATCTCTCCAAGCCTCTTTAAAATCATCCTCCTGATCATTTCTTACAGAACAATAATATTCCATAACGTTCATATACCATAACTTATTTAACCATTTCCAGCTGATGGACATCTACTCAGTTTCCAGTAAGAATTGTATATTTACAACAACACTGTGGTATCACACACCTATCATATTGTCTAACATGTTAGGAAAGAATAACAAAAGTTGGAGGAAACATAGTAAATTCAGGATTCTAAATACACTGTTGGTGAAATTGTGAACTGATCCAATCCATTGGAATTATGCCTACTGGGCTATAAAACTATCTACATCCTTTGACTTTGTAATACTACAACTATTTCTGCAGCTCAAATAGATCAAAGTAAAAAAGGATCTATATGTATGAAAGTATTTATAATAGTTCTTTTTGTGGTAGTTAACAACTAGAAGTTGAGGGGATGCCCATCAATTGGGTAATGGCTGAACTAGTTGTAGTACTATTGTTTCTGATGAAATACTATAATATGCTATAAGAAATAACAAGCAAAGTCATTTCAGAAAAAAACTGGGAAGATTATATGAACTATCGCAAAGTGAAGAGAACACATCCAAAGCACGATGTTCATATGTGAAAAACTTAGCTATTCTGATCAATACAATGATCCAAGATAATTCCAAAAGACCTATGATGAAAAATATTATCCACTTCCGGAGAGAGAGCACTGATTAACTCCTACTGTAGAATGAAATACTTTTTTCTTTTTCTTTCTTTTTCTTCTCTAACCTAATATGCAAATATGTTTTTCATGCTTTCACACTTAAAATTGTTTTCATATTTCTTGCCTTTTCAAATAAAGGGATAAGATGGAGAGAGAATTTGAAGCTCAAAAAAAAAGTTAAAATAAATAAGTAATGAATTTGATTAAAAAAAAAAAAAGAAAGAAAGAAACCTGCTTTCCAGTATCAGCTTTGCCATTAAATTTTAAGGGCTCATAGTTACTTTGGTAGAATCACTTAGCTTCTCTGAATTAAAACTTCTCAATCCTGAGAATGAGGATATACCTAGTCATAATCACACAGATAATACCTCCATCTCATTTGTTCTTTAGTCAAGCTCATATAGCAAATATCTGAACTTGTAATTATTCTCATACTGAAAAGGATTGCTAGGTATGAATTTGATAGATAAAAATCTGCAAGGGAAATCAGCTCATGAAGAATGGAAAACTCACTATAATGCAATTCTGTAGACACTAATGGAAACAATTCCAATGAGGGGGAAAATGAATAGATTTTGTCTGAAAAAACTGATGTGGATACATAGGGAAACCAATGAAAGACAGAATCAAGGGCAGGTAGAAGGATGAATAGAAAACCATGGCATGCTTTTAATAAAAGACTAATGCTCAGAATGTGCTGGGACTAGCAATGAAGCTAAAGATAAAAATGAGTTGTTCTGGAGATATCACTGTATCAAATGTCAATTATTTTATTTCATTTTTTGTTGTTGTGGGGACTTCCCTGTGATTTCATTGATGTAGAGAACTACTGATGAGTAAGCTCTTTCTCACATAACAGGTCCTTAACTCACATGGAAAAAAGACATCTTTATTTCAAAATGATTAATTTCCTTTATAATGTTCTGTATTTTATCTTATGCACTAAAAACATTATTCACTAGACTGCCAAAGAAATCTATGACACACACAAAAAGGCTAAAGACCCTGCAATTCTAGCAGCACTAATCAGAAACTATTTGGGGGTACTGAGAAGATAATGTAATGATGGCTTACACAGTCATTTTGTGTTAGCATTAGTTGAATAGGAGTCCTTTGAACACTGAGCTCAGTTGTTTATCTATGTCTTATTACCTTTCACTAGTTAATATTACTAACATTATTTTATATTTAGGACAAAACTTGTGATTTAATCATCAGAGAGAAATCTTAATAGAAAAATTGTCACATAGTTGTGGTCTGATTAATGTTAGAGTGTTGCCTAGGTATCAAAAGATTAAATTATTTGTTCAAGATCACATAACCAGAGTGTCTTAAGAGGAGCCCTTGAACTTAGGTTTCCCAAATTCTAAAATCAGTCTTCTAGTCTTTATGCTCTGCAGATTCTTATTTCATCACCACTATCAACATCATCACTGTCATCACTGATACCACCACCACCATCATCTTTATTGTCACAAGTTTTTAAGAGGTTCTGATGGTTTTTGGAGGACAGTTGTAATAGTTGCAAAAATTGGGAAGTATCCCAGAGTGCCAACTATACTTATATTCTGCCTGAGAAGTGCCATAAAAGAGATTGTTCTGTTTAAATTTAGTTCACAATTTTGTTAATCCTTCTCTTTGTGGAGGCAAGATGTTAATTTTCTTGCTGTGACTAAGCATGTGGATAGCTCCCCTACGTTACAGATTACTGAATTATGCTCTTTGTTCCTGTATATTTAGTTCTATTTTGGATAATGTATCTTGGCCACAATGTTATAACTAGCATAATTATTGGAAAGGGAATCAGTGTATTCGTTTTTCTTCAAGGGAAGCTCAATTTCTAATTCTTCCATATGGCATTCTTCAAACTCCTTTCTCAAATTCCTTGAGCACTTCTTGGATCTTACTTTTCCTCCTTTCCTTGTATTTGCTTTATATTGTATTTAGTTATGCCATGACCATCTGGGTTAAAACAAGTTCCTTGAAGTCAAGAACTCATTTGTTTTTGTCTTTTTACCTCCAAGTGCTTAGTAGAGTTATTTGCACCTATCTTATATGCTCAATAACTGATAGGTATGCAAAATCAATCCCTTCATCAACAACCTATATCTCCAATATATCTTTAAGATAGATTAAGGTTTAGAGAGACTAAGTGACTTGCCCATAATGACAAAGCTTCTAAATGATAAAGATGAGATTTGAACCCAGGTTCTTGAATCCAAATTAAATATTACATTCACATCTGCTCCTTAGGCAGATAACTGCTTAGACATGGTGATGAGTTTGGCTGGTAGCTGCTTCTCTTTTTCTTTTTAGGTTAAAATAATTTTATCACAAAACTTTTTTAATCTTCAAAATGCATCAATACTGTTGAATATAAATGTCTTATAGTGCAGTCTATGGCAAGAAAATAAGCAGCATCATCAGTTAAATAAATAGCTTCCAAAAGGACATGGATCCTTAGCAATAGGCAATCACAAAAAATAAATATTATTATGTCAGAGACCTCATCTGCTGTCTCCTGTAGTATTTCTTATTTTAATACAGGTGCATTTCTATTGTATTCCAATCTCTTCCCCAAATTTGTAACATTGTAACATATTTCATGTATGAAAATTTAAGCATTAAAGACAAAAAAAATATAAGTGCAGATATATAAATGTATATCTATATCTGTGTGTACTCACACATATATATGCACAATAGATAATCTCTATTTTCAGTGAAAGTGAAACTTCTAGATTTATGACTTCACTGATTTGAGAAACTTCATTGGTTTGTGGAAGTTCTCTGCACTATTGCAGATCAAAATTCATTAATGACCTGTAGACTTAATTGCCTAGAGGTCTGAGAAATCAAATTACTTGCTCATAGCTACAATTTGTGTTAGTAAAGGACTTGAACCTAGCTTTTCCCTGACTTTTAGGTTCATCTTTTATCTGTAGTAGGTACTCTCCCCTGACCTATCTTTCATAATTTGCTATTTTCCCCATATCTGTATATCTAGATTATTGAAACCCATTAAATGATAGATACTGTGTGCTGCAAACACCACTCTAAGAGAGAAAGCAGCTCCAAGAACAATTTTTGTCCCTCACCCCCAAATGAAGGATGGAGAATTTGACTCACACAATACTTTATGCTGGAATCACTTGCTGATCTTTGCAACTCCATGATAACTCAAAAGATTTTCTCTTCTTACTCTGTGAAACCTAGGAGACTGTATGGAACTCTGCACTTCTTGGATGCTACTTAGCCTTTCAAGTCTTTCTACACAGTCCAAAGCCCTAACACAAAAACTATATTAAAATTTCATTATCTTCCTAGAAGACTCTTCAACCCAGTGCTGGGCTATACCATTGGCACAAAATCTGACAGGAAAATGTATCTCAAGGAAAATTTCAAATGAGCAAACACTCTGGGCCCACACAATATGAGAAATATAATCCTTTTTAGATGTGCCTGTTATACAACTACCATTATGTTATTATATATCCTTTGATTAGCAACTGGTTTGACTGGCTTTGATACCATTAAAAAATTTTCCTGATTATAGATGTCTTCAGACAATGTCCATAAATTGAGATATAATAGAGTTACAACTTGGCAGTAACTCCAAGATTCCTTCAGATCATGAATTCTCATAGTTTATCTATATTTGGAAGAAGTAATCCAATTGAAAAGGAAAAATAAGACTTGCCTCCAATTGGTTGGCAGTCATTGAGACTCTTGTATTTGCTGGAACAAAAGACAAAGTAATCAGTAAAAACAGTTCCTTTGATTGGGATTCTCAGTCAGCCTGCTGGGTTTGAGAAATGATTGCTCAGTGAAACTGGGGAATGGTTACATTCTATGGCAATCTCATCAATGGTCCTGTGGTTTCATCTGGGGTTTGAATTGAGTATTTCTGAAATGGGTTTGGGTGAAATTGTCTATAGAATAGAAGTTCAGTCTGGCTCCTCTAGGAATCTCTCTGGTGACTGTGAAAGTAAAATGTAAATTCTGGGAAGGAACAATCTGATGATCAATATCCTATTTGTTTCTCAACAGGAGAAAGTGGTCAAGACCAGGTGGAGCAGAGTCCTTCATCTTTACACATTCAGGAGGGAAAGATAATCACATTGATTTGTAGATACTCAGTGGGAACTTTTAAAGGTTGGGTGTAACACATGCATAATCCTGGAGAAGACCCTGAAATTTTGTTTCCTATGTTTTCAGAGAGGGTTGAAAAGAATAAATATCATAGCTCCTTGGGAATCCTGACACTTTAGCCCAAGGACTCTAGCACCTATCTCTATGGTACAAGAACATTGTTCCCTTAGGTACATGTATCCTGTATGTAACTCTTGGAATTTGGGCTCTAGCATCCAGGACAGAAGTATGTGCTTTATTCTTTCTATTTTAAAAGGAAAATATATACATCAAAGGAGGTTTCAGAATTGATAAGTTGTTATGTATCAAACTTTCTAGGACAGTTAGAAAGAAGAGAAAAAGGAGATTCAGATTTCTATTGCAGTGGAAAGAGTACTGCCTCTCAAATAAGAGGACTTGGATTCCATTCCCAAATTTGCTGTTTACTACCTATATAATCTTGAGCAACTCATTTAATTTTTCTGGCCTTTAGTTTAGTCAATGGGAGAGTGGGCTATTCTCTGAACACAGTGGAAGTATATAGACCTAAGAACATACAAGGAGCACACATGGACATAGACTCATATATCCCATTCAAGTAAATCTATGTCTCAGTTTCCTGATATATGTTAAAACTGTCAGGCTCAGAAAGAATAAATCATATATCTATGAAGTGAATGGGACTTTAACACAGATCTTTGGATTTAAAAATCATTGCATTCCAGTAAGTTCAATCAAGGGTTGCTGTTTCTTCACTCATTAGGAATGCAGGTTGCCCAATCAATTGCTTAATGTCCTTCTAAATTTTTTTAATGACAAATACTTTGGGATTCCTTACTAACATAACTATAAATCAATGTAACATCTCAAGGTGATATGATCTCATTCTGGCTTTTTCTCGTTTCAATGTCCTCTCCTACCTTCTCAATTGTTAGGACGTCAAAATGTCTTACTTAACCCTGACAATTTCTTCTCTATTTCTTCTCCTTTTAGGTCCAAAAGGATCATGAAATAAAACATTAAGTACTTTCCCTTGTTGATCCTGCCCACATTTTCTCTCAATGGAAAAGCACAGTCTTATTCCTTGATAGAAAATGGAAAAATAATTAGTGTGGTAGAAGTGCACTTGTTTATATGTAGCATGAATTGGTAATTCTCCAAAGGAGAAAAATGGTTATTCTCAAGGCTATCATTTGTTTGATTTCTTTCCTATCTAAGGCATAAAGACTCAGCCAATGGGAAATTGATGTCTGAGATTTTAGTAGAATTTCCAGAAAGATGTCTTTTCTGATTTAGGGTTTGCAGTTGTTCTCATGGATGGGGAGATAGACAGGAGTAGCATTTTATTTGAATTCATATCTTTTTAAACTTTAACCAGTATATTTTTAAAAATCATTCTAACTATAGTTGTTTTTGTTTTAGGGTCCATCAGAAGAAGAGAAAGAATAGGAAGGGTAGGATAGGTTGGAGGTTTTCATGGAAAACCATGAAAAATTCTGGTGTAAACCAGTCCAATATGGACTATGAAGTGAATATAGTATGGAGAGTTATGACAATACATAGCCAAGGATGGTGCAATGGTAAAAGAATAAATATGAAATCAGGAGACTTGGGTATGAGTCTTTGTCACTAGATAGTCAAAGCACTAAACTTCTAGGAGTAGGTTTTCTCTCTGATATGTGAAGAAATTACATGTTAAACCATAAAGCATTATAAAAATGTGTTATTATCTGTGCCATTAGGCAAGGTCAGTTAGTCCCAGACTTTCCTAGTCTTGGGCCTATCTCACAGCTAATTCACATGAATTGAGATCCTAGGTCCTTGAATAGAAAAGTAAATTAAGGAAAATGAGATTTCTCTATCTTCTCACCCATCTTTGCTATTTGAGTGGATATTCTAAATTCTAGAATGTTCATAAAATATCTTTTCCACTTTCTTTTTGTGTTAATTTGTTCAATAATCTTCCTTCTAGAGTCTTGACTGAGTGACTATAGATTTGGCCATATTGAATGGTTTTTAACAAAAACCACAAAGTATCAAAGATACAAATACAAAAAAGGAAAATATATTCTTGATAGTAGAAGTCCTGGAACTGCTAAGCTTCAGGTTTTCTTCTCACAGAGAATATAAACAAAGGAAAAAATCTTGGTACTTCAAGAGCCCTAAGCATGTTCACCAAACGCCTAGATTAGAATGTTATAGAGAATTAGAAATAGGAGACTTGGGACTTTCTACTCTGAGATCTGTCTATCTGTAATTTTATGTACCTGTATATTTGCTTGTCTGGCTTTCTCTCTGTCACTCTGTCCAACTGTCTGTTTATCTGTCTATGCATATATTGGAAAGAATGCTCATCTTGGAATCAGGAAAGATCTGGCTTCAAATTCTACATCTGATTTCAATTTAGCTTTATGTGATATCTTGATGGTATAAATCTCTAAAGTACTACAACACTTAAACTTTTTTGATTATACCCTTTTTCATATTTTATTAAGAGAGCTGATTATGCAAAGTGACATGTTGAGGTGAAAGATAAAATGACTGAGAGAACAAAGGTTTGAACTTCTGAACATTTATTAATCAATGCATACCAATTACAAATTGGGACCAGGCCCTTCCTCAGCTCAGCACCATACCCTAAATACAGGGGAAGACATTTTCATACATTAAAAATAATTAAACAAATAAGACCAATTAATTAAAAGGAAACAATACAATATCAGGTCATCTGATTTCTAATTGGATGAAGGATTGGAGGAGGAGACCGAAGATGTAATTTCCTGAATTTAGAAAAAAAGGTATTCCATTCCTCCCAAGTATTTGAAAACAATTAAAGGATCACAGAAGCAATAATTGATTGATCATTATAGGTATAGGGTCAGTTTTCAGATGAGACATATGGGTTCCTTGAGATGTATAATTGTGAAAAGCTCCTTGCATCAATCTTTGAATCTGGTTAGATTTTTGCTCAACATAATGTAGGTCTTTAGTTAAGGGTCTTTAAGCAGCAAGTAGAGATGGCCCAACTTCCCACTCAGGGTTAGATTCAAATAATGTAGAAAGATTTTCTCCCAATTACCGCAACTGAATAAAGGTTTTTTTTTTTCCCCCACAAGCTAGAAGTTAGACTGAACTCATAAATAATTAAATAGAAAGGGAACTGAACTACCTTTAGAACTGAGTCACAATATAGTGTGATGTCTATCTGTCTGTATTTTTTTTGTTTATGTACCTGTATGTCTGTCTCTCTCTCTCTGTCACTTTGCCCATCTTTGATTCACTCATTTCTCATGACTTGCTATTTTAATCCCCTCAATCCCAGGGGTTATTTGTATTTTCATAAATTCCACTCCTATTCATTATTATTCTTATTTTTTAGTCTACCTTGAACTACAGAGGGATGTCAGTTAATGAGGGTAAAATAAAGAACTTTTTATGGGATAGAGAAATGAGTGAGAAAGAGATAGATATTTATGTGACATTTCTATAGTTTTTAAAGCACTTCCTTGTAAACTATTTTTCTTGATTCTGGATACTAGGTAGGGTAGGTGGTAGACTAAAATGAATGCTTATTTTACAATTAGAAGACCTGAATTTAGTTTTGATGTTTAATTCCCCATATGTAAAATAAATATATACAGACACACACAATTCCTTGCATTAATCTTAGGATTTGGCATATATATGTGTGTGTGTGTGTGTGTGTGTGTATACATAAAATCCTTGATTCACAGGATTTTTGAGAGGAAACAACTTGACCCCCACACATTCCCTAGGTTACATATTCTTTTTTTAAAAATTATTATAGCTTTTTTATTGACAGAACATATGCATGGGTAATTTTTCAACATTGTCCCTTGCATTCATTTCTGTTCCAACTTTTCCCCTTCTTCCCTCCACCTTCTCCCTTAGATGGCAGACAGTCTCATACATGTTAAACATGTTAAAGTATATCTTAAATACAATATATGTGTTTAGATCCATACAGTAATCTTGTTGCACAAGAAAAAAATGGATTCAGAAGGTAAAAATAACTGAGAAAAAACCAAAAAATGCAAGTAGTCCACATTCATTTCCTAGTGTTCCTTCTCTGGGTGTAGCTGTTTCTGTCCATCATTGATCAGTTAGAACTGAATTGGATCTTCTCATTGTTGAAGATATCCACTTCCATCAGAATACATCTTCATACAGTATTGTTGTTGAAGTGTATAATGATCTCCTGGTTCTGCTCATTTCACTCAGCTTCAGTTCATGTAAATCTCTCTAAACTAAACCTCTGTGTATTCATACTGCTGGTCAAGGGTTACATATTCTTTTTGGGGCTATTATAAGGAAATCAACTCATGAAACACAAAATGTGGCATAAGTGAAGTGATATTTTTATTGTTATCTCCATTTTTCAGATTGAAAAAATAAAGTGAAATAATTTCTTTAAATCCTAACAACTTCACACTGGCAGAATTGCAATTCTAATACAGATTTTCTCTTCTCATTTGAAGGCAATTTCTTTCCAATAGACTACACTCAGTCCACTTTACTCTCTTCTACATCCTACTCTCTGCCTCCCACCTCCATGCAACTTCTTTATATATTGATATTTGTAGGGCAAAATGGATAAGTATAATTTCACCCATGACACAAATAGTCTAGGATTTCTTTTTACAAAGGACCACAAATCATCTGTGTCTTCTTAACTGTCATTGCTTCTTTAATAAATGTTTTGGTGACTGAGTCCTTGGTACAGAGAGTAAACAAAAGTGAGTGAGAAGCTGGAGTATATGTAGATATTGCCACTCAGATTCCTGCTGCACCTCATACTCAAGTGCTGGGGATAAAGTCCATCTTCCTTCCTCTATTACATCCAAATATGACATACAGGAGATTATTATATAGGGTTCTGAATTTCTCTCCAGTATCCTCCAACTAGAGAAAATAATTTTTATTGACTAGGGAGACTGACCTTCTCTATATTTTATTTAACTTAATATTCTTTATCTTGAGTTACAAGGATTTATAAGAACACAAAAGTTTATCTGTCTATATTTATTTACAAATATAGAAATCCAAAACAGAGTCTCTCAGTCCTGAACCTTGGTGTTCATTGAAAGAGTTTGGGTAAAAATCTTCTGCAATTACTCTGTGATTGAAGAAACATGTTTCTCCTGGTACATTCACAGCCCATTTACTGTATGTAAAGAATCATTATTTTTGGTGCACATTCCATTCAGAAGGAACAATGCAGAATCACAACAGGGCAGCTCTTATCTGCTCATCCACCAAGTACAAGAGACTGAGGATGATGGGTAATACTGTGCTGTGAAACATTCAATGACAGGGACTGTCAAAGATGCTAAATACATTTAGATAGCCTTGGAAAAATGAAGAAAGATAAGCTGTGACTGTTTCAAGATGGTTTCACACTGGATGGGGTTGTTGCCTTGTCAACTTTTGGAATGATGAGTGAATTTAAAGCTTCTTTTTCCAAATTGAGCCTAAATTCATGGGATAAGATAAAAAGCCCAGATTGAGCAATAAAATGGTATCTCTCTCAATAATAGAGACACGATGGTCAGTTTTTAATTAAATGTTATTTTAAAAATGACAGCTCTGATAGATCAGTATTTTTGAAAAATGTTTAGTTTTAAAACAAAGGAAATAGGAAAGTCTTGTTTAATCTTATGCGGGTAAAAGATAACTAGAGAAGACAAAAATATTATGAAAAAATTGTGGAGGTTTATAGAATGTGAAACAGAGAAGGAAAACAAGAAAGATAGCTAAACTTTGAAGTTATATAAAATTTGGGGCATTTGTTATTGATGAGGAGGGAGTCTTACTGTCTTAGAGAAGAGTAGTTACTTGTGCTCTAAACATGATAATGCGGATTCAACATGCAAATGTTGGATGTCATGAAGTAATAAACAATGAAGGTAGAGTCAGATTATAGTAGATGATGACTCTCTACTATGTTGTAGACTTGACAAACAATAGACAGCTGCTATCTTACCAATACCTACATCTGTCTTCTGAGGCTGGCCAACATTAATGACCACCACGCACTTTTCTTGATTAACATGAGCATAAATTATGCCACAAGGAAGACTTTGGAGAGATTAGTATTATTAAATCCTGAGCAAGAAATTGAAGATGTACCAAGTGGGTGGTATTTTCATCATTTGTACCAGTTGATAAAATAGACTTGAAGAATGAGCAGCTGGTGAAAAAAATAGTGCCAGAGAATGAGATTTGGCTTCTTTAATTATATAGGAATGTTGGACTTCTGACTGTGGATAAAATAACACCTTCAAAGTTCCAGAAAAAAAAATCATTTGCCTGGAGCCTGGCAATGTAATCAGATAGCTTTTAAACTAAAAATGAGGAAGAGAGAAAAATGCTCACAAAAATCTGCAGAGTCTCTCTCATGGGGACTATTAGGTATGATATAAGGAATGCCACAAGGGAGGCTTACTAATTGACACCAACTATAAGACACAGTACCTTAGGTGTCTATATGAATTTTCTCAGAAAGTAGGTAATTCACAATATGAATGAGAAATTCTGCTGCAAAGAAGCACTGATTGGAAAAAGTTTCATGCTAGATTTGGTATGCTTGAGACCCCAGGTATTTCACTGGTATCACAAGGGACAAAAGATCCACCTCTTTATGGATGATAGTTGGATTTCCAACTTCAATGTCACTAGGTCCTTTTATTAATCCCTTCAATGGTGTAGTTTCTTATGTTTTCGTTTACCTCATCATTTTGGTTAAATTATATAATAGACAAACATGTTAATGAAATTATTAATATGATCTAAGTACAGGCATTGAATTTATTCAGGCTAATTATGTTTGTAGATATGAGATATATAGTCTCTATAGGAATAGGGATGATCAGTGCATGGTATAGGGAACTCCTCTGAGAGGAAATTCCTTCCACTAAAAGAGACCTGTATTTTATCTGTAACTGATAGTTTCAAGAAGTTATGAAGGTCTAGCTGATTTCTCAGGTCACACACCCAATATGTGTCACAGGAGAGACTTGAACTTGGGATTTCCTGACTTCCAGGACAGTTTTCTATCTATCACGTGCCTCTCTTCTTCATAAAGCTGGAATAAGGTTTCTTCTTTATAAGCATTCAATCCCTTCTCTCCAGTTACACATTACATTAGTTCAGACCCCTTTGGCTTTGGTTACTGCAATTCTTTTTGCTGTCTCAAATCTCTCACTGCTACAATCCATTCTACATTCTTAGGTGATGATTTGACTATGAAACACCTTTACTCTAATATTAAATTCTTAAATTCTATCCTAGGGCCAAATAGAAACAACTCTGTTTATCTTCTGAAGTTCTTTGCAGTTTGAAGACTCTGTCTTTCTAGACTCAATGGACATTACTCCCCTTATAATACTCTATGATCCATCCAAATTGACTTTCTATTTTTCAGTCAGGACACACTATCTCCTGTCTCTGTGGAACAAACACACACACACACACACACACACACACACACACACACACTTATTAATGTTACATTTATGCTGTATATATTCCTATATGCACTTGCCTCAAATTTTAGAATATAAGTTCATTGTGAGTAGGGATTGGCTTATTCTTTTTTTTTTTTAAAGGAATATGTTGTGTTTAAATATTTAACATGTTTTTTAAAAAAATATTTATTTATTTTTAATTTGTGGAATAAAAGAAGCATTTCCATAGCATAATACAATAAAAAGATAATTGCACATAAAAATGCAAATTCACTATGTACAATGTATAATTCCTTTTAAATAAACAGCAAAGTTATCATATAAATTTCCTTCTCCCCCCTTTTTTCTTCCTTCTCACCCTCCCCTTTGCCTTAGTGATGGCTACTAGTATAGACATATGTATATGTGTTTATATATATCATATATATGTATTATTCAATACATCTATTTATATACTTATTCTTTATTTATAAAATGTATTTATTATTTTATAATCTATTTATACATTATTCTATCCATCTATTTATTATCTACATATATTTATCAGTTCTTCAGATGCAGATAGCATCTTTCCTTAAGTGTCCTTTATAGCTAATTTGGGTATTTATAATAGGCAAGATAATTTATTTACTCAGTCACTCTTTAAACAATATTACTATCACTCTATACAATATTCTCTTGGTTCTACTCATTTTGCTCTTTATTATTTCAAGCAAATCTTTCCATGTTTTTCTACGGTCATTGAGTTCATTTCTTATAGCACAGTGGTAGTTTATCACAATTGCATACTACAGTTTGTTCAGCCATTCCCCAACTGATGGGTGTTCCTGCAATTTCCAGTTCTTTGCCATCACAGAATTGCTATAAATAGTTGAATCTTCAGTGTCTTATACAATTCTTGGTTCATAACAAGTACTAGATATATGATTGGTTGATTGAAGGGCTGCTAAAATATTGGTGAGCTCATCTTCATAGTTACAGAAGAAGTGGGTTTAGGTTTATGTGAAATCCCTGTACATAGATTACAACCTGATGAGTGTAATGGAAATTTAGATGACTAGATCCCTCAGGTAATTGCCTGTATTTCTTTGTACAGACTCCAGAGGGCAGAGGTGTTCAAGTTGGATGACTTATAAAGGATGAGAAGTCACAAAATACTCACTTGATAGGAGCTGCCTGTCTTCATCCAGGTGCCCAGACTAAGAATGTTACTATTGCTAACGCAGTGACTACTGAGAAGGATTAAAAGCCAGAAAGCAACCAGATCTTATGAAATAGGGCCACTTGCATATGATAACCTGGAGCCCTAGAGAACCAATCTTTTTTTCATCCAGAATCCAATTTCTCTGGATTCAGAATTTCTAAGTGATACTTTTTCCAGCTCTGGGTATTGGAGGAGCCTTAGCTTTCTGGCTGCTCAGCCATGAATTTCTTCTTTGCCCTAGTGACTTTGATTCTCTTCTCAAAGAGTGAGTAACATTCCATTTCACTGTTATCGATCTGTTATCTCCTTTACAAATAAAACTGTCTTCAGAGATGTCTGTGCTGATTTATTGAGTCTTGCCTTGATTTTACAGGGGGAACAAGAGCACAAACAGTGACCCAGCCTGAAGATCAGGTCACCATATTAGAAGGGGATCCCCTGGAGTTGAGGTGCAATGCCTCATATACTGGAAGTCCTACTTTCTTCTGGTATGTGCAATATCCCAAAGGAAATCTCCAGATGCTCCTGAAATATCTCTCAGGAAACAGGCTGGTTAGAGGCGGCAAAGATTTTGAAGCAGAATTTAACAAGAACGATAAATCCTTCAACCTAAGGAAACTGTCTGTTGAAGTGAATGATGCGGCTGTATACTTCTGTGCTGTGAGTGACACAGTGACTTGAAATGTCAGAGGAGCTGCACATGAAATGCTGAAGTGCTGAACAGTTATTTTTTCTACCACTAGGTGACAATGCTGATCCAAGACTCAATTCTAGTGTCCTCTTTTTGATTGTTTGCTTTTTTGCTTTTAAAACAATAAATGTTGCCTTTTGTCTTTGATCCCAAAGTCCCTTCTTAGTACCTTTTCCCCACTCAACATCTCCACCCAGACAATATATGGACCATTCGCTCCCCCCAATAATTATACCTGTAGTTTCTGAATAATGCTCAGACTGCAGTCAGTGATTAGCTTTCCAATGCATTCTTATTCATTCTTAGGACTGATAAAAGCCACCCTAGTTATCATCAGGCCTAATTCTGTGCATAGGGTTAGGAACTTGCCCAAAGCAATCCATGTAGTAAATAACTAAACTGGAATTCATTCAATAATTTAATCAATCAATTTTTGTTAGCTAACTACTACAAAGGATGATCTGAGTTCAAATTCTTAACTGTTAACTATCAAGTTACTTAACCTGGGCCAGACCGTTTCCTCATCTATAAAGCAGCAATAATAGCACCTGCTTCATAGGGTTGTTGTGAAGATTAAATAAGTTAACACATGTAAAATATTATCTAAACCTTAAAAGGCTACATAATTGGTAGGTATCATCATCATTATTAATGTTATTATTCTTTTATGTGTACATGGACCCTTTTAGCAGTCTAGTATAATGAAGCCTGTGTACTCCTCCTCATAATAGTTTTAAATTTAAAAAATAAAATACCTAGGATTACAAAAGAAATGAATTATGTTAAAATAAAATAATCAGAATATTAAAGAAATAAATTCATGAGCCCTAGGTTCTGAAACCCTCATCTAATAAATGTCAGACACCATGCTAGGTGGGGAATACAAAATAAAAGTGAAATTGTCCTTGACTGCAATAAACTAATATTCCATTGGGGAAACACACACACACACACACACACACACACACACACACACACACACATTTTAAATGCTAATTAGAGGAGTTTGCATGTGATTCTACAGGCAATAGGACTGCAAGAATTTACTGAGCATTCACACCCAGTTCATTTAACTAAATCCAGCAATTTTGGATATTCCTCCAAAAATATTAATCTTGTAAACACCTCCCTAAATCAGGACAGCCTCTCTGAGAATATTTACTTCTTAATCTGTCTCTACTGCCATCAATCAAATAATAATTAACAATAGGAGAAGGAAATATAGTACTTACCTTTGAGACCTCTTTGACAGCAAGGAGGTCAAATCAGTTAATACTTAAAGAAATTAATTCAGACTATTCATTGAAAGGACAAATACTGAAGCTTAAATACTTTGGTGTGATGGAACTCATTGGAAAAGGCCCTGATGTAGGAAAGATTGAAGGCAAGATGAGAAGTAGAAGAGCATGAGATGGATAGATAGTGCCATGGAAACAATGCATATGAGACTTTGGAGGATAGTGGAGGATAGGATGGCCTGGTGTATTGTGGTTCATGGAATCACAAAAAGATGGAAATGCCTTAATGACTAAACAATAACAGAAACACATGTGTTTTATAGAAATCTCATTTGGTCCTTACAACAGTCTAGGGGAATAGATGCTGTTTTTTTTTAAATTAATTTTATAATTATAAATTTTTTTGACAGTACATATGCATGAGTAATTTTTTAATAACATTATCCCTTGTATTCATTTTTCCAAATTTTCCCCTCCCTGCCTCTACTCCCTCCCCTAGATGACAGGCCATCCTATACATATTAAATGTGTTATAGTATAACCTAGATATATGTGTGTAAATCCAATTTTCTTGTTGCACGTTGAGAATTGGATTCCGAAGGTATAAGTAACCTGGGTAGAAAGACAGTAGTGCTAACAGTTTACATTCAATTCCCAGTGGAATAATTGCTGTTTTTAACCCTCATTTTATAGTTGAGAAAACTGAAAGTATTGCACAAATATTAAGTGTCTGAGGTTGGATTAGAAGTCAGGTCTTTATGTTTCCAGGTTTCACCCCCTAAATAATGTGTATTGTCCCAGACAATGAGGATACAAAAACCAAAATGAAGCCATTCCTGCCTGAGGTGTCATATTCTTTTGGAGGAGAAAATATATACCTATATAAGTAAATTCAGAATAAATAAAATATATTCAAAGTAACTTGGAGATGGAATGGACCAGCAATTGAGGGATCAGGGAAAGCTCCACGTAGAAGAGGATGGTGAGGAGAAAGGATGTTTCAGATGTGGTGAGTGGATAGTGCAAAGACTTGGAGATGGGAGATGGGATAGCATATGTGACAAACAGTAATATTAACTTGGGTCAACCATAGCATGCAGAGAGGGAAATCTTTTATGATACGGCTGGAATTATTGTTTGGTGCCAGATGGTGAAAAGCTTTAAATGCCAAACAGAAAAGATTATATATCATAGTAAATACAATAGGAGGCCATTGGAGTTTATTGAGAGAGGAGTGACATGGTAAGACCTGGACCTAAGGAAGTAACATAGGGTTATTTATTTGGAAGATAGATTCAAGAGTGGAAGCAGGGAAACCAATTAAAAGGCAATTAATTAACCAATTAGAAGAGAATTAATTTATTGAGCAAATAGGCAAGATATAGGCATAAAATTCACAAGCACAGAAGAAATAATAAACAGAACTAAGATGCATGTTAATATATTAATATATAATATAATAAACCAATATATAATATATAATTAATAAAATAATATTATTATATATGATATAAAAGATTTTTCACCTTCTCTAGAAGCTGTGTCTTATTTGTATCACTTCTGTCTTCATTAGATCTTATTCTATTCCCTTAACAAGAGTGTCTTCTGAAAATCTGAGCTTGTTGCCTACTTTTCTATCTCTAAACTTTTTCTCATTCACTCCCATACTTTCAAGTACCACTTTTAAACAGATGACTGCTGATCTGTAACTCTCTCTTGATCCCTTCTAAACTACAAACCCCATTTTCAGTTGACTATGGGATATCTCAATCTAGGTACTTCAAATTCAATATGTTCTAAAATAAAGTTTATTACATTTTCCTCCAAAGTTATTTCTCCTTTTGACTTTTCAATTTTGGTGACAACAATATTCTTTCTCTATAGTGTTTGAAGCCTTAGAATATTTGCCTCTCCTGTCTCTTATCCCTTTCACATTTATTTAATTAGTTCCCAAATCTTTTCAATTCTTTCTTTATAATATCTCTCACAACTATTCTTTTGTCTCTATCACCATGGTACTGTTAGATGAAAGAGTAAATATTCTTCTGGGTCTGGCATCAGGAAGATCCAAACTCTATTGACCTAAGACACTTATTAGTTGTACCATCCTTAGACAAGTTAGTTCATCTCTGTCTGCCTCAGTTTCCTCAGCTATTTAATAGAGTAATAGTAGCACATACCTCCCAGGGTTGATGTTAAAAAAAATGAGATAATGTTTGCAAAGTGTTTAGCACAGTGCTCAGAACATAGTAGTGTACTTATTAAATACTTGTTTCCACCTTGCCTGACATCTCATGCAATAAACTTTAATAATTCTTCCAGCTTTCATTCTCTCCACTTCTAATCCGTAGGTTATAATACTAACAGAATAGTACTTTTACAAAACTAAATAAATATTGTTAATAATAATGATGGTATTAAATATTTAAAATTATTTTCTTTAGGACTCGCTTTTCATATATAAATATACATACATGCATGAATAAATATATATACAAATGTATGTATATATTCTAAATATATTTATGTATTAGAATTATTAAAATAAAGGTAAACTGCGGCACAAAGTTATGAGCACAATTTAGTAGTAAAGTATTTACTTTTTAAAATTTATTTACCAATATTTATTTGTTTACCAAATATATTATACAAAAAAATATTATTTATTTACCAATAAATAGGATCTCAACTTCTTCAGCAAAGCTAAGACCCTGAATCAAGGGGTAACTCTTTTTTATAGTTGGGGAATACAGAAAATAAAAAGGTTAGCATCATAGAAAGAAGAAAATATGTTCAGATGGAAATTTGGGAATGAGGGCTAACAATACTGTTCTTTCTTCCTGTGACAAAGAAATGTCCGTTTTTCACGTCTAGCTGCATCTGCAAGAACAGAGATTATAAACCGAAATTCTTTGGATAGCAAACTAGACAGGGTGATGGTATAAAGATACTAGAGCAGACTCCCTGGAGTCTGTTTACCTGCCTCCTTTAAAAGCAACAGATTTGCTCCACACAAGGATAGAAGAACAGTAATTAGCAAGAAACTGGATTTTAAAACTTAACTCATTAGAAGACAGCTGGATTTCTGAACTAAGTTCAGAGACAAAGAATCATGAGTAAAGAAGTCACAGAACAAAATCAATGAATTATAAATAGAATTAAATTGAAAAGACACAGATACATGTTTTTATGTATATACTTGTTGTTGAATTGTTTCACTCATGACATTTTGTGACCACATTTGGAGTTTTCTTGGCAAAGGTATTGGAATGGTTGCCATGCTATTTTCCATTCATTTTACAGATGAAGAAACTGAGGTAAATCAGGTTTGGTGAGTTGTCCACATCAGCTAATAAGTACCCAAGGCTGGATTTAAGCTCAGGAAGATACAAATCTTTGTGATTCCTGGATCTTTCTAGATTCAGGCCCAAGGATCTATTCACTGTACCACCTAGCTCATACATACATACATACATACATACATCTAGAGACAGAGAAACTGAGATAGAAATAGAGGAGATACACATATATAGAGAGACAGAAATGGAGGAAGACAGAAACACATACATACACACACAGAGGGGGAAAAAGAGGGGGGGCAGAAAAACAGACAAAGAGACAGAAGTAAGAGAGAGAGAGAGAGAGAGAGAGAGAGAGAGAGAGAGAGAGAGAGAGAGAGAGAGAGACAAACAGACAGAGAGACACAGAGAGACTCAGAGAGACAAAGAGAGAGAGACAGACAGAAAGAGAGACAGTGAGACAGAGAGAGAGACAAAGAGAGAGACAGAGAGAGAGAGAGAGAGAGAGAGAGAGAGAGAGAGAGAGAGAGAGAGAGAGACAAAGAGAAAGAGACAGACAGAGAGACACAGAGAGAGAGAGACAGAGAGAGAGAGACAGAGAGACAAAGAGAGAGACAGACAGAAAGAGAGACAGAGAGAGAGACAAAGAGAGAGAGAGAGAGAGAGAGAGAGAGAGAGAGAGAGAGAGAGAGAGAGAAAGAAACATATCCACACAGAGACAGACAAACAGAAAGAGAGAAAGGCCCCATATGTAGATATATTTCCATATTTTTTATCTTATTTACTAATTCTTTATAGGAAACACCTGGTAATGAAGTGGAAGCACATTCAATCAGATTTGTCATGCTAAAATATTGCTTTTAGTGAGAGCTAGAAAGGAGTATCTGCAACAAACAAAAAGTAAAATAAAATAAATTTGAAAATATCATTTATTTTACTTTATCTCTTACTTTTCAGAGGATGTGGACTAATGCTGTGATTTCATTGATAAAGGGAATATCTAAATGAGGAAATTCAAAAAAAGTTAAAGGAAAGTAAAAGACTTACGCAGATTTATTTAAAAAAAAAAATTTAATTAATTAATTAATTTATTTTTTTGCTGAGGCAATTGGGGTTGAGTGACTTGCCCAGGGTCACACAGCCAGGAAATAAGTGTCTGAGACCAGATTTGAATTTAGGTCCACCTGACTTCAGGGCTGATGCTCTATCTACTGTGCCACCTAGCTGCCCCCAGATTAATTTCTTATTTGCAATTTATAATCTTTAAGAGTTGCTCAGAGTAGAGGTATCATTAAAAAAAAAAATAAAGGGAAATGGGGGCCATTTAGCTGTACACAAGGACCCTGCTGGCTGCATATTGATTTAGAAAACCACATATTAACATTGATCTTTGCCTTAATATATTTTTATTTATTTAGTTAAATATTTAATAATTACATTTTAATCTGCTTGGGTCCATGCTTAATATCTCTGACTTACAATATTGAGAAGTTAAATGACAATGGTAAGTAACTTAATCTCTGGGCCTCAGTTTCTTCAACAATAAAATGAGAGAGGAAGTTGAATTATGATTCCTAAGGCTACTCTTAGCTCCTAAACTATTATCTAGAACCTGACTGATAAGGTTGGAATAGCAATTCTTAGTTTAAATATGTGAAATGCATAGAGAGGACACACATGTGAAAAATTCACAACAGCATTCTCTTTGCCAAAAGGTACCTTTATTTATGAGAAGAGGTTACAGATAAAACATAGAGGCGAAATAGACACTAGAATCGGTAAATATGAAATAGTATTTGGAGATCTTATAGTTTGCAAGGAAAGGGTTACTACTAATTAACAAGGAGAAAGACAAGTTCCCTATTCTATTAGAATTCACAATTAACCAGGAGAAAGGGAATGTGCCATGAAGTGGAAGTACTCTATTAACTGAAAGGCTAAATCCATAGGGGAGTTTGGCATGCTAAGAGTTAGCTATAACAAGGAGAAAGATACTATGAGGCAGAATGCCACGACAGGCTAATCCCAAAAGGAATTCAACAAAGATGGCATAACCATGGATAGATTTATAGGGGAAATTGAACCTCCAGTGTTTGATGTCATAATTTAGCTTACTGATTGGATCCAGTAAGGAGAGGTTTCCCAAGACCTCCACAGGCGTAGGACTGTAAGGTTGAGCTGATCTTGCCAGTTCCCTTCCAGCTTGCCCCAAGGAGCACTACAGTCTAACAAGTGCTTCAGGCTTTCTTTGACAATATTCACCTGTAGCTAGGACTTCATCACCACCTCTTTTAAGGACATATAAACTGGGACCCCATCACCTTTAAGCATCTTTGCTCTAAGAGATATGGCCAAATGACCATCCTTTTATTAACAACTTGCTCATTAATCTCTTAATAAAATGATTAAATTACCCAGAAACTATATCTCTCAAACTTTTTCAGGCATCACATTACTCAGCTTGGTTTAGTCCAGATATATTTTCCATCTTCATTTTCTTCAGCACCCATTTCTACTTCTTCCAACAGCAAATCTAGAATTATAATGGTAGAATCCAAATGTGATGGCTCTTACTATAATCAATAATAATAATAATAACTAGTATTTACATAGTGCTTACTATGTGTCAGGCACAATGCTAAGTGCCTTTCAATTATTATCTCATTTGATCCTAATGAGAAACTTGTGAGATAGGTGTTATTATCACCTGCATTTTGCAGTTGAGGAAATTGAGACAGATACAGTTCAGGGTATATTAGGGTGATACAGCTAATATCTGAAACTAAATTTGAATTCAGGTACTTCTGATTCTAGGCCTTGCAACATATCCATTGTGACACCTAGAGGGTCACTATACCTTCTACTATCTATGGTGGTTTTACTCCATGCTTGCTGAGAGATCAAAGGAATTGTTATCATTTTCTTCACATTTTCATTTTTACCTTAACCACAGGCGTCTTTGTTTCTTGCTTTTTTCTCCTCCTTCTTCTTCTTTTCTCTTCCTTCCTCTTTCCCTTTCATTCTCATTTCTTTACCTCCTCCTTCTTCCTCCTTCCAAAATTCAATGTTATTTTAAGTTTTGCTCAAAATTCTCTCCCTTCCATGTTCCTTTTCTTCATCCACTGAGAAAGCAAATACCAACCAAATAAAAAAATTGTTACATCTATGAAGTCAAGCAAAACAAATTATTCCAAAATTATCTTAATTTTCTTATTTATCTTATTCCAAAAAATATGCTTCAGTCTGCATATTGAATTTGGATGGCAGTCTTAAAGAAGGAGTCTGGAAAGGAGGAGTCTGGATTGGGGAAGGACAAGACTTTCTGAGAGAACTTGAGGGAAGCTCCAGGAGATTCAGAGCCAGGATTCAGGAAGAAGAGGATTTGAGATTCTACCTTCACTCTGGTTGAAGGCTCCAGAAGCCTCCCAAGAAACCTGCTCACAGAGGAAAAGATTTTACAGAAAAGAGACCTCCTCCCAGAGAAGGAGAGACAACAGAACATGTTACCCATCTCTGGATAAATAGCTAATGGACATTGTATAAACAGCATTCCTAATCATTCAAAGTTGTCTTTACATCACTTTTATCATTGTCTATTCTCCTGATTCTGCCTCCTTTGCCTTGAATCAGTTCATACAAATCTTCGCACATTTTTCTGAAACTATTCCTTCTTAATTTCTTACAGCATAGTAGCATTTCTTCACATACATATATCATAATCTGTTTAAAATTCCCAATTGATGGATATCAATTCAGTTCCCAATTTTTTGCAATCATGAAAAGAGCTGTCATAAATAATTTTGTAAAAATGGGTGCTTTTTCTCTCTGATCTCTTTGGGTATAACTCTTTCATTTTCTTCTCCCCCATCCTTAAAAAAACCAAAAAAAAAAACAAAAATGCCTGTTATCCCCTTACAAATGTCATCTTGCAGCTCTTTTCCCTTTCATATGCAACTTTCTAAAATAAGTCATTTATTCTTTCTGCTTCCATTTTCTTGACTACATATGTCATAGATTCTTATATTTTGGCTTTCAGCCCTACCTGACTGAAATGGCTCTAAGATTAACAGAACTTTTCTTAACTACTCAAAACAACCACCTGACTTTTCTCTTAACAATATCAAGCATCCTTTTCCTCTGCAATGCTCTCTTCCCTCTGATCATTGTCTAACTCTTGCCCAGCAGATATTGGTGTTCCCTAATATTCTGTCCTGAGACCTCTTGTTTCTACACACTTTCTCTTTCTTGATGATTTCATCAGTTTCTAAGGATTTGAATGTTGGTTTTGTGCATAGATTTACATAAATTTAAATTTTGGCTACCTGGTTCAATGGTTAGAGTGCCGGCTAGAGTCAGAAAGATAGGAATTCAAAGTCTACCTTAGACATTTACTAGAAACTGGGTAATCCTGGATCATGGGTAAATCATGTAATCTTTTTCAGCCTTGGTTTCTCCATTTATAACATAGAAAAAAATAATAGCATCTATTTCTCAGGGTTATTGTGAGGATCAAATGAGATATTTGTAAAACAATTTGCAACCCCTAAAGCACTATATAAATGTCCTAGATATAATAATCTAGATATAGTATTTGCATCTCAGGTTCGACATGCCCAAAGAACTCATTCCATCCCCAATTACCTCTAAACTTTACTCTCCTCCAAAATTTTCTTTTTCTGATGAACTTCACCAATCTCTTAATCAAACAGGCTTGAATCTTTAGAGTGATTTTTAAAACATTTTTTCCTCTTTCTCATCTTCTAAGGACATAGAGATGCAATCAGTTGCTAAGTTTTGTTCATTTTACTTCCTAACATTACTTGGAGCTGTTCCCTACCTTTCCATTCATATGTCCCCTAGCTTAATTCCCTCTTCACTTGTCTTCTGTACTTTTAACACAGGTTCTTGCTTTTTATTTATTCTCCAATTAACATAACTACAAATTAGTATTTCTAAGAGACAGACTAGATGAAGTCACTACCCAACCAAAAATATTCAATGGATCTCTATTTTCTCTAGAATAAAATGCAAACCTTGTAACCCGACATCTAACAGTCTTATACAATATTGATGAGGTTCAGATCTCCTCCATTCCTGGTCAGGGAACTGAAATGGTGAGGTTCAGCTCAGGGCAGAGTTGTGGGAACCCCTTCTGGTTGGTGCAGGTCCTTTGTAAAAGAATTTACAAACCAGAAAAGTTAGACTAACAAAAATAAGTTTATTGGCAAGAAGGCAGCCTTTGCTAGGAGGCTGACTTCCTCAGTGGCAAGGTCCTGACAGAAAAATAAAGGTCTAGCAGAGTAGTCCTGACAGAAAGATAAACAAGGGAAGTAGAGAAATCCTGGCAGAAAGATAAAGAGGTGTTAACACTGAGAAAAGGGTGTTTTCTCAGCGGGCAGGGGGTCCTCACAGGCAGCTATGCCAAGGAGAGGTCCCTTGGCCTGGCATGTTCCTGCTTTGACCCTCTGAAAAGTCCTATTAGGGAAATAGAGGCTGACACTGAGAGGGGAGAATGCCTTCTCAGTGGGCAGGGTCCTCTTAGCAGAGCAAACTGCTTTGGACCTTCTGCCAGGTCCTGAGAAGTAGGCATTGCTCAGCTTTGGCCCTCTGCAAAGAATTGAGAGAGCAAATGCCTTATCTTGGCTGGGAGCTGAGGACAGTTTGAATTGAAATCAATTGAATGAGATTACTGCCCCCAGGCCTGGATTTCCAATAGAATGGGACAGTTTACTGGAAGTAGTTCTGAGACATTTTTCAGCTCAATAGGGTTCTATAGAAATCTAGCTTTCCAGCTAAATGAGACCAAGTAGGAGTAATCCTGGACTCAACTAGTCCCCCCAAGATAACAGAATGAAACCACCTTAACTTGATTTCCTGGGGTGGGTCTTTCTGCAGAGGCAAGAGTTCAATGAGAATTCCTCTGCATCAAGGAGTTTCTCAAGCACTTCACCTCATGGTTCTTCCCCCCCAAGTCAGAACAGTATCAGGGTTCCCCCATCAATATGAAATCCATCTACTTCTCTAGATTATTTTCATGTTACTTCTCTTGCATACCCCGTATTTCAGTGAAATGGACCTTTTACCTATCCCTCAAATTTGATATATTATCTCTTACCTCTCCATCTATTTATAGTGTTCCTGTAATATACTCCACCTTCACTTTTATCCCTTAACCCTCTAGCTTCCTCATAAGTTCTGCTCAGATTCACCTACCTATGTGGTCTTTCCTATTACTTTCAAACTTTTATGCTTGCTCTGTCCTCAGATTGCCTTGTATTTATTTGTTCATGTACATATTGCCTTCCCTCCCTTTATTTCCTAAATACAAGCTCCTCCAAAACAAACTCTATTTCCACACACAATGAATTTTTGCATTTGTGTCTCTAGTGCTTAGCACAGTGTGTAGTTTAGTGAATGTTTGTTGAATAGTATTGTTGAATGTTAAAAAAATACTTATGTCTCTAAGTTGAACTTCAGTTTCTTACCTGAGAGTATATAAGAGATAGAAAAAAAAAATTCACCTTCTTATTGTATATTTTTTTCTTAAAATAAGTTTTATTAATATCTTTTGTTTTTATATTGCTTAAAATTCCCCTCTTTGCTATCCATTTTACATTGCTTAAATTTCTCCTGTATCACTCTTCCTTGTCCACAGAAAACTATCCCATGTAAGGAACATTTAAAAAAAAAAAAAAGGAAAAGGAAAAAAAATCAGAAAAACTGGTTAAGTATATTAAAAAAAACCTAACAATGTCATATTCCAATTGTGTGGACCCCTCTCTCCCTAACTTGCAAATGATTTAGAATGAAGGGGAGTATTAGTTTAGAATAAGTCAAATTTATTCTTTGTTATTTTGCAACTTTTATTTTGATCATTTTGTGGGTTTTTCCCTCATTTACATTGTTCTGAATAATCTTCTTTTGGCTTTATTTATTTCCTTTTGCATAGATGCACATGTCTTTCTATGTTTCCCTATGTTATTCATCATATTCATAGTTTCGTATGGCACAGTTTTATTCCATTATATCCCAGACCACAACTAATGGGCTTCAACTTTTCCTCCCATGCCTTTGCTACCATAAGAAGCAGCAGTATCATTTATTCTCCCATGAATCAACATGATAGGGCTGTAGTCTTTAGGCCTGAGAAACCTTCTGTCACATCCTGCATTAGTGCCATTGCATGGCAGCAGATCTTATTAATACTCCCGTCAGGTTAACAAATGCAACTCAACAAATATTTATTAAGTACTTACTATATTCGAAGCAAAATGCTAGGATGCAAAGACCAGAATGAATCACAGATCCTTTCCTCATAGAGGTGACAATTTAGGAAGGACTAAAATGAATAAAAAGATGACCAAATTCAAGAAAATTTGAGGACAGAGACTCGTCCATTAAAGATTGGAAAGATCACCAGTTACTCTTACATGTCCCTCTTTCCTGTGTATTACTGTGAGATCTCTATCTTGGTGATAACTGTGGTTTTATATCAGCATTTCTTGGTGTTATTGCATGGATTCCTTTGGAGAACATATCCTGGGTGATTTAATCTCCTTTATTTTTGGAACTACAACCCTGGGGTTTTGTTGTCCTGGTAGATGTCACCTAATTGAAACATATTTGACCCACTATATGGAGATTGCTCTATCTTATCTGTTTATCCATCCTAGCCATCTCTTTGCCATTAAGTATTTGTTCTTCTTTTAAATCTCTACTTCTACTAACTACCTCTAGTTCTGGAAATGATAATCAAATCAACATAACCGCTGTCTCAGGAAAGAAAATGCTAATTGACTTCCCTTTGGCTCCAAAGTCCATCTCTGTTGACATACTAAATCCAAATATCCTTACCTGGTCACTACTTCATATATATGTTGTATTCCCCTATTGGATGTAAGCTTCTTAAGGATAGGAATATTCTTGCTATTGTAGTTGTCCCCTCAGTCATAACACTTGGTACAAAGATCTTATTAAATATATTTATTTATTCATGCACAGGGTGCTCCTAAGAAATGTGATTATAATGGAATTCTTTTTTTTTTTCTTGTAATATGCAGCTAGCTTATTAAGCTATTTTTGAAAATTTGGTGATTTCTGCTAAAGTTGAAATAGAAAAAATAAACAAACAATGACAAACTAAGAGTTATCCTTAGCAGTGGTTAGTCAGGGATTCTTAAGTGGTGCCAAATGTATACTTGCCAAAAAGACTATTTTATGGAGAACTCACACAGGACAGGCACTCACAAGATAGTAAAAATGATACAAGAAACACTCTCGAGGTCTTTTTAAAGAATTGTAGAATTGATTTATGACATAGGACACAGGACCACCCAGTGTGGCATGCCCTCATCAGAAGGTGCTGTTCTCTAAGAACAAAACAGAATTAAGTTAGCTCCGAAGAAGCACTGGATACACAGACATATCCACTCCAAATGTTCATAGAGACTATTTGTGCCCGACTTGTGACAGAGCATTCCGAGTTTGTACTGGTCTGATCAGCCACAGTCAGACACACTAACTTCACTCTAAATAATGATGTCACTTTGGTCCTCTTCAGGAATTAAGGACAACAACAAGTAATCCAGTTACCACTCACTTTGCACCTAGTCCTAGCTCTTCAAATTACCACTTTGTTCATCAGAATTTAAATGCCCTCTAGTCATATAATAGGCCATACTGGGGTAGCCACCATGGTAATCTTACTATCTTCCCTTTTATTGCCCATCTCTCCCTATTTAGAACAGAGATCTTCCAGACTGAAATATGCAGAAAATCCCTCCTTTCCCCTAGTTGTTTTGAACAAAACTGTTGTTTGGAGTCAAACCTCACCTCAGATATCTGTTACTAACTCGCTCTAGACCTTGCTTCATCCCCACTAATTACCTACCAGGTAAATTAAAATTTTAGGTCCTGTTTTTTAGGGTTCATTGTTCATTATTTTGTCCTAATGATTTTCCTGAGAAGGTGGGCCTGTGAAGATTTTCTTTCTTTCCCACTTGTTTTATTGTTGTTTACCTTCTTTGGCATATTTCTTGCTGTTTTTCAGTTGATGAGGCTTAAAATTGGGTTTAGACTTTAAAAAGTTACGGAGAAGTAAACGTTCTTTGAAGAAGTGACTAATCCAATTTCACACAGCAGAGCCAGAATACAAAACCAAGTTTGGTGACTACAAATCTAAAGCTCTATTATTATGCCTTGTCATCTCCAAGATTGTTGGAGTCCAACTACTGCAGTGAATTAAGGGTGTGAAAACATTCGGGGCCAAGTGGAGAAGTTCGAATTATGAACTCTTCAAAGTTTATTGAACAGAGACACAAACATATATAGTTCAAATGCTCATAGACTTGATACAAAGTACACTCTTTGCAGTTTTTATAATTTTCTCTAACAAACAAGATCTACTGAGATGTAAATGATTAAGCCCTGGATCTTGGTTACTTAAGAGATGCAAATAGTTGAAATACACATCAGGATAAAGTTTATCATATCCTTGCCTCAAGTATCTTTCTCCCAAATGCCTTTAGTTTCTATTGTGAGCTGTTTTTCCTTTCCTAAATTCAAAGGCTTGACTTTAATTCAAAAAGTATCATTTGCATTTTGCTTCAGTGTCTAGATTATTAATTTGTTATATTGACAAGCAGTCTCTGCTATTTCAATAAGAAAAGGGAGTCTTGGTGAACCAAGTTACGGTAAGATTCAAGACCTGAAATGGATTCTTACCTCCTGGCCCTCTACATAAGAGAACTATTTCACTCCTTTTTTGGTTCTAAAATGTTCAATCCTGATCCAGGGCTTTCTCACCCTGGAAGATCCTCCTGTCTGAGAGCCCCCTCCTCTAACTGGTGAGTTCCTCCAGTACTTTCGTTTGAAGTAATGCCTAGGCCATCTCCTTTGCTGGCTCTGTTCCTGTCTCTTTGGACTTCTCCTTTACATTTCTTGTAATGCCGGAGAAACTGAGGCAAAATAGAGGTCAGAGTGTATTTAATAATTTATTTAAAAGGGAGAGATTTACTTGGACCAAATGGATCCATGGTTTGGTCCCAGGGCTGAAGGAGACTGTAGTCATCTAGTCATGGATCCAGTAGTGAATGTCCTATACAAGATTCTTTTATACAGTAACAGGAATGATGACCTAATGGGGGGAGGAGCCTAGGATGACAAGATGGAGGTACCAGAGAGGCTCCTGATATTCTAATGATGTCTAAGATGTAAGACCTTTATCCTATCAAGCATTCTAATAATTAAGAGGGAATGGTTATAGCCTGAGGCAGAAGGGGAAGCCTCATTCCTTACCCTCAAAGATTTCAGTCTAATGTAGAAAATAACACTCACACACACACACAATAGAATCTACAAGGGAAATTAGAAATACTCGACAGAAAGAAAGCACTAGAATTAAGGGGGCTGGAAAAAGCTTGCTGGGGAAGGTTAAGATTTTCATTGGGAACCAGGGAAGTTGGGAGAAGCTGCTGAGGAAGGAAAGCATTTCAGACTCAGGGAAGAGCCTGGGGAAAATACCCAGAACTGAGGAAAGCATTGGAGAGATTCTAGGATTTTACAGAAAATACCTCCAGCAACTCTATGTCTGGGCAGAAGAGGGCAGTGCTTCCATCTCATAGAAGCTGGAGCAGAGCCCCTTGATTGTGCACTTGGGAAGGGCTGTGTGACTGACATGAGCTGGGCTGAGTGACAGAAAGGACTCTGATTGGCCAGGCAGGGAGTAGGTTTTCTGAGGCACCCACAGAAGTAGGCTAGGAACCAGGGGTTGGGTCTGAGGAGCCCATTCAGCACCTGAGCCCAGAGTTCCTTTGGAATCTTTGTGGTGAAAAACAATGGGGACGTTCTTAGGGTTTTCCTTATTGATCCTGTGGCTTCAGTTAAGCTGTAAGTCGGGGTGGGGAGTTGTTTGTGGGGCTGTGAGTAAGGTATGGGTCACAGGGTGATATAAGGAGAGCGTTGGATCTGGACAAGGGAGGGACAGCTTTGGTTTCCTGTTAGATCCTGGCAAGTCATTTAACTCTGTGGGACCTTGGTTACCTCCTCTCAAAAATGAGAGAATTGGAAAAAACGCTTAATGGAACACAGACAGGGCAGTTTGTTACTGCTGCCTTACTAAATAATTCAACATACATCTTTAAAAACGGAAATTAATCCAAGTTCATGGATTCCCAAATGGTATTCATTTTTGTTCTTTATGTACTGAAATATTTATGGTTTTGTTGATTATCAAATCCATAATAAAAAATTAAAGTCAAATTGTTAGACTAATTTGCCTCTAAGATTCTTTTATACTTATAAATCTGTGATATTTAAAAGACCAGGGAACAATTTTTACAAAGCTAAGAGTTGAGGGGGGAAGCTCAGTATGCCTTATTTAATTTTTTTTTTCTTGAGCACTAGAGAAAGCATGTATGAATTCTGAGGAGTAATAGCTTAAGTTTGTCTTTTTCTCCCCAGGGGTGACCAGCCAAAGTAAAGTAGAGCAAAGTCCTCCAACTTCCATGGTCCAAGAAGGAGGGAGCGTCACTGTGACCTGCACTTATACGGATAGTACTTTTAACTATTTTTTCTGGTATCATCAGTTTCATGGGAAAGGTCCTCAGTTGTTAATACAAATGTTTTCGAATGTGGTTACAAAACAAAATGGAAGATTCACAATTCACCTCAACAAAGGGGCTAGAAACTTCTCCTTGCACATCTCTGACTCCCGACCAGAAGACTCAGGCACTCACTTCTGTGCAGCCAGTGCACAGTGCCTTCTAGACACCTGCAGCCCGTCACAAATCCTGCAGTGGGGTCTCTAGTAGCATCTCCTACCAGGGGACCTAGCATCTTTGATCACATTTTCCCAATCTGCAAATGAAAGCAAATGTACAATTCTCCTAATAGGATAACATGAGAATTATAGTGTTTATGAAGATATTTTAAACGATTCTTAAAAGTTCTTAAAAGCATTTAGTAGAAATCCTATTCATAACCTCAGAAATCAACTCAAATACCAACTCCCTCAAGAAGCCTTCCCTTACCCCCATCACTACCTTCCACAATCTCCCCAGGATTTTTTCTTCCTTAGAACTTTTATGATACTTTATTTATGTCTGTCAGGACAGTATTTTTTTTTATTGTGGTTATTTGTGAACTTTTTTCCTATTGGGTAGTTCCTTGAGGGAGGGGATCAAGATTTATTAAGATTTTCTTTTGCACTTAGAATAATGTTTTAAAGATAAGATTTTTAAAATGTTTGTTGAATGTGTAAGGATTTGAGTGATTCACTCTTCTCCCTACTGGGCTTCTGTGATTGCAGAAACCAAAGAGTAGATAATAGACAAGGAGAAGTTAAGGTGATTTTTTTTATAAAGTATGAATATCTTTCTGATTGAATCCAAGAAAGAAAACTTAAGATTGACTAATCAAACAAATTAGAAAGCCCTCTTAGAGGAAGGGGTGAAGCTCTTTAAATAGCTAAATTCTGAGGAGCTTAACAAAGTCCAAGCAAGGGAGAATGTGTGTGTGTGTGTGTGTGTGTGTGTGTGTGTAGGAAGCAGGAAAAGAGTATTTCTAATTACACTCTTCTTCACTGATACATGAATAAGTCAATATTTGAGATAGCCAACTAATTTTTGTGATTGGTAGCATATAGTCTACTTTGCTCTTTGACCTTTTATGGCATGGTTGGAAAGACAGGAGGTAACGAGTCTAGTTTATTTTGACATTTCTTTCTATTATAATGATCTTCCCTCAGTTATGTTATTATGGAGACCATTTTAATGTATCCATGGCATAACTAACATTTGGCTAGAATTCTAATGAAAAGCTCCTCCTGTATTTGTGATGAAGAGACCAGGGTATTACTCTAGTTTTACAGTTTAACTTTGATCAAGTGACAAGCCATCTTGTGCCTCCGTTATCTGTGCAATGGATATCATGATCCATATTCTTTAGAGTGACACAAGATAATCTATATATATTTGGTTGTCTTTTACTATCTCTTAGGGACCCTAAAATCTAAAAGCAAGCTCAATTATGCCCATGTTTCAAATATGTTTTTAGACAAAATCATATATTACAGTGTTTCTCTTCACTTACTTTGTATATGTATATTTGGTCTAACAAACTAACCCTGAAACTTACACTTATGGATATTGTTCCCCTAATAGTATGGGGAGCATATAAATGGTAAGACATAAAAAGTAATTAATATGGTGACATAGCCTTTAAACCCTCTATGTACTCAACCATTATTTTCATAGAAAGCACATATCAAAATCCTTGCCTCCTTCCATGCTCTAGCATACTCTACATCCTATTTGCCTGTTCTTGATCCTGACATTGTACATCAGAACTCTGCTTACTAACTGGCTTCTCTGAAAATACTTAAAATAAATATAAATCCCTGTCTTTTGTGAAAAGAAAAAAAAAAACCAGAATGACCTACCATTTCCTTCAGTAGGTAATATATTCCTGTATGTATGTATAATAGATATGTCTATTGTACATATAGTAATATGTATCTATGTACATATACTTCTCTATAGAGAATTTAACATCTTTTTTGGGCAGTGTAGGTGAACAGTGAATTGGTCTCAGAAATAAAAAGACAATTTTGGATAAAATATGGGAAACTATGCAATGCTTTCCATTGTAAGATACATATTGACTATGCAAGTTATGAATATGTGCATCTAGTTTTATCTAAATGTAGCTCAAGGGAAGCATGAATAGATATCTCTAAATCCCCAAGGGAGAATGCTTGCTTCTAAGAAGGGACCAAATTAGGGCCACATGCTGACCCACTCATAATCAGGTGGAGTAGAATTATATGCTTTAAAGAAAGCCTTTGTAAGTTTATATAAAATATTGCATCATTGAGGACAGGTTGGTTATTGTTTTTGTATCCACAGAATCTTACACAGTACCAAGCTTATAACAAACATTTAATAACTGCTTCTTGATTTCATAGTAGTTAACTGCCATAACAAATTATTTCTTTTTCAGGAAATTGCCTCAAAGGTAGGGGAAAGAGAGAAAATAACCTTTGCTTTTTGTGGACAGAAGCTGTTAATAGGATAATTGTATCATAGGATTGAAGGTTTGAAGGGACTTGGCATAATTATGTACATTTGAAGTATAAGACTTTTTTGAGCATAAGGACCCTTTCGTAGGTCAAAATATTTGAAGATCTCCACAGGGTAGTTGTTGTAATGTTATCATAGGGAATTAGATGGTGTAGTACAATATAGAGGGTAAGACTTGGAGTCAGGGAAATACAAGTTCAAATTTTGTCTGAAACATTTACCAGCTGGATGACTTTCATCTGTGAAATGGAGATAATAAAATCACCTATCTAACAGGATAGTAGTGAGAAACAGATGAGGTATTATAAGTAAAGTGCTTTGTAGACTTTAAAGTGTCATATAAATGCAATCTATTATTTATAGGGACAGATATAACTATATGTTAATATGTACATACTGTTTATTTAGTCCTACCCTTTCTTTGTATTTGTTAATTGAGAAAATACATAGTAAGGCTGGATGTAGTTTCTCATACCTTTAATGTTGGCTGTGGGAGAGTTGAGGATGTTTGATCACGTGCTTTGGAGTTCTAACTTGCAATAGGACTAAATTCAATTGGTTATTTAAATTAAGTCCAGCACTAATGTGATCCTGCTCCCCCCACCTCCATGTGCTGCCTAGAGAGAAATGAAATTGGCTTAAGTGGGGAACAGAGAATGTGCTAAGACAATTTCAGACTTGGGGTAGAAAATGCCATCCTCATCTAGAGGGAGAACTATGGAGACTGAATGCATATCAAAGCATACTCTTTTCACCTTTTTTTTTTGCTTTTTCTTTCTTGTGGTATTTTTCCTTTTGTTCAGATTTTTCTTTCACAACATGATTAATATGGAGATATGTTTAAAATGATTATATATGTATAACCCATATTGGATTGTTTTCTGTCTTGAGGAAGAGGGAGGTAAGGGAGAGAGGGAAATAATATTTGAACTAAAAAATTTTACAAAAATGAATGTTGGGGGCAGCTTGATTGTGCTGGATAAAACACCAGCTCTGGAGTCAGGAGGATGTGAAATCAAATCCAGCCTCAGACACTTATTGCTTATTAGCTGTGTAATCGTGGGCAAGTGATTTAACTCCATCCAATTGCCTTGCCAAAAATAAATGGATGAATCAATACATGAATTAATATGAATGTTGAAAAATATCTTTACATGTTTTTGGAAAATAAAATAATATTGAGAAAAAAGAACCCTATATGGGGGAAAAATAATTCCATAGCTTAAAGGGTTCTAAAGTCCAGAGGTTAGGAACCATTGCTCTAACCAACTCTTCCTAAGGAAAATGATGGTGAGAGAGTTTGTGACTTGTCCAAAGTTGCACATTTATTAAGTGGCAGAAACAGAATTTTAACTCATGTCTTTTGATTCCAAACACAGTGTTTTTGCAATTATACTGACTAACCTGAATGTTGATGACATAAAGGGAGCAATGGGGCTATGTTGTTTAAAAAATTGTTTAATAGCCTTGAAATGAAGTTTATAGTCATCTCTAGTGAATTGCCTCCTTGGATGTCTTGTACAAATTATATTATGAACTAAGGATTATGTTTGTCATAGGTAGATGTTGCATGTGCATGTATGTGTGGGGAGATAGGACAGGATGTCTACTTCAGAACATGCACTTGAACTTGAATTGGACCTTCAAGTTATTTGTTTCTGGTTTCTTAACTTTCCTGCTTCAGTAGTGTGTTTCGACACTTTTTCCAAATGGATCCAATGCTACTCGTTTTCTGGCTGTTCCTCAATCCAGTCATTCCTTCTCTAGACTCCAGGCATTTTCATTGACTATTCCCCATGCTTGCAATACTCTGCCATCTGGCTTGCAACTAAAATTGCATCATCCATTAGAAGACTTTCCTGAACTCTTTTAATGCTATTACTTCCCTTCAATTGTTTAGCTCTAGTTTATCCTGTGTTTATGTGTATATATATGTATATACACAAACGCATATATTGGATGGCATTTTTCTATTCCAAGTCTGAAATTGTCTTAGCACATTCTCTGTTCCCATATATTAAGCCATATATGTATGTGTGTATATATATATATATATTTCACATTAGTACATGGTTGTTTTCAAGATTGTCTCCTGTAATAGATTGTGAGCTCCTCATTGAGAGCTAGAACTGTTTTATGATTTTCTTTGAATTCCCAACATTTAGTATAGTGCCTGGCATATAATAGACATATAATGAATGATTATTGATTAATTGCATCAAGTCTTTGCTGAAACTCTGTAGACAAATATTTTGCTTCCTTATACAAATGGCTATGTACTTAGAAAGCATCTAGGAGATACAGTGGTTAGAAAACTAAGATTGGAATCAGGAAGACCTGAATTCAATTCCAGCCTGAAACAGATAGTAGCTGTGTCATCTTAGCGAAGTCATTTAACCTATCTTTGCCTCAGTTTTCTCCTCAGTAAAATGGGGATAATATTAGAATCTACCTCTGTGATTGTTGTGGGGAATCAAATGAATTAATATTTACAAGGTGCCTAGTATATGTGTCTAGCACATAGAAGATGCCATTATTATTATTATTTCCAAATGCTTTCAGAATCAGTCAAGACTTTTTATTTCTTTCTAATTCTAAGATTGTTGCCTTGGCTTTAGTTAAAAAAAAATAAACATGCAAAAATATCTTTGTTTAGAGACTTAATAGCCAGGGACCCTGTAAAAGCAGCAAAGGATAAGTGAATACACCAGCCACTTTAGAGAATCAGAAAGGCCTGAAAGTTCTAATTCCTCTATATATCTTAGAAGTGTATATTGTTGGATTTTCCTTCCTTCCTTCCTTCCTTCCTTCCTTCCTTCCTTCCTTCCTTCCTTCCTTCCTTCCTTCCTTCCTTCCTTCCTTCCTTCCTTCCTTCCTTCCTTCCTTCCTTCCTTCCTTCCTTCCTTCCTCCTTGTCTTCTTCCTGCCTTCACTCTCTTCTTCTTTCTTTCCTTCCTAAGTGGGAATTTCTCTATTCCTGCTTGCTATTTGGAGCAGAGTGAATCAATTCCTTTTGAATTGTATAAATTCAAGGCCATATAAATTACTTTGGAGCTTTATTTAGCAACCCTGGATGGTCAGGATAGAGCTTTTGTTCTGCAGAAGCAAGTAGGTGACACAATGAGTAGAGTGCTGGACTTGGAGTCAGAAAGACCTGAGTTCAAATTCAGCCTCAGACTCTGACTAGCTTGTGTGATCCTATATAAGGTACTTGACCTCCACTTGCCTCAATTTCCTCAACAATAAAATGGAAATAATAATAGCATCATCTTCCTTACAGGTTATTGTGCTATTATATTATCAGGCTAACTGCTCATTTTAAATAATAGCTGACTAGTTTGGTTTCTTGGCCTAGAGAATCAACCTAAACTATTTGCTGTCAATTCTGTGCTGAGTGGAGAGTGCCCTATCCAGGTGAGGAAATAACATGTTGGTCTGATTCATATAGCTTAGAGATAACAAGCCTTGTAAGCTTTGTGGTTTCTCTGGCTTAATAGGAATACTATTCATATTGAGAAATAACACTTTTCCTTTAAGGGTGGTTGTAAGTTGAAAGAGCTTATAAATAAATGCTGTGTTTGAATATAGCAAAGTGAGGATTTGTCCAGTAGGAGAGCAGAGAGGACTAGTGGACAAGCAGTCAGCATTTTCATGTGGAGATGTTTCTGAATAGACTAAATACATAAAAATGTGCAGTATAGAACTGTGAGTTACTTGGAGCACATGAGTTTTCCCTTGCTCATATACTCACCTGCAGTTTTTATAAACAGGTACTCAGTCTTTTTCACAAAATCTAAATGCTTTGGTAATGAATGCAAACTGGGTTTATATGTAGATAGTGATATATATTATTATTATATGCTTGCTTTTATATATGAACATCTATGATATTGTGATTAATGCTGCTTTTGCCTTTGTGCTTACATATTTTTCTAGGTGTATTTCTCATATTGGATCTTTGGAGGGAATGTCAGGGCCTTGTTTAGTACTGATTTATATTGTCTGGGATATTACTGCTGCTTTCTGCATGTATTGAGTACTGCATTCTTCAAATATTTCAGGGAAGCTCAGGGAAGGCATGTGCAGATTTCTAGAGTTCCCTAAACAGTTTGATCTAGGATAAAATCTGATCCCTGAGATCCTGCTCTGAGCTTTACCAGCTTTCAATCCTAGTGTGGGTCTGGGCAACACAATTTTAGGTTTGTCCCTGGTTGGAATGCCAGTAGACTACTGCTGTCTTCAAGTACTATAAATTTTATGGAAGGCTCCACAAGTTCAAACCAACAGAATTTCAGGTGCCCTATTGGACTGAGCTTCCTGCCTTGGTCATTCACACTTCTCCCTCCCTATTATCTTACCTGTTTGACCTTTCCTTCTCTGTCTCTTTTGCTAGATCTTCTCCATGTTAACCAAGTCTCTTTCATAGGTCCCCTTCTCTACTTTTACATTTTTCACTTTATATCATTAGCATTCATAGTTTCAATTATTTTTTATGTGTAGATGACTTTTAGATCTATTTATCTAGTCCTAACCTCTTACCTAACCTCTAGTCTTACATTTTCAACTTACAATTTCAAACATTTTGAACTGGATGTCCTATAAACATCTTAAATTCAACATGTCAAAAACTCAACTAGTTATTTTTTCTCTCCCAAATTACCTCTTCCTAACTTACCTAATACTGTCAAGGCTGTCACTGTATTCCCAGTTACTCAGGCTCACAAACAAGTTATCACCCTCAACTTCTCACTATCTTTCACCCTCTCTGACTCATATCCAATCAGTTTCCAAGTCCTGAAATTTCTATCTTCATAAAATTTTTTTCCATATGACTCCTCTCTATTGATATCTATGACTATGGTACAAGCTCTCATCACTTTCTATCTGAACTACTGCAATAACCTGCTTTTTGATCTCCTTGCTTCAAGTCTCTCCCCACTCCTCTCTATACTCCACTCACTGCTAAATTGATCTTAAAATTCAGGTCTAAACATGTCACTCGTTTCCCTGTACTCAATAAATTTCAGTGGTTTTCTACTGGATAAAATATGAATTTTCCTTCTTGGTTTATAAAGCTCTTTATATCCCAGTTCCTTTCTATGTTTTCAGAATTTTTATCTCTTACTTCTCATCATATATTCTGTAATCTTACTTCTTGAAACTGACACTTCATGTTTGGTCTCCGACTGTTATTGCTGACTATTCCCCAGACCTACAACTCCCTCTTCATCCTCACCTCTTAGACTCCCTAGCTTCCTTCAAGTCTCAGCTAAAGCTTTATTTTTTGCAAGAAGCTTTTCCAGATTCCCCTTAGTATTGTGAGAATTGGATGAGAGTTTAGTTTCCACAGAGAAATGAAAATTGAATTACAGAGAAGTGAAACAAATTAGAAAATTGAAACCTAAGAAATGGCAGACCAAGATTTGAAACAAAGAAATAAAACAAAAGAAAAGAGAAAATGTAATCAGGGTGGAAGATTCAGACTTATAAAAAATAAAAGGATAATGTAATCTGTGTGGAAATTTAGAATAAGATTTAAAGGTATTTACATATCTTACACATGTATGTGTGGGGGCAGATATAATCCTGTGATCAGAGGAGGAGACTTAAACTCAAGGGAGATTTAGACTCAACATGGGGGATTATGAACTCCTAATAGGTTGTGACCTCGGGGACTTAGTTTATGGGATTTCAAGAGAGAGACTTGCATTTTGGGTATAAAAAAGAGAATAAGAATTGATTCCAGTGTTCCTATCTTACAGGACATCTAGGGCTGCAGTTGTGAAGTTAAAGACTTATAACTTCTCCCTTCCCAAGTCCATTGAGTTATTTCTCACAGTGCTTATGTCTTTTCTCTATTGATTATTTCTAACTTATCCTTTGTATCTTCTTTGAATGCAGGTATTAAACTATAGTCTCCTCCATTAGATTGTAAGGTCTTTAAGAGCAAGGCCATTTAACTTTCTTTATATCCCTGCTAATTGGTCTGCTTCAATTTTCCGTCAATCTTACACACCGGTGGCTATGAAATTTTCTTTGTGTACATGTGACTTCCTTTTACCAGTGTCATCTTGTTGTCTCAAGGATAAATTATAAACTCCTGCTTAGTTTACACACACACACACACACACACACACACACACACACACACACACACACACACACACGCTATATACAACTTGCTCCCCCACCCAACTTATCTTTCTAGTCTTACTAGACATTATCCCCTCTCTCTTTCATCTAGCCAAACTTTCTGCTCCTCATACACAACACTTCTAGTCTTCACTTCGTTTCAGTTTCCATACCACATGCTTGAAATTCATTCCCTCCTTACCCTAGCTTCCTAAAGTCCCTCCTACATTAAAACCTTTCCCAATTGCCTCAAATACTAGAATCCTCCTTTCCAGATTATTTTGTTTTTACCTAGTTTGTACATATTTATATAGGTTCACTTTATATTTATTCTGTATCAATTTTAAAATACATTTTTATAGATATATTTTGTTTTTATATTGGCTAAATATCCCCTGTGTTATTCTTTTTCTCTCATACCAATTATGCTATAGAAAAAATAAACTTAATGAGAAAGAAGAGAAATAATTTATCAAAACTGATCAATTCATAAAAAAATTCAAGATTACATTCAATGCTCCACATTCTTGGACCCTTATCCCTCACTCCATCCCTTTACTTCTACAAAGGAAAAAAGGGAGGTGTTCTTTCATATCTCTTCTTTGGGACAAAACTTATTTTTTGTGATTTCACAATATTTTTTTTTATTGTTTTGTGATTGTTGTTCTTTTAATTTACATTGTTGTAGCTACTGTGTATATTGCTTTCGCGTCTCTGCTTATTTTGCTTTGCTGCAATTTATATGCCTTTCCATGCCTTCCTATATGAATCATGCTAATTTTTTACAGTACAGTAATAATATCTCATTAAAATTATGTACAACAATTTATTTAGCTGTTCTCTTATTGATGGGAATCTACTTTGTTTACAATTCTTTGCTAGTACAAGAAGTATTGCTTGGCATATTTTGATGTATGTGGAGCTTTTCTTTTTGTCAGTCACTTTCTCTCTATTTCCTAGCAATGGAGTTTCTGGATCAAAGTGATATTTTAGTCTCTTTATTTGAATAATTTCCAATTGTTCTCCAAAATAGTTGCACTGATTCTCTGCTCTATCAAAAATTCTGATAAATATGAATGTGTGTGTGTATATAAATAAATATAAATACATAATACATATGTATACACATATATTTCTAACCCCTAATTTCTCTTCTTCTTCCTCCCTTTTTCCTCTTCCTTTTCCTCCTCCTTCTCCTTCTCCTCCTTTTTTGTTTGTCTGTTTCTGTCTCTATGTCTATCTGTCTGTCTGTCTGTCTCTTTTCTTCATTAAAGGAATTACATCCTTTTTTGGACTTATATCCCCAGCACTTATATAGTATTTGATGCATATTAGGTGCTTGATAAATATTTGTTGATTATTTTGTAGTATAATGGTATTATTTTGTGTCAATATAATCAAATTTATTAGTGTATTTTGATTTATAGATTACTTCCTTTTTCTCATTTCTTTTTAGCCTGCAATGTCTTAATGTTTAGAAACTCTAGTGTTAACAAAGCAAGTCAACAAGTATTTATTAAACACCATGTGCTTAGCAATATACTCAGCCTTGGTAATATAAATAGAAACAGTAAGAAAGTAGTCCCTGCTCACAAAATGCTTACTTTCTAAAGAGGGGGAAAAAAAAACAGAAAAGAAAGCTGAAAAGGGGGAAAATTTGGGATGGGAAAGGATCTTGGGGCATAGTAGGAACCCTGGAGGTTAAGGAGTGAAGATTGAAGAAGAATAAAGCTCTGACAGGACTGGACATTTAATTAAAAGGAAATTTCTTGAGGAATTGGCCATTCAGAGAAATGGGCTGCAAGAACAGAGAATATTCCCAGTATCAGAAAGGTCACCATGGCATAAACTTCCAGGTTGAGGATACTTTTGTGGCAAAGTGGAGATGAATAGAGATTTGAGAGTGGAACATGAAGAGAAATGACCTTTCAATGGGTGATATTCCACAAGGATTATGAGAGTACAATGAACATATAGAAACAACACACAACAATATGGTAGGATTCTACTGCTTGTCACATGTGACCTTTTGGACAATCATTTTGGTCAATATTTTGGTCAATACTTTTTTGTGTAAAATTATAGGTCTAAACTACATAACCTCTGGGATACTTCTTGCTCTGAAGTTTATGGAACCTATGTCTTGTGCCTTACATTACTTAACTGAGTAGATTATTGCCCTAAACAGTTTAAATTAGTCCAGCAGAACTGAGAAGAGAAGGCCTTGATGACAAAAAATAAGTTTTATATATCCTATGAAATCTGTTTACTGCAAAGTGAATTATAACCTGGCACTAGGGGAAGGTTAGAGAGTCCCACTTTCCTTTATCTTAATGCATTTGTATGACCTGTCAGGAGAGATAGTTTATTCCCAGGATGGAGTGATATGAAAAATTAAACCTTGTGAAAAATAAGGAATGGAGAGCTCATTCCTAATCAGATTTTTGCACAAGACCACAAGAACAAAAGTAATAACAATGACAGGAACAATAATAACAAAAATAATAATAATAATGACAACAACAACAATAGTCCTAATAACATCTACTATTAAGAGGTTACTTTAAGGATTGTAGCACATCCAACACACACATCATTTTATCCTTATAACAAATATGTGGATTAAGTACGAGAGTTATTATTACTGTCATTTTTCAAATGATGAAGCTGAGGAGGGAACCTAAATGTAACTTGCCCAATATCACATGGCTAATGTTTGAATTATATTGAATATATATTAAATTATGACTTAGCCAAAATACATTTCAAAATTGTTCCTAAACATATTGCTATTGTTTTTTCTAATATAAATAATTTTTATTCATATGAAAAAGGGGACTAGAGAACACAATGATAAATGACTTATTTTGACAGTTATTGCTACAATGCTCAATTTGAATTGAAAATATGTTCTTTATTTCATTAACAATCTATGAATTTAAAAAAGGAACATATCTTAGTGTAAGGAACATGACACAAATAGTAGTGGCTTTGACCATAAAATGGCCGTTTTCTTCTGTCCTTTCACAGAAATGGAAGAGGATGTCAGAATCTGAGTGAATGGGAATGGAGGAACAGAGCTTATCTACCATTTACAGTCAGTCTGGGTTAACTTGGGACCCAGGTCATAGGATGGAATCACAGATCTAAAGCTCAGACTTAAAACTGATCAAGTCCAACTCTGACTTTTTTCAGAGGAAGAAACTGTGGCTCAGGGAAGTAAAGTAACTTGTTCAGCTTTACGAAGGTAAACAGCTAAACCAGAATTCGAACCCAATGCTCTTACTCCAAATTAAGTATTCATTCCACTAAACCAGATGATGTCTCCAGTCTTTGGAAATGGAGTTTAATGAATGGATAGATGAGAGGATATTTCAAATAGGCCTAAATTCTGAGCCAGCCAGTGGGTAGAATGCTGTACTTGGGATCAGAAAGGCTTGAGCTCAAATTCTGCCTCAGACACTTAATAGCACCAAAGTCCTAATCAAGTCCCTTAACCTCAATTTACTCAACTGTAAAGTTCAATTATAATAATAGCACCTATCTCCCAGGATGGTTGTGAGAATCAAGATATTTTTATCAAGTAGTACAGTGCCTGGCAAATATAGGCATTATAGAAATGCTAGATATTATTATTATTAAATCGAGGCACATACAAAAATATCACCTAAAACTTGGATGTCTATGTTTCAGAGGGTCCCTAGAACTCCAATAGGAGAAACTGTATCTAGTGACTGAACCCATGACTTAGGTTTCAAATGGAATGTTATTTTTACCTGAATGAGTAACAAAATGGAGAAATTTCTGGAAACTTCATTAGCAGTTGAAAGCTTTAATCTGATCTTGTGAGTTGGAGGGTTTCTAGAAGGCAGGAAAAAGACACTCTCCCATAAGTCTAAAGGGGAAGAGACATGAACTCTATTTGTCTTATTTGGGGGATCCTTGGGGTGACCATGGAAACAAAGATAGATTCTGAGAATACTAACCTGAATACAAGTAGCCATTAGTTAGCATTCATTTGCTTAAGAGAATTTGAGCATCATAAACAGAATGGAGCAGAAACCCTGAAACCTGCAAATCCAACAGAGTTAGGCATCACTAATGACTGCAGTATCAGCTTGAGTGTAAGAAATCAGTCGTGTTTTGACGAAGATTCTTATATTCTTAATAGTGAGGTGTTCAAAGAGCAAAAGAAAATGACTAGGAGACTCACAGCCATACTTTAAGAATGGTAAGTGCCTGTTGATAATGTTTAACAACTGGATTTCTGTAACAAAAAAATTATTCATTCTTAAGTTTAATCTATATTGCTTAACATTTTCCTCATCATTTAAAAAAAAATCCAGATAATCAACAAAGTAGTGTATGTTAGTCCTGATTTGTAGTATTTGCTGATTTCTGAGGTGTAATTGCTGACACTGAAAATTTAACCACAGCTCTTGACAGCCAGTTTGAGCAACCGCAGATACATCCCGGAGAACAGTTATCACAATGGTAAGAATGCTGGACTAGGAGTCAGGAAAACGTGTCTCCAAATCTAACTGATATTTGGTGAATGAGCATGTTTAAGTCACTAAAACTCAGTTTACTTACCAATAGAATATGGATAACAATACCTATAATATCTAGTAGTATTGTTATGAAGAACAAACAAGATAATATTCTTTGTCAAGTTTAAAATGTATAAATATGATTTTAAAAAGTATTCATTAAAACTTAAATACAAAATAAAAAAATGAAAGAAAAAAGAAAAAAACAAAAGAAAAATATTGTCACGTGTATAGCAGAACAGGAGAGGATTCAAAATATGTAGCAATAAATTTCCATTTTAAGAAAGCGTATATAATAAATACTATACATTATATTCAGAATTATTTTCTATGTCTTTTCTATACTTCAGATTTTCTTTTACAGATTTTCTTTTGTTTTCTGCTGTGTACTTTTAACTTTCTTTTTTTCCCCTTTCCTCTTGAACCTGCCCTGTACCCCCCACTCCTTTTTCCCTTTCTCCAAGCTTTCTATAATTAAGTATGGATATATTTATGTGTATGATCTATTTTAGGAGGGGGCATTTTTGGCACCAAAGAATGTGATTTAAGAGAGCAATTTCTAGTTCCAAATAATGTGTTTGGGGTTTAGCACCAAATGATGAGATTGTAAGCATCAAATGTTGGAGTTCAGTCATGTGAAGAACTCACAATGATCATTCTCTTTGATAAAAGATAGGTTTATTTAGGAGAAGAGGTTACAGACAAAATGAAGGGATACGGTAAACACCAGGAATGGTAAATATGAAATAGAATTGGGAGAGCAATAATCAGCAAGAAAAGGGGTTTTTTAAACAATTAATGATGAAAAAGAAAAGTTCCTTAGTGGAACTCACAATTAACCTGGAGAAGGGAAATATCCCATGAGGTTGAAGTATGCCCTTAGCTGACAGGCTAAATCTATAGAAGAGTTTAGCATCTTAAAAGATTTAGCTATAGGAAGGAGAAAAGAATAGAGAAAAGAATGGTGGGGGATGAGAGGGGAAACTCATGTGGGGTAGGGGGGGTGAGGAGAAAGATACCATGAGACAGAGTACTATAGCAGACTGACCCAAAAAAGGTTCAACAAAGATGGTGGGAGCTATGGACAGATTTATGGAGGAAATTTAGCCTCAAAGATTTGACATAACTTGATTTTTGACAGGATACAACATGATGGAACTACCCATGATATCTACAGAGGGTGGAACCATGGGGCTAAACTGATCCTTATCAGTGCCTTCTCTGCCTGTCTCAGGTGGTGATTCTATCAATACTTCTTGTCTTTCTCTGCCAACCTTACCTAGTTATCCAGGACCTCATCATATATATATATATATATATATATATATATATATATATATATATATGCAATACATGCATGCACATACATATACACAAATACTTACAACCATACACAGACACATCCATATACATCTGAATAAGTTGTACTATGCTTGTTTGTCCTTTGTTTCTCTGAAGGTGGATAACATCATCCTTCTTAGGTCAATAGTCTATAGTTTAGAATAATCTAAAAGAATATTAATATGGCTGATAATGTAGATTTCTCTCTTTTGATTGAATCTTTTTAACTTTGCCTTTATTTAAGATTAAGGATTACTATCCCTACTAACCGCCCTTTAAATGTCTGTGATTATGATTCTTGCAATATATAGTTGACTAAATTACAGATGGTATAGGTAAAATCTTCGGATACATCTATCACAATGATTACATGGTTGTTATTACTGTTGTTGTTACCAGAAGAATACATACATAGTTTAAAGGGATTATTAAGTAGGTCTTGGGCCAAAATATGAAGGATACAAATCTTGTCTTTCCAGTTTCTTACTTTGAATTTCTTCTCTAAAAAATCCCAAACTCTAATCTATTGCTGCTCCATATCCCCTTTCCCTTCCTTTCCTACCCCCTTTCAGCTTTTAGAATTGAGTTGAGAAGAAGGGATTGTAAGGTTAAAAAAAAATGCTCAAAGAAAGCTGGGTGTGCTTTTTACCTAAAGCATAAACTGATTAAGAGCAGAAACCACACTTTAAGTAAATTTGTATGACTGAAAACTGTAGCATAGATTTTTATAAAGATGACCTTTATATTTGGATATTCAGCACTTATCCCAGTGCTTATTTATTAAACATAGTTTAATAAATTTTTAGTTTAATAAATGCTTGTTTTTGATACTGGTCTACTTAGTTGAATTTCTATTCCTCATAAGAGGCCAATAGTTTGCACCGATATATCATGATTTGTTAGATCATTGGCACAAATTCATTCTATTCTCAATTCTTTCTTCGAGAAAGACAAACAACTGACATACTCTCTCTTCATTCAAAACTGTGATAAACCATAGAAAAGAAAGAAGCCTTCAAGTCCTCAGCAGAGCTGACCAAGAACCTGAGACTGAAACAAAAGAATTTTCTGTGTCTCTCTTGGAGAAAAGCTTACCGTTCTCCTTTCTACTCAATTGACCATGAACTTTATTGCAGGCTAAGTGCTTGTGATCTATTTAATAATCAGTGAATAGTCATTTCACTCAAAGCTTTAATAGTTTCCTTTTGTCAGACCCTCAGCATTTTTAACCTACTAGTTCGTTGGAGATTATTTTACATGTAACCAATCTCATAATAGCCATTTTTTTCTTTTTTAGGAAGGACAATATTCAATGACCCATGCAGAAAGTCATCTCATGCTTGCTGAAGGGATACCACTGACTTTGAATTGTCCTTGCAATGCCAGTTATTCTATTTTTCTTTTCTAGTATATATAGTATCCTCAGTGGATCTCTGAAGCTGCTTTTGAGAAGCACAACAGGAAACCAGAAAGATGGCAGCAATGGTTTTCAGGCCAGTCACATCAAGGAGGAAACTTCCTTTCACCTGAAGAAGACATCTGTCCAAAAGCGGGACACAGCAGAGTACTTTATAACAAAGACAGGGATTGTAAGGAGAAATGAGCCTGTATGTTACAGGAGGGATCCTTGGGAGTATCACTTTCTCCTCAGACAAATCCTGTTCTGTGACTTCTCCAGGGAACTAGAAAACCCCAGATAAATTTTGCTGTTGCTTTGGAGTCCCTGGAGAATTGTAGTTACTGAAAGTGAGAAATGGGGTATGGGAGAATCTAAGAAAGGAACCTCATGACTTAAATATAAGTCTCAACTCACGCTGTGGTTATTTCTTCTTTGTGTCTCAGGGGAAATGGTCATAGGTAATATCTTGTGATCTCTCTGAAAACTGAAGGAATTGAGTTAAATTATAACTATAATTAGATAGAGCATAGAAAGAAATTTACATTATGGTAAATCACTGAGCAGAAAGACTGTGACCTGTTTGTTCAATGCCTGCCAAGTTTATATGATTGAGGGTAGGGACCTCAGTCAACACTTTGGTAATTTTATTCTCGGGGTTTTGAGGTCATCATCCATCCTCTGTAACTTTCCCTTCCTTTTCTTGAAACTATTCAGTTTGGGAAAGGTCTATGAATACAGGCTCATTCCTTGATGGGAGTTTCCTTTCTAAAAATTCATGGAGTAATCTAATTAGGAAATGGTAAATTTATAGAAAACTCTTCTTATTTCCAGTTCCATTTCTCCTCAGTTCTGTTTTCTTGCTGTCACCTCAGCACTATGTTTATATTTTATTTAGATCTTAAACATATTCTGAACACAGAGATTGCTAAGCCTTTTTGTTTGAGCTATTATTTCAGCCCCACATTGAGATTCTTTAATATTACTTATACAAGTGATTTGATATGATCCTTGTCATTATCACCGTGTAATTAATTACTGATTTTTGTTCTCATTCTTACCAGCATAAATTTGACCTTCAGGACCTGAATAAGTTCCTGGAAAAGGACTTTTTTTTTTACTTATATCCATATATTTATATAATGGTGTGCTGTTAAATATTTAACAACCCAATTCTCAAAATAAAAATTACCCATGATTCTCTTTTCTGCATCATGCATTGCTGTTATTTTCACTATTGCTTTATTAAGTATAGACAACCACAAAGCAATTAATCAATCCTTGATTTGTAGAATTTGCCCACTTCTGAGGTATAAATGCTCACACTGAAAATTTTGTAATCAGTCCTAGTAAGCCAGTTTAAGCTGCCTTCATTATGCCCCTGTATTTACCTAAGAAAGAAAAAGTAAATGGAAGACTAACTTCTGAGCTCAACCTAAATAGTCTCCCTTCCCTGCACAGCACCTAGATATAGAAAATCTAAATGGCTGCTGTAGAGACAATGAGTGTTTTCCAACACCTGTTGCTTCTAGGGGCAACCTCTGACTGGTGAGATATTTGCTATTTTGTCCTTCTGCTTCAAGGGGAAATTTGTATAGGTACTAATCAAATAAAGTTTTTACATATGTGTTTTTCCTGCTACTTTTCATTAAGAATATGGGAAACTCAGAAGAGGGAGTCATGATTATTAAATTTATATATATATATATATATATATATATATATATATATATATATATATATATATATATATATATATATATATATATATATATATATATATATATATAATATAAAACACGTTCCATTCCAATGGGAATCTGTATGGTCAAGTGGAATAAATTTATCTTTCATTATGAAAATCAAAGAGTAACACAGTAGAGTGTTGGTCTTGGAGTGAGGAAGATTTGGTCACAAATTTAGTCACAGATACTTATCAGCTGTGTGATAGAGACCAGTGGTTTAGTCTTATCCATTCTTGTTTTTTTCATCAGTAAAATGGGGAAAATAATAGTGTCTATCTCCCAAGGTTATTATGTGGATAAAATGAGATAATATTTATAAAATGCATTGCATACTTTAAAGCACTTATAAATGAAATTATTATTAACAATTATTAGTCACATTAAATTTTGAGTAAAGACAAGAATGTAAGCATGAGATGAATGAGAATTGGATCTTAAAAGAGAAAAATATTCATAATGCATTGTTTTTTATTGCCTCTTCTCAATTACTATCTTAGGTTAATTGGTTGAGCAAATGCAATGGTTGATTTATTAATCCCTCTCTATTTCTCTTCAATATTAAAGTGTATTCATGTTTGCTGACAGATTTAAACATAGAATTCAGTTTCCAAAGCAAACCAATATGACTAAATGGAGCATTAGGATGGGTTAGATTTTTTCCAGGCTATATAGGAGTATGGCGTGAGTGATGTAAATTTGTCTCAACTGGAAACTCCATTTCCTGATATGAATGTGTACAATCAGAAGGTCCCAGAGATTCTATGATTATCAGATACAGAGAGTAAGGTTAAGGTTTGAGCTTCAGGACAGAGTCATTTTGGCTAACATGTTTCTCCCCTGTCTGTTGTGGGAATTTGTAGTGTCTGCCTTCATAGGTAAGGTCTACCATGGTCATGGGAGCTGAGGTATATTTTAAGGTTTGGGGACTTAGAAGGAGAGAGAAAAGAAAGAGGGAGTGTCATTGGTTAGTATTTGTCAAGAATTGATGGCAGTCAGTGGGAAGGAATAAAATTCTGATTCTTTCACCAGATTTCTCTAGTCCTAAATTGCAATGTTTCTACAATGCTATTTCTATTTGTGATGTCAGATGACTAATTCTTATATGTCTTATTTTTCCTATAGGGGATAGTACAGGCAAAAAAGTTATTTAGCTGCAATCAGCAATGACAGGACAAGAAGGAGAAGCTGTGACCCTGAGCTACAAATATGACACCAGTGAAAGTAATTATATTCTTTTCCAGTACAGTTTCCAACAGAGCGATGATTATCCTTATTCGTCAGGATTCTTATAACCAACAGAATGCAAGCAAGGATCGATATTTGGTGAACTTTCAGAAAATAAACAGATTCATCACTTTCACCAATTTGGCCTCCCAGCTGCAAGACTCAGTGATGGATTTCTGTGTTCTCAGCATAAGAAAGAACAAAACAGAAAGATTAGTGCACACCATGCCACTGTCACTTGCTGCATAAGTCTCATAGGAGATCTGCAAAACTAGGCAGAAAGGAGTTGGGCCTGCAGTACCACAGCCAGATGGAGTTGGTGGGAAGGTTATTTCACTCTAAAATATGCCTTACCATAAGTAGGCTCAGAAAACAAGTGCAGAAACCACATTCTTTAAGAATACTCATTCTCATATGAGTACTTTGAATGATTTGTGATCTCATTAATGTAGGTATTTGCTTTCTATGAGAATCTCATTCACGATCTTTCCAGAGGCATTTCAACCAACTTCTTTCAGATTTTCCTTTAGATCTCTGGACATTGATTGAGTACTAATGGAGCACATAAATTGTCTACTTTGTATTCCTTGCTTTCCTTATACCAATGATTCCATTGTACTAACAGAACACCAAAGGAGCCATGACTTCTACTCAAAGGGATGGGACAGGAAGCATGGTACAGGAGAAAGAGCACTGAATTTGAAGTCAGACAACATGGGTTCAAATCCCATACCAATTACGATTGTGGATTAAGCCAATTTATCTCCCTGGGTCCCATTTAACTATGACTACAAAAAGAAGAGATTAGATTGATTGACCTCTGGAGGTCCCTTCTAGAACTACAACTATGATTATATGTTCAAGAAATTACAGTGTGGTTTCCTTTTGTTTTTGTTTTTTCATACATTTTCATATTGGTCATTTTATGAAAGAAAAATCAGAATAAAAGTGTAGAAGGCTGAAACTCTGAAAAGGTGTGTTGAATCAGTCAACAGAGCACTGAAGGATAATTACTTAGTCAATGTGAAATAATGGTTCTTTATACATATATTTAGATGAAATGGGATGGCTCTCCTTACCATTGGTGCTTGCTGAATGTTTGATGGTGAGATAATCGTAGGCAAGAATTGGAGGGCTGAGGGAAAGAAGTCAGACACACTTGGCTGCAGGACGAGGAGGAGAGAGGCTGGAGAATCTGGACTCCAGAATCCAGGATACATGTTTGGCAAGCTATGTGGCAGCTTGTCTGCCTCCTTCACTTCTCTCCCTAAAGACCAAGGACTTTAATTTATCCTGACTCTGACTAATCCTGACGCCCTCCAGGGAGCTAGTCCAGACATTACCTAAAAGGGAAAGAAATAAATAGCAAACAGGAAATAAAAGCAAACAAATAAACAAAAAAAAAGTTAAAATACTATCCTTCGATCTGTATTCAGTCTCTGTAGTTCTCTCTCTGAGTACAGATAACATTTTTTTTAATCCTAAATCTATTGGAATTGTTTTGGATCACTGTATTGGTGAGAAGAGCTAAGTCTATCATAGCTGATCGTTACATAATCTTGGCATTACTGTGTACAATGTTGTCCTGGTTCTGCTCACTTCACTCAGCATCAGTTCTAATAAGTCTTTCCTTTTTTCTGAAATCAGTCTGCCCCTCATTTCTTCTAGAAGAATAATATCCCATTACACTCATATACCATTACTTATTTAGTAATGCCCAAATGATGGGCATCTAGTCAATTTCCAATTCCTTGCCACCACAAAAAAAGCTGGTACATTTTTTCGTTTATGGGTCCTTTCCCCTCTTTTATGAAGCACAATTTTATAACCCTTTGAGCCTAATTTTAAATTGCTCTTCAGAATGGTTGGATAATTTCACAACTCTATTAACAAGGCATTAGTGTTCCAATTTTCCCATATCCCCTCCAAAATTCATCATTTTCTTTTCCTGTCATCTTAGCCAATCTGATAGGTGTGACGTGGTACCTCAGAGTTGTTTTAATTTGCATTTCTCTAATCAGTAGTGATTTAGAGCATTTTTTTACAGGGTGGTTTTCATTCCATTCCCAACCTCTCTCTCTCCTCGCTATTCTGGGGTTTGTCTCTAACCCTTTGACATTTCCATACTTATTTCTTCCCATGGCTGGCCTTCCATGTGTGGACATCTCAAAGAAGAAAAAATATATATCTATATATGTAACATGCTGTTGTCTCCAGAAGCTGCCAAAAGCTCTCTGGGAGGAGATCTGTTGTGTCAACTCAAATCTCTTGGACAGATTCTTCCTGTAGAGAACCATTGTTTCCAGACAGTTGCCGTTAACTCTCATCCAGAGAAGTGATTTCCCTTCCTGCAGAGAGCTGCCTCAGGTCTGGTTTAGAGCAGAGACTGACTCTTCCTCCAGAGCTGCCCTCTTTATCCTCCCAGAGAATGGGCGTGGGATAATGCAAGGGCTTCTGGGAAGAATTACTTCAACCAATGAACTTGCTCCTCCTAAGCATGCAAACTCTTCCCCAGGGAAGGCCGGAACTAGAGAACTGTCAAGTACTGACTTAGCACTTAGTAAGAACCTAATATCTCATTATCTCATTAGCATTTAGTAAGAACCTAACATATCCCCCTTTCTTTTGATTTAGAACATAGGTTGTCATAATCTTGAAACATAAATCCATCAATATGGGAGGCATTATACATAATTACATAGATTATATAAACACATAGTAACATAATACATGCTAGAAGTATGTAACAAATAACATGATCAAATAATCATAAGTTGAGAATTTATAAATGTCCATAAGTCCATTGTCCATTAGTCTCATCTTGTGTTAGGAAATCCAATGATTCCTGCTGGATTTTAAAGTTCTTTAACAGTCTTCTTATTAGCCATGCCCTTTCAGTGTCAGATGTTTCTTAGATTTTCTCCTTTGTTTTGAGGTCTTTCTCTTTTTCTGTCTCTCTCCGATGGACAAGGCAAATATGACTCATTGGCACCCATCTGATTCCTTCTCCATCTGAAGAAATACAAGCAAACCCTCTCCCCCAGGCAGTTAACCTATCTGGTCCCTTCCATTCACCACTTTCTGGGTCTCTCCACATCACCTGGCGATTATCTAAGGACAGTGGAGCTGCTCGCACTGGACACTGCCCTTCTGGTGGGTTATCAAACCTGTCTGCTGGAGCCAGTGCATCTTTGTCAAAAATTAGAAAATTAATGGTATAGAGAACTAAATTTAGAAGTTCCCTAGGGCTACCTGTGGCTCCCCCTTTCTTTTGTTTTTGGAGGAGTATCTTAATGTCTCTGTTTCTTCTCTCTACTATTGCCTGACCTTGTGGATTAAAAGGTATTCCAGTAATGTGTAATATCTTATACTGCGCACAGAAGTGTGCAAAATGTTTTAGAACTATATGCAGGTCCATTATCTGTTTTTATTTCTTGTGGCATACCCATAATTGCAAATGCTTGGAGAAGGAATTCAGTGACCACTCAGGCTGTCTCTTTTGCTGTTGGCACTGCAAAAGTGAATCCTGAAAAGGTATCTACTACTACGTGGATGAAAGACAGACGACCAAAAGATTTATAATGGGTCACATCCATTTGCCAGATTTCATTGGGTCTCAAACCATGAGGATTCTTCCCCGGAGGGAGTGTAGGAGCATGGAAAGGAAGACAAGCTGTACAGCTTTTTACTATGCTTCTAGCTTCCTCTCTTGTGATTCCAAATTGTAAACGTAAAGCTTGAGCAGCCTGATGATATTTAGAATGAGATTCTTGTGCTTCCTGAAATAAAAGACTACTGGCTAACATGGTTAGAAGGCTATCTGCCTTTGAATTTCCATCAAAAATAGGACCTGGAAGTCCACTATGTGAGTGGACATGCAAAATATAAATCTTGCCTGGATGTTTTCTCACTTGCTCTTGAAGTTCCTTAAAGAGCTGATAAATATTAGAGGCTTCAAATTTTATTTGGCCTGTGGCAATTCTTTGTACTACACCTACTGAATAGGCTAAATCAGTAATTATATTTACTTCTCCTGGGTAATAAGTAAGAGCTAGCATGATAGCAAATAATTCATTCTGTTGAGTGGACTGAAAAGGAGTTCTGACTACTCTCTTTATGATTAAATCATGAGAGTATACAGCACAAATATTTTCTTTGGAGGTGTCTGTAAAGATTGTTGGTCCTTTAAGAGGAACCTTAGAAACCTTTTCTTCAAAAATCCATCGCCAATTATGTAGTAGCCGGGTTATCTTTAATGGAGATCCATGTGCAAAATTTGGAACTGCAGCCAATAAAATTTGCCATTCTGGGATGGTCTCACAGCATACATTAATTTGTGCGTTAGTATAGAATGTGTATATTTTTTCAGGACTTATTCCAGATAATTGTATTACTCTCTTAATAGCCTTTAATAAAATCCTAGCCACCAAGCACTGGGTAAGGAGTAAGGCTTTGTTCTGGTTGTGCTGGGAGGTTCACCCACTCAATCACTCTGTCTCCTTGATGAAGGACTGCTGTGGGTGCCTCTTTTGTGGCAAAAACTGATATTTCCAAAGGTTTTTGAGTGACTCTTTCAATCACATTGGATAAAGCCAGTTCAACTTCTCTCAAAGTCTCTTGTGCTTCTTTTGTAAGCTGGCATGGTGAATTTAAAGCACTGTCTCCCCTTAAAATATCATATAGAGGTTGTAGTTGATTGGTAGTTAAGCCTAACACTGGACACATTCATTGGATATCTCCTATTAATTTTTGGAAATCATTTAAGGTGTTCAACTTCTCTGTTCTTAAAGAAAGCTTTTGTACTGCGAGTGTCTTAGGATATACTTCATATCCTAAATATTGAAAAGGAGCATGCCTTTGAATTTTTTCTGTAGCTATATGCAGTTTGTAGTACTTTAGTGTTTCCATGGTCTTTTGTAGACATGCTTCTAACATTTGTTCCTCAGGTGCACATCCCAAAATATCATCCATATAATGTAACAATAATACTTTTGGAAAGGCTTTTCTTACTGGAGCAAGAGCAGCAGCAACATACATTTGGCACATAGTATGGCTGTTTTTCATTCCCTGTGGCAAAACTGTCCATTCATATCTTTTATAAGGCTCAGCCAAATTAACATTAGGCACTGAAAAAGCAAATCTTTTCATATCCTCCTTATCTAGAGGGATAGAATAGAAACAATCCTTAATGTCTATAACCCATAGAGGCCATTCTCTTGGCAACTGAGTAGGAGATGGAAGTCCAGGCTGAAGAGTTCCCATAGTTTCCATCTGTTCATTTACTCTTCTTAGATCAGTTAACATCCTCCATTTCCCAGATTTCTTTTTCACCACAAATACTGGGGAATTCCAAGGACTTAGAGAAGGCCACAAATGTCCTTGGTCAAGTTGTTCGTTCACTATGTCTAATAAGACCTGAATTTTATCACTTCTTATCATCCACACTGGTGAATCAGTCTTCCACTGAAGAGGAACCGATGAGAGTGCAGGTAGGCCTTCAACAGCAGCCCTGCCTAAAAAGCCAAAGTACTTATTTGTAATCCTATCTGCTGTAAAATGTCTCTTCCCCACAGATTGATGGAGATTTTTTCAACCACAAAAGGAGTAAAAACTCCCATTTCATTTTCAAATGTCCATCTCAAAGGCCTAGCACTAACTTCTGCTGCTATTGATCCTCCTACACCAGACATGTGGGTGTCTGCCTTAATCTTTGGCCAGTGATTGGGCCAATTGGCATCTCTAATAACTGTACAATCTGCACCTGTGTCTACCAATCCTTCAAATGGTATTCCATTTATATAAATAGTAAGCATAGGTTGGTCAGCTGTCACAGCTGCTGTCCAATATATTCCTGGATTTTGTTCATTGGAGTCAGAATCTAGGCGACTATCACCAGGTTGCTTATTAGGGGTATGTAACAATAAGCCTGATGCTACTACTTCTCCTGGTTGATAAATCACACGTTGTCTACCTGTGTTAGTGACTGGGATATTAGCTACACATTCTCCAGTTTCCCATACCAGTGTATGGACGAACACTGTTTTGTAAGCACTCTCAGAAGGTGAAATGGTCAAGCCTACTGTGCCTGGAGGCAAAGGATCCATAGGCTCAACAGGAACAGATTTCACTTCTCCAGGGAGTATCTCAGTAGTCTCTACTGCAAACAACTCTATTTTTCCTAATTTCAATCCCTTTCTTCCATCTGATTGCCTTTTGGCTGATTGATCATGTCTTAAAATTCTCTGGATGTAACCTCGGCTGCCATCATGCCCCACTTGGGGGGCTGAAACTGGGCCCCACCTGTCATTTTCCTGGGTCAAGCTACATTTGGAGGCCCAGTGGAGACCCTTGTGACATTTTGGACATGGGATTTTAGGTCTTCTCTCACCCTGTCTTCTCACTGTATCTCCATATCTACACTGAGCTCTTAGATGTCCAATTTTTCCACATTGAAAACATCGCCGAGTTTCTCTAGAAGTCCCTTGCCAGGAGGGACCCTGTCTTTCCACGTTCTTCACTGTCCGGGTGTAAAAAGCATTTGTTCCCACTGTAGCACAGCGTCTTATGATCTCCTCTAAAGGAGCATTCTTTCTTCTTGGTCAGAACTAGGTTCAGAGTAACATTTCCTGTTATTTCCTTTACTTTTTGGGAAATAAAATCAATTTCATTTGATGCAATTGTCAAATAATAACAACAAAATTATTCAACTTAGAGAATTTATCAAATGCTTTGTTTAAGAAGAATAAGATTTCCAGTGGATATACAGGTAGGTTCAATTTACCATGCCTGCATTTAGTCATTAGATGACTTATGTGTTTTTTGTTGGAAACCCATTATTTATGTCATTCATTTGACATACTCCTATGATGAAATTACTACTGTTGCTCTTGCCTTTAATCTTCTCAGAAATCTTCACAGCACTTGGCTCATCTGCCTCATGATTTTTTACTCATGTTTGGGATTTTTTTTTGGCAAACAGCACTATTCTGGTTTTTCTCTCAAATGAATTTTTCTTGAATTAGGTTCATTCTTCAATTTCTGTTTCAGTCATGATTCTCATCTCACCAGATCTTTGTGAGACCTATAAAATTATATTTGCCTTCTTACAATAAAATCTCAAGTTCACCCTTTCTAGACCTCTGTTCTCTATTTTGGTTTAGAGATATATGAATAAGTTTTGTTCTCAATCCACTTTTTAGTTATTGCCTTCTGTGAAATATTTGGCACCTTCTCTACTGCTATTTTTTCAATCATACCTGATATGGGCTTTGTCATAACTAGATTTATGGTTTTGTCAGAACATTTTTCTCCGCCTCCCCCCTTTCCTTCCATCATTTTGTGTATGTGTGTGTGTGTGTTGTGTTTGTATTTGTGTGTGTCTGAAAGAGAAAAGACAAAGAGACAGACAGAAATATAGGCAGAGAGGGAAAGAGATAGACTCAAAAAGACAGAGCTGGAAATAGAGGCAGAGAAACAGAGAAAGATCCAAACATAATGAAAGAGAGAGAGGCAGAGAGGATAGAAGAGAAATTTGTATGCTACATTGACCATGTGAACTATGTGGTTTTAATCATTGCAGAAAGGAATAAACTCTGAATATAGAAGTCATTTCTCTAAAGGTAATCACTGATTATCTGAGAGTTAAAGGTATATATGTCAGTAGAAGGAAAACAAGGGAGCCAGATGGCAATCAAGAATAATAGGTAAAATGTTCCACTCCTATTTAAAAAAAAAAACAAAAAACAAAAAACAATAGCAGTTAGGAAGGAGCTAAAGGAATATTTTATAGAAACATAAATTTATTTAGAGGTCATCAAATCTAACTCTATCATGTTACTGCTGAGAAAATTGAAGCCCATATAGTTGAAGTGACCTTCCTAAAGTTATGCAGCTAGTGGGCATCTGAGGCTAGATTGAGATTCAGGTCTTGCTGCTTCCAGGTGGAATGTTCTACAACTTAGCAGTGTTAGATAGATATCTGAAGGGAGAGAGTAAAAGTATAACACTCAGCTCTAGGTTTTTAGTGCAAACTAAAAACAAAGGGAACATCACCAGCCCATAGGGTAGAACAGTGGCATTGGTTCTTACCTTAGGCCCTGGCACGTAGTACTGCACTCTCAATTTTCAATATAAAACTTTCCTAGTTATATTGACAAGTCCTTTGAGGAAACTAAGCTCTTGCTCATCATTCTCATGTAGAGGGACTCTGGACTGACTCTTTGAGAAAGAGGGCAGCTACAGATTCCTTTTAGAGTCCTAGAAGTACCCTTGAGGGCTTGGGAATGTTTTTCTTCAGTGTTATCAGCTTGTACTCCTGTTCTAGTGTGTTTTCTCTCATGATTAGTTACCTGTAATTAAGGTACCTAATGTTACATTTAACCAATTAACATCAATTAGTTTTTAAAAAGGGAAATTTACTTTGAAGATGTAATAAGAACATTTTCCCCCAAGTACCTGAGGTACACTATTCATTATACCACCTCAATCTCCAAATTTAACACAGATGCTTTAAACATATGCTCTACAAAATTACTTAGTGCTTAGTTATTGGGTGAGTCCCTATTTCAGATACTATTAGACTTGATTCTCAAGGTCAATCCTTAAGTCCTTAATGATCAGATTCTTGAAAATCTTTGCTTGGGGTCTTGCTCTAGGCTGACTGGAGTTGGAATCCTTTGATGACTCTCCATTCTGTAATTTTGAAAATCATAAAAATCATAGTTAACTCCAATTTGCCTTCACCTTAAACAGGAAAGAACTGTCTGGAATAGAAGCAAAGCAAGAGCAGGTGCCCTTCACTTCATGACCGCTCCAGGTGGAACAGGACCTGAAGTGTCTCCTGCACCTAGAGGCCCAAGACAACAGACTCATTGCTTAAGCATCTGCCATACAGGAAAAGGGGGAAAGCCTCTTTTTGCCTAGTTAGTGACTTTTGAATGCACATCTGGTCCTGGCTTAGCACCCAATAAAAAGTATCTTCTCAAGTCAAGCAATTTTTAAGCAATACTTCTCAAGCATACTTAGGGATTGCATAAATAGAGCAAACTGTTTATAAGGACTGAGTTTTTGGCCAATCCTGTCACACCTGTATTTTAAGTCCATTACCCCAGTGCATCTGTAATATCATTTATTTGATTATTCCTTCTAATCACAGAAAGTGTAACCTATCCACAGGAATAAACTAAATATTTAGACTTATAAATACAATTAAAAGTTATTAATGCTATAAATATTTACTTTACTAACAATCTACTAAGTGATATGTTCTAGACAACTACTGAGAAAGGAAGAATGCATCTAAGGGTATGATTAGAATAGAGATGAATGTTTCTTAGCAAAGGTGGGTTTGGGGGAGTCAGAAGGAAATAAGCATTTGTTTGGTGACAACTATGTTAGGTGTTTTACAAATATCTTATTTAATCTTCATAGCAACTCTGGGAGTTAGATGCCATTATTATCTCCTCTTTACAGTTAAAGAAACAGGCAGATAGAAATTAAGTGATTTACTCAGTGTCACACTGCAAATAAGGACCTGAGGGTATCTTTTAACTCAGGTCTTTCTGATGCACTATCACTAATAGATGCACTATCTATTAAACCACCCAGCTGTCTCTGTAGGGAAAGGGAAAATTGGCAGAAAGGTGAGAGAGGTAGCACTTACCATAGCACTTGCTGCAGTGGGTCCCTTGATGCTCAGATGGGCAATTTGGAGTAGGAGAGGGAACCAGGGACCAAGAGGGACATGTATCATCACTTCCCATGCACACAAAAGAAATGAAAGATGGGATGGTCATGTAATGGTATATAAAATGAACAGCTAGCACAATTTATTAGTATCCCAACATAATACTGAGAAACCATGAGAAAAGTATTTTAAGTCATGGTTCAATAACCTGAATTGAACTTTGCTTTCAATATCATTTGCCTTGTAAAAATGGTCACAAAATATTAGAACTGGAAAGGTTCTTTGACATGAATTATATGAAGTTTTAAAATATGTTTATGATTGTATTTCAATATAATTGGCTTCCTTTGTAATCCCAAATATTTTGTTTTATGCATTTAAAGACATAATTTTAAGATCACCAGATGGGAAAAATGCAGTTCATGATATTAAAAAGTTGAAAACCCTTGAACTAACCCAACCCCTTTATTTTATAGGAGAAGAATCTGGAGGCCCTGAGTCAAATCTGAGGAAAAGTGACTTAATTAAGGTTATGTAGGTAATAAGAGTAAGATCTGGGATTCAGCTTTTTTGATTCCAAAGTCAGTTTTTTCATCATTGCCACACCAAATTATCTCCCTATATCTTCTTTCCTTCTCTGAAATTCCAACACACATTAGCCACATTGAAAAAAAAATGAATTAGTGCCTTTTATATCTTTTAGCTTTGTCTGTAAAATTTCCTAATCCCTAAATTTTTTTTTCCTGTTTTTCCTTCTTACCACAAGAATCAGTGGAAATCAACTGAGGCTGATACATTAACTAAGTCTCAGCTCTTCATGAAGTTTCAAATACACTTGTAAAACAGTACATTTCCCATTCGGCCTGCATGTGAGTGCCTTTGTATATCTAAACAAGGATTTACAACCTACTATAAAATGTCTTTTCCTTGTACAGTTAGTAAGGGCTTTTGTGATCCTGGTTATATGTGTGAATAATTCTTATCTATCCATTATCCATTTTGTATCAAATATAAATTGTTATTTTCCCTGCCCCAGCAAGTCCAGATTTATCTTCTCTGAGCAGTGATAGATACTTATACCTGAAAAGGTTTAAAAAATTCATGTAATGCAAGCCTCTTATTTTGGAGTCTCATTTTTACTGTAAGGTTCCTTTTTTTTTTTTTTTTTTTTTGTCTTTTATTTACTCTGTTACATTCTTCTGCTCATTTACTAATTTTTTTAACCCTGATTCAAGTGTACTCTAATCAAGGTGGTTAGAGTGTTGGACTTGGTGTTGGAAGGACATGAATTTGAATCCTGTGTCAGATGTTTTATTCCCTCTGTAATCCTGGTTAACTCACTTAAATTCTGACTTTATCTGCAAAATGAAACCACTGAATTCAATGACTTCTAAGGTCTCTTCCAGGTCTAAACCTATGATCTTACTCAACTTTTTACCTTTACTTCCTGACTTCCTTTTCATATATTTTTGAGCATTAGCTCAATCAATAAACAAACAATTTGTTAAGCAATTATTATGTGTCATGCACTTTGCTAAACCTTGGGGATTAAAAAAGAAGCAGTTTCTGCCTTCAATGAGTTTATAATCGAATGGAGGAGATAATATGCGAACACATACATAGTATTATATATTATATGCAGGATAAATAGGAAAAATCAACAGAGAGAAGACATGAAAATTAATCTGATCTGGTAAGAAAACATTTATTTTTTCAATTTTCTTATAACTTCTTAAACTCTTTATAACTTGTAGGATCTGTTGGATTCTTCTCTGATCCAGTAACGCCTCCTGCCTCTGACCCAGCGCCCAAACCATTATCAGAGACTCACATTGAAGGGACTTTAGATCTGGAGCCTTGTGTTGTACGAGAACCCCCTGCTTCGGGAGAATTTTCACCTTGAAGAAGCAGATCCCTGTGGGCAGGATGTAAAACATACTTTGGTAACTGTTGCTGGATATTATCTCTCTGACCACAAGATGGCAGCAATAACCTTTAAAAATCTATTCAGAGGGAGGAAAATTAGAACTGGTGCTGGTTTGTAATAGGCTGTTTCAGGAGAAAATTTTCTCTTTGTTTTCTGGAGCCAAAGGAGAAAGACTAGAAGAGGAGGTTGAGATGAGTGATGCTTGAGCAATCTTAGTCTTAATCACTTCACCCAAGAATTGTAGGAAACATGGACCAATATTTTGGAATTTCCTTCGTGATACTGTGTTTTCTTTTGGATTGTAAGTTGATGGGGCGAAGGCTCAGTGTGGTTCATTTGAGAGTTCCTGTGGGCATTATTGGTGGTTAATGTAAAGATGTGATGGGACAACATTGCTTGTGTCTGACATTGTCTTTCTTGGCAGGGGCCAGCAACCAAGATGTTGTGAAGCAGAGTGTCCTGTCCTTACGAGTCCTGGCGGGGGAAAGTGCCACTCTGAACTGTAGTTACAAAGTGGGTGATCTCCGAAACTTACAGTGGTACAGACAGCATCCTGGGAAAGACCCCACAGCCCTGCTCATGCTTTTTTCTTCTGGGGATGAGAAGTGGAAAGGAAGATTAAAAGCCTCATTACATAAGAAGGAAGCTTTCAGCTCCCTGCACATCAGTGACACTCAACCTGAAGACTCTGCCACCTACTTCTGTGCTGTTGACACACAGCACTTCTCCAGGCACCTGCAGCAAGCACCAAAGCTTGCAAATGGGCCGTTGACATCAGGGCAGAGGGATTTGCTACAGTCATTCTCCCCTCAAAAGAGGACTGTCAAAATAGGCAGCTTTTAAATTAAATTCTCTGGTATTGAAAGGCAGCTAGAATTTTAAAAAAATTTGAATTATTCATTCTCCTTACTATAGCCCCTATATCCAAGCTATTCCTAATAAAAACACCCTGAGCTAAACCATTGATTGGATCCACGCTGGTCTATTTACTCACTTTCTCTCTCTTTCTCTCTCTTTCTGTCTTCTGTCTCTCTCTGTCTCTCTCTCTCTCCTTGCACCCATCGCTTTCTCCCTCACTCCCTTTTCCTCTTCTCCTTCCTTCTTCCTCTCTTCCTCTGTTTCACCCTCTCCTTTTCCCTCTATTTTTCTCAGTTTCCATCTCCATCTGTCTCTGTCTCTCTTAGATAAGCTTCAGGATAGCATTTCAGCCAGTCAGTCAGTAAGAACTTAATAATCAGTCTTTGCCTCCAAGGAACTCACATTCTAATGGAGGAGACAAGATGTAAATTACTAAGTATATACATGATATATATATATATACACACACATACATATATGTGTCATGGATGGAAAGACAAGATGGCATCTGGGGGACTGGAAAGGATCTGTAGAAGGTGGGATATGTATGGAATCTTTAAGGAAACTAAGGTGAAAGTGAGGAGAGATAGCATTTCAGGAATTGGAATAGCCAATGAAAAAAGCATGGAGATGGGAGATAAAACTGAATAAAATACAAGAAAGAAAATATTATGAAGAACTTTAAATGCCTAACAGAGGGGTTTACTTTTATCCTGGAAGTAACAGGGAGCCACTGAAGGTCTCTGAACATGGGAGTCACATGATTAATCTCTAGTCTTGAACCAGAATTGTGACTATGAGTGGAGAGCAGGGAACTTCTATGAGATCTAGAAATGACAAAACTTGGATTTTTGCAACATCCAAACTTTCTTTGGCAGATTTAATTATGGACTACATTTATGACCCTGGAGCTTTTAAGATATAAAAAGCAGCGTCTTATTAGTGGAAGTTAAACTATAGTTTGGTGGAAATGTCTTCCACGTCTGCTTCTCTGCTCAGATGCTTTTTATTGCTCAGAGACTTTACTTACTTTTTATGGTCTCTCCATCTTGAGTTAACAGTCTATGTAACAAGAGATTAAAGCTTTTCAACCTAGTCTTATTAGTCCACCTGATGGGACTAGAGCCACAGGACTCAGTCAATTCAAGGCAGATTTTAGGTGCCTTCTGTTGCTTACCTGTACTTGTCCTGTTCAGCTTCACTGTGTTAATATTAGAGGATGTGTTGTGCCACAGTTCTATTTTAATGTCCTGACCCAGTTTCCCTAATTGTCTTATTTAGTTACTCTGCCTCAGGTTATAACCGGTCCCTTTTAATGTCAGGATAAAGCTCTTATATCTTAGACCTTAGGCTATACTCATTCCCTCTTAATGTTTGATGGGATAAAGGTCTTTATCTATTTTAGACATCAGTAGAATATCAGGAACCTCTCCAGTACCTCCCTCCATTATGCCTGCCTCCATTATGTCATCCTCATCCTAAGTGTCTTCCCCCATTAGGTCACCCCCATCAGTTCCCCATTATGTCATTGTTCTTGTTACCCTATAAAAGAATCCTGTAGCCAGTATTCATTGCTGGATTCTTTGAGAGGATAGTCTCCTTCAGCCCTGGGACCAACCATGGATCCATTTGGTCCCAGTAAATCTCTCCCATTTAATAAATTATTGAATTGTTCTCTAATCTCTATCTTGCTCAGTTTCTCCGGCTTTATAGGTGATGCAGGTATATAAGTGACATACGTGATCTCTTACTGTTCATCTCAATTTTGGAATATTCTTGTAGACTATTTTTGTCTGATTTGTGGCAGAGCATTCTGAGATTGTATTGGTCTTATCAGCCACAGTTGAACACAATGTACTTTGACTCTAAGGTAATGAGGCTATTTTAGACCTCTTTGAGAATGAAGGACAAAAACCAATCAACCTTGTGATCTTAATGATGATGAATCATGTAAATTTTTTGAACCTCAGTTTCTTCTTCCATAAAATAAGTTTAATAATCTCTACAGTCAGTTGTTGTGAAGAAAGTGCTTTGTAAATGTTGAGGTGCTCAATAAATCTGACTTACTATGGTATAATGATAGGAACACTATTCTCAGAGTCCAGAAGACCTGAGATTGAATTTTGACTCAGAAGTTAGTTTGTGACTCCAGGCGAGTCACTTTCCCTGAGCCTTATAATCCTCATCTGTAAAAAAAAAAGGGAGGTTGGATGTAATAACCTCAAAGATGTCTTTCAACTTTGAATCTAGAATCCTGTAGGCTTTATTGTCCTTTGGAAGCCTCCACACAATACAGGCTCCAGAATAACTCATTGTACTTGTGAAGAAATGAACAGAGGAGTGGAGAAGAAATAGGGAAACCATTAGGCTTTGAATTATAACATCTCAGAAGGACAATGGAATCCATGATCATATATATTCATTCCAATTTTATGATTGTCTCATCTCAAGTTGTAGCCCTGCATGATAAAACTTAGCATTCCAAGGAATGTCCTAGAAACCAAAAGAGCTCATGGGATTAGAAGCTCCTATTTTGGCCAAATTAAACTGTTGCCCAAGAATAATGGTGGAAAAGAGGCTCTTCTCCAGTCATGGATGAGGATCAACTCTAAAGCATTCAGATGGTCAGTTGGATGGACTTGTACTTTGAACTTATACTGACTTGCACTGTTACTGACGTACACCTGTGGAACTGCTGTGGTTTGCTTTTCTATAGTAGCCAGTGTCACTTTGAACCTAATGTTACACATGTAGGGAGGACTGCAATTTTGTTTGCTGGTGGGGTGTAAAGCAAAGTGCCTCAGCTCCACTAAACGTATATGATACTCTTCAATCTTGCTCCCGGGATGATTTTTTGAGGTAACCAGAGGCAATGTAGAATGGAAATGAATTCCTTTACTATACCTCCACCCAAGGCCTTTATGGTTTTGCTAAGGGGAATCCTACGGATGACTTAAAGAGAACCAGTCTCCAGACTTAGGAGTTATGATGATTTGGATAAGAGTTTAGATGAAGAGAATCTGAGCATTAATCAGTAAGAGAAAAAGATGTCCAAAGACAGGCTTAAATGAAAGCTTTTCAAGTTAACTGACTGGCTCTGATCTATATCTCAAAAGACCTGAAATAGCTTGAGGCTATGGGCTTTTCAGAGCCGGGGTCCTAGAAGCTGTATAGTAGCAGCTGAACAAAGAGGCTGTTATGGAGGGGTGTGGGGAGGTTGTGGAGGTGATGGTGATGAGGGTGCATGGTAACAGAATAGCAGCAGAGACATCCTCCAGAGAGCAGCATGCTATCACCCGTAGCCACTGCCAGCACTGGAGAGAGGAGGTTCCCATTCAAGTATATTGGTCATGAGGGATCCTCTATATGTATTCTAAGAATGTTTATTAGCCATATGGGTTTTTTATAGATGTGCCCCTCCATATGTGCTTCTTGCTTATATATGTTCCCTGTGTGGGTCCCCTTCTTCATTGAGACCCATTTGTGGTGTGTTAATCTCTGGGACAGTGTTCTCTTATGTGGATGGTAAAGATTTGTTCTTGTCACTAACTTTATGCTGCTTTATTGATCATATTTAGCTTTGTGGACGAGTCCTGGAAAGCAACTTGGAATTATTTCCCAAGTCATTAAATTTTGAATGCTTTTGACCCAATGATGCTGCTACTAGGCCAATGCCCCAAAGAGATCAAAGACAGAAGAAAAAAGATTAAATAGTACAAAAATATTCATAATAACTTTTTTAATAGCAAAAATTGGGAACTAAAGGGTGTCCACCTAATTGGGAATGGTTAAAGAGATTTTGACATATGAATGTAATGAAATATTATTGCACCATGAGAAATAATTAAATGTACAGTTGCAGAGGATGTTGAGAGGATCTCTATGAATTAATGCAAAATGAGGGAGCAAAACCAGGAGAAAATGTATAGAATAACAATGCCATTATTAAAAAAAAACACCGCTGAAAAACTTTAGAATGTTAATCAGTACAATGACCAACCAAGCAATGGTTCCAGAGACCAAAGATGAAGCACAATACCCACTCCTTGTCAGAGGAGAGATGGCGTTAAAATACAGAATGAGACAAACATTTTTGAATTTGGCCAATGAGGGAATTTGCTTTTTCCTTTTTTTCTTCTTCTTGGTAAAGGTGACTAGAAGAGTGAGAAAATAAATGAATATTAATTGAAAAATCATAACATTTTAACTATTAGCTTTGGTTACTTTAAAAAAACACACCACATTGATTAAATCTAATGACCTATGGTTTTGAATGAATGTTGAATGAACCAATGATTCCAACTTAGAATAGCTTTCTGAAAACTCATGTGTGAAGGAGAAGGCTTGGGTACTAAACCTGTTTATTCCTTCTAGAAACTTCCCTCAGTCCTTAGCACAGAACTTGGTATCTGGTAGTTGCTTAAGATGTTGGATGAATGAATATATGAATGTATTTCCTCTCTCTCTAAGGATGAGTGTGGCCACTAGGAAGGTTGGCCCATCTGTAGTTAAGTAGGTAAGGCTATAGGTAAAGGAATTCTTGGAAGATATTGCAGGTTTAGTTTCAGACCACAACACTAAAATAAGAATTAAAAAAAAAAGTAACACGAATTTTTTTGGTTTCCCAGTACATATAAAACTTATATTTACATTAAGTCGTACATACTATTAAATGTACAGTATTTGATTGGTTGTTCTTCATTCTCAAAGAGGGCCGTAATGACATCACTACGTTAGAGTTGAGTTACAATGTGTTCAACTGGCTGATCAGAGCAATATGAGCTTGGAATAATACTCTGCCACGAGTCGGACACAAAGAGTCCCCATGAACTTGGGGCTTCTCTAACTGCGCTTCTCGCATTTCTTCTGAGCTGATTCAGTTCTGCTTTGCTTATAGAGCACAACACCTCCTCTGATGAGGGCACGCCGTGCTGGGCGGTCTGTGCCAGTGTCTCCCATGTCATACAACACATTGTAAAGTTCTTAAGAGAGACCTTGAGCGTGTCTTGTGTCACTTTGCCTGACCACCTTCTGAGCACTTACCCTGTTTGAGTCTCTAATAAAATAGTCTTTTTGGCAATCAAACATTTGTCATGTGAACAGTGTGGCCAGTCTAATGGAGTTGTGTTTTCTGAAGTAGAGTTTAAATGCTTGGCAGTTTAGTTTGAGAAAGGATCTCACTGTCTCATCCCTGCAGGTGATCTTCAGAATTTTCCTAAGACAATTCAAATGGAAGCAATTCAGTTTCTCTCAATGCATCCACCTTAATTAAAAGATACTTTATTGCTAAAAAATGCTAGTCATAATCTGAGCTGTCAGTGAATAGTAATCTTTCTCTAGGTGGAGATTCTTGCCTTGAGATTGGTGCCCTGTTGGCTGATCAGGGTGATGGTAGCAGAAGTTTGGCAGGGGTGGGGAGCAATGGCAGTTCTCTAAAATAAAACAACAATGAAGTTTGCCACTTTGGTTGACTCTTGAACACTTTGAGACCATTATGGGATTATTATATGGTTTAATTTCAATATTATTGGGTCTCAGGGAATGGAGAGGTCTGAGGAGAGGGAGAGAGATAGGGATTACAGAATACATGCAACATTTCTCGATTAAGTTTATCATCTTGCATGAGTACAGTTTTAGTGTCTACAGAACAACTACAACAGTAAATCAAAGGTCACAGATCACCATAACAGATGTAATAATAGTGAAAAATTTTGAAATATTGCTAGAATTGCCAACATTGACAGAAACATGAGGTGAGCAAATGTTGTTGGAAAAAGAACAATGAAAACTGCATGATGTGGGGTTGCCACAAACTTCCAGTTTATATTAAAAAAACCAAAACCCATAATATCTGTGAAGTACAATAGTGTAAAGCCCAGAAAGTAAAATACAATAATATAGGGTATAACTATAGTTAATAACTCTGGGAGGGATTGCTGCCTAGAGCTGATCTCTAAAAGTGAGCAAACCAATATTCTAGAAGATTCACTAAGATTTCTCATTTCTCTCCCTTTTCTATATGGGGATATGATGACCCATTGCTTCAGGTGTTTGGCAGAGACCCATTCATTCACTGTCTCTCAGATGTGATTTCCTCAGTGTACAGGCTCATGTTATGAGCCATTACTGTATAAGCTACAAGATTGGGATCAGACCTCTGGAGCTGAGAAGGACCTCAGAGGCCATCTAATTCAACCTACCTCATTTCCCTGATAAAAAAACTGGAGTCTTGCAAAGGGACAGTGACTTGCCAAGGCCATATATGTAGCAAACATCAGAGGTCCATGTCTCCTGACACCAGAGCCAGTGCATTTACCCTTAAACTATTCTCCACTTCAACATTGTGCCTCTTAATTCATGTTAACCATGTAACTCATGCAAACCAATGTATGGTTGCTTTATCAATAAAACTCAAGCTTGCATTATCATTGTTTACTTTTGTATTTGAGAGATAATGTGGTATGGAGGATAGAGTTAGCTTGGAACCAGGATGACCTAGTCTGAGGTCCTCCCTCTAAAACATACTAGCTATACGAGCTGCTGAGTCTTTCAACCTTTTAGTGGTTTAGGCCAGTGATGTCAAACTCAAATAGAAATGGAGCCACAAAAATACATTAGAGAGCCGCTTATTAATGATATCTATGTTCTGTTATTCTAGTCCAAGTAAATACAACATTAAGCCTGGAGCCAGGAGTACCTGGTCTCAAATCTAGTCTCAGAACTTCCTAGATGTGTTACCCTAGACAACTCACTTAATCCTGTTTGCCTGTAAAGTGAGCTAAAGAAGGAAATGTCAAGTACTCCAGCATTTTTGCCAAGAAAATCCCAAATAGGATCAGATACAATTGCAATGACTGAATAACAAGAACAAAAATAGTCTGTTGTATTTTTATTTTTTTTAAAACATTTTCCAATTACATTTTATCTGGAATCCTTGGAAGTGTTGAAGGCCAACAACAATCCACCAGTGTTTGATAGTTCTGCTTTAGGCAATTCTTTAATACTAAAAGCTGTAGGGAAGATGTTGATCTGCTTCTGGGGATGAAATTTTCCTATCTAGCACCTCTACTTAAAAAGTTCTCCTCTTCCCCCACCTTCCCCTTGTCCCCAGTTGACAGGTATGGTTGGGAGTAAAAGTATTATTCTTAATTTAGAGATGAAACTGAGGTTTAGAGGAGTTAAGGGTTAACATCACTTAAATTCAGGACCAGGGTTAGTCTGTGACAAAAGGAAGCTTTTTTGTCATTCAAATGGATACTTTTATCTCTATGTTATCTGAAGGTTAAAGTCTGCTCAGTTGCACTTTTTTGTCATCACAGAATTTGAGAGAGCAGTGAAAGACTGGAGACAATCTAATCCAATCCATAAAGAAGTCTCAGTTTACTGGTTTGCAATTTCTATTCATCCACTGCCCAGGGTTTTGTCCTCTGAGGCCACAACAAAGAAAAAATCTACTACCATCTTTTGAGTGATAAATGCGTGCTGTTATCTGTCTTCTCTCCATTTTTATCTCTTTCTCTGTTTCTGTTTGTCTCCAGTTCTCTTTCCTCTGGATCCCTGTCTCTAGTCTTTCTGTCTTTGTTTTTTTCTTTGTTTCCATCTCTCTGCCTATCTCTCCCTCCCTCCTCCCATCTCTTCTTCTTCTTCACCTCTTCCTCCTCTTCCTCCTTCTCTTCCTCTTCTTTCTCTTCCTCCTTTTCTTCCTCCTCCTCCTTTTCCTCCTCCTCCTCCTCTTTCTCTTCTGCCTCCTCCTCTTCACCTCCTGACAGGGGTGAACCCTGAAACTGTCCTCCTTGACTTTTGGGGTGAACTCTGAAACTCTCCTCTGACAGAGACCCACCCTTCAGGGCAGTTAAATGGTTTCATTAAGATTAGCCCAGTACCACTCCCTACTTAGTTCGAACTGCTGGAGGTCTGGACCTGATAGAACTTAAATGTTCTCATTCAACTGGAGATCTGGGCCTGGGGAGAGTGACAACATTGAAGGAATCTCATTCAGTAGAAACCCCTGTCTCAGATTTCTTATAAAAGACAATTTTAAATTCATATCTTTGCAGAAGTCCAAAGTAGGGATATGCTTCTGCCAAGGGACCTCTCTCCTTCTGGCAAAGCTGCCTCCCAGGAGTCTTGCCCTCTGTGAAGACATTCTCTTCTCTGTGCCAACCTTTATTTCCCTAACAGGATTTTGCCACTCAGAAGTTTGCCTTCCTAGCAAAGCTGACTTCTCAGTGCCAATAAACTTCCCTTTTGCCATTCAAATTTTTCAGGTTTGTGAATTCTTTCACATTGGAACTGTTTCGATCAGAGGGGATTCCCACAACTCTCTGCACTGCCACTAACCGCATCACTCCTCCTCCTCTTCTTCCTCCTCCTTCTCCTCCTCCTCTTTTTCTTTTTTCCTTCTCCTCCTCTTTTTCTTCCTCCCCATTCCCCTCCCCCCTTCTTCTTCTCTTGCTTTCACTCTCCCTGTTGACACCCTTTCCCCTGTCTTCTCTAACCTAACAATCAACACTCATTTCATATGGCCCTTCACCATCATGTTTATCCTCTTCTTGACATTTTCCAGGTTATCAATACCTTCTTAAATTGTGATGTCTTAAATTAAACACAATAATCTAAATGATATCTCACAAGGTTGTTGTTTGTTCTTTGTTCCTAAAGGCGACCATGACATCAGGGAGGTGATACTATGATAAGCAAGTGAGTTGGATTTAAGTGAGGGAGGGCTGTGCAAGGTCACCAGCCTCACTTTCTTCTCTGGAGCCATCTGGGTTCAGTGCCTAGATATATATAAAGACAACTGGAGATGGCCCAGGATGCAGTGAGAGACCTTGGTCTTTTTGTCCTAAGGTTTTTCCCAGGTCTCAGTTTGTTTTAGGCAACACACATTCAGTTATTAAAGTTTGGGGTAAGAACTGAGGAACAGATGGCCTAGTTTGACTTCACAAAAGAATCAGTCTGTCAAAGGAAACTAGTGTGTGGGACAACTTTGCTAAGTTAAACTCTTTGGGAAAGTTAAGAAGAAAAAGGCAATGAAACCAAAGATCAGTTTCTTTTTAAAATAATTACTTCTTATCTTTTAAACTGAGCTTCTCTTAATAAAGTCTATAACCAAGTTATAGATCAGTTATCTTATTTCCTCCTCTTTTACTTAGCCAGGGAGCTACTTAAATTTGGTAGAGCCATGCCATAAAAAGGTCCTTGAAAAAATGGTTGATTGGTTGTTGTCCTTCATTCTCAGAGAGAACCAAAACAAAACCACTACATTAGAATTAAATTGTTGTGTGCACGATTGTGGTTTATCAGATCAATATAAGCTTGGATTCTCTACCACAGATTGGGCCCCAATAGTCCATATAAAGTCCATATGGACTATTAAAGAAGCTAAAGCACATCCAGAGTTGTATCCCCACTACCTGAATCATAGTTAGTGCTTAATAAATGCTTGTTTGAGGGAAAGAGATATAGAGAGATAGAGATTGAATAACATAGTGTTTATCACAGTCAGTCAAATAAGAATCTTATGACAATGTCTTGTGTCTTCTGTGACTTTCTGAACAGTTTAGTGTCCCACTGTCTAGAGCAATTTTCAGTCCTGAAGCATACAGGAAGGACAGGAGTTCACTCTGAACTGAAATTTCTCTGCCATTTTGTCCAATTAGATTGGTACCAATGGAAACCAATGAAGACTTTATCTTCCTGATAATGTTAGTTAAGAAGTGAGAGATCGAGTGGCAAAGGAAATTAATTTCTCAGTTGGCTTTAAAAAGTATAACAAGGCCTGATTCATCAAAAACTCAGCCCAATATTTCTATACAACAGAAACAGCCCTCCTGGACAAGCCTTTCTAGTTGCACTTTCTGCCAAGGGTGAAGTGACTCCCATAATGAGGTTGAAGACCTGAATAACATGGCTTTGCCTGATAGGAAAATAATATAAGCAGGTCCAATTAAATTCAGTGATTGAACTAATTTAAGACAGTCCTTTGTTCCTATGAAAATATATTCCAAATCCAATCTTGGTGATCATTATGGAGCAGAGTACAAGACTGAGGCTGGAAAGGATTGGGTTCCAATTCAAATTTTACCAATTACTCATTGAATGATGTGGAGCAAGTAAACATAGTATTCCAGCTTGTATCAGTGGAATGGGGATAACCATCCAGAATCCTACATAAAATAATCTGGCACAGGATAATCTCCTTCATATCTTCTGGACACATTATTTGTTGCTGGGGCTCTCAAAACTACCCATTATTTGACCCAGGCACTGTGATACCACAGCATCACTGTTAAGCAAGGTCAAGATTCATTTTAATGATTTTGAAGGGAAGAGGGAGACAAAGTGCCTCTGTAATTCCATACTTAAATACTTGATTTTCAAACAATGCTGCCATTACATAGCTGCCCAAGTTTTCTGATGATATTCTATAATAAAAACTATTTATGGTCAAACAACCATTACCAACAAACAAATGTATTACTAGGTGCTACATGAAGCACCCACTACCAAAGGGTGCTCTGGGGATACTTTACTCTTTTGTGGGTAGAATTTATATGTTTTCATATTTTTCCATCTGGTTGCTCTTCTGGACTTCACAATCTCCAGAAAGTCATCATTCTGCAAGCTGACGTTAATTCTGAATCTTAAACCTCTCCAGAAGTCTTGTTCTGTCCCTGACGCTCCTCTATCTTTCTCTGGAGAGGATGGAGGGAGGACATCAGAGAGCTCCTTCCATTCTTAAAGAAGGCACCCAGGGCAATTACCTCACTTCTTACCCAGGTGACAGAACTTCATCAGGCCCTTATTCTGAGGTACTCTTCCCCATCACTCTCAGCTTCCTTTTAGGTTGTCTTCCCTGCAGCAGATGAGTTTCTTGGGATCAGGGATTGTCTTTTACCTCATTTTGAATCCTCAGCACAGCTCAGAGAGGAGTTTTAATAAATGTTCATTGACTATGACTATATGACTATATTTTCCTTAGTTTAGGATTTAGAACATCCAGATTTACTCAAAATGACTCTTCTCATTTGTTCCATCACTTTCCATATGTTCTGCTGATTCACTTACACAATATATTGAATACCCTCCACAATAATAATGTTGGTAATTACTATGAATATTATTTGTTAAGGACCTCACTTAAATGTGAAGGGGTAGATTGATTCTCCGAAAGTCCCCACATTTGTGAATCATAACATTTAAAGGAATTGCAAATCAGCTTCTACTGACACAGATGTTCCTTGTGGACTGGGAATGAAATAAATCAGAGGCAAGAGGGAATACAACTGCCTCTCAGTCTCCTTGTAAAGTTATCCTCTCACATGAAGGGATCTATTCTGCTGGTCAGAATTAAATCCCCAGCAGCCACTAGCAGGTGACTCCCATAACTATTAGTAATGAAAGGTAGTATGGTTTAATGGAAAGTGAATTAATTCTATTTTCGGAAAGACCTTGATCCAAGTCCTGATTCACACACACACACACACACACACACACACACACACACACACACACACACACACACACTGGTTGTGTGATTCCCCAGCAAGTCACTTAATCTCTCAGAAATCAGGTGTCTCTTTGTGGACAAAAGCTGTGCAATGAAAGAATGAAAAATAGGATTCACACAATGTTAAAGGTGTGGGAACAATTTTCTCCCACCCCACCCCCCTCTTTATTCCAATGTTCTTATATGTCTTTTTGGTGATGTAGGTTGTTGTTCTTGGCTGTTTTCTTGCAATTGTTCTTCCTATTTGGATTATTGTCCTCATTGTGTATGCTGTCTTCCTGGCTTCACTTTACATCGGTTCATAGAAATCTATCCATACCCCACCATTCATCATATTCATTGCTTCTTATAATGCAATAATGTTTCATTACATTTATGTACTAAGATTTGTTTAGTTGTTTTTAATCAATATATATCTCTTCACCTTGTTTCTCAATTCTTTACTATCATAATATTACTGTAAATGTTCTGGTGCCTATTTCTATTTCTAATGCTGAACTATTTGACAGTGTCAAGAATTTTTGTGCTAAGCTTTTCTTTCCCAGTCTCAATCTGTGGCTTTTGAGGAGAGAGAAGCTATACGATTCCCTAAATAATTGTCAGATTGCATGTTCACAAAGGTTATTTCTCTGGAGGATGATTATTGGAGTGTTGAACTAGAAGAAAGGAATGTGTTAGAGAGGTTACTGCTTTCCCTGGGCTCTTTAGATGGTCCCATCATAATCTGAGGATAGGTGATAGTCAAGCAGATGGTAATGATTTGAATTGTTTGGCATCTACAGTCTCCTGATTCTCCCTCAGGAAACCTTGTTCCTTTGCTAATCTGGTTTGCCTGCTGTGGCTGGTAGTTGATGGAGATGACTGGTTTCTCCTTCAAAGAAACTATTTCCCTGGACATTGGCTGTGGGGACTGACCTCTGGTTCATTCACAAGCACACCATTTGGCAAATAATCTCAGAAATCTCTGGAGGACAAGAAATTATTCTCAGATCTTGATACAACTATTTTAGATGCCAAAAAAAAAAAAAAGTTTCAATGAAACACCATTCTCCTTGAAATATTTTTACATTGTCTTTTCCCCTACATTGTTTTGATGTAATAGAAAGAATACTAGATTTAGAATCCAAGGATTTGAGTGGTCTCATTCTGACTACCTTTGTGACCTTGGGAAAAATCACATAAGCTCCCTGAGGTTACCCATTCATAAAATAAGAAAGACTAAAACTCTAGAGGAACTTCCTGAAAAAACAAAAACAATCCTGAAAATCTATGACCTGTCATCTTTTTCTTATCTCAGACCTAAAACTTGGCTTTTTTGACATTATGACCTAAAATAAGTTATTAGGAATTCTTTCAGTTCTGCTGGTTCTCCTGAAAGGTAAGTGTTCTGGAGACCAAAAATATTAGGAATAGTAACTGTCTTTTGATATTCTTATGCTTACCATAATCTTTGAGAATGTGCCAGTGATCAGAGATTGGAAGGGATTGAGACATGCATTCTACTATATAGTCATTTAACCACATGAGGGCATCGTTTTTCAATATGGATACGTTCCATACCAAATTCTAGGTAGAAACTGAGTCTCCTGGGGAAAATAACATTTCTTTATAGCAAACAGCCAAGATTCAAGAGCTTGGAGAGCAGACACCAACCATGGATTTTTGGCTAGACTTAGTGATTTTAACCTTCTTAAGAACTGGTAAGTATATTTTTACTTGCCTTTTGAACCACTTCCTTCCCTCCCCTTACTATATCAAATTTTTCTTTAACCTTTAGTTTCCATAGGGAATATTTTTTTCAAGGTCATTGAAATAACAGCAAAAGCTTTTGTTTTTCCAGGAGGAGCCAATGGAAATTCAGTAACCCAAACAGAAGGTCCTGTTATCATCTCTGAAGGGAAATCATTGAATTTGAACTGCACATTTAGAACAACTGGCTTACCCTTTCTTTTCTGGTATGTCCAATACCCCAACAAAGCTCTTCAGCTCCTCCTAAAACAGTCAAAAGAAGATGAAGAAAAAATCAGAAATGATTTTTGGAATAAAAAGGATAAAAAAGAAAATTCTTTCCCACTGAAAATTAATTTGATCCAAATGAAGGACATTGCTATATACTATTGCACCATGAAGGACACTGTGACAGGCAATGTAGGGAGAGCTGAACATAAACCTCCAGGCTTAAGAGAGGACATGAAGAAATCCTGAGAGGGGGGCTTCAGTCTCCTAGGTCCATTCTCCATTTCCTGGGGAAATTCCTAGAACATAGACATACCCTCATTTCTGGTACTCTGGAGTTGAGTACTCTCACTGGAGAATGAGGGGAGAGGACTATTCTAAGGAAAATAGTTTCTGGAAATGTCACCACCCTTCCTGGCAATTCTTCCCAGGACAGAAATCCTTCTCCTAGAATTGACCTGTTAATTTTCAGCAGATGGAAACAAGGGAGTGTTTGAAATCTCAATAACAAGGAATGAAAAAAGGGTTCAGTGGAATAAGAGGGAAGTTTGGTATCATGGCTATTTCATAGAATTTAGTCACATATCTCCCATTCTGCTATGCAATCTAAATAATCAGTGCTTCTGTCTGAATCACAGAAATATCACCCTGGATTCTCTGAGACCATGCTAAAAACAGTGAAAAAAGGGGGAAAGAGAGAGAGAGAGACATACAGACAGATAGATAGACAGAAACAAAGAGACAGAGACAGAGAAATAGAGGGAGAAACAGAAAGGGACAGAGAGAGTTGTGTTGGTAAATGTTTAATAATCAGACCTCAGGGTGGGGTATGAGCACACTTTTCAGTTTATTAATAACATTATCATTAACAGTATTAACATTTTCTTTATCACTTTCTTAAGTCTAGATAATCAATAAAACAATAAATTAAGCCCCAATTTGTAGCATTTGGCAGTTGCTCACAGTGAAAATTTAACAATTAACTCTGATGAGCCAGTTTGAAGTGCCTCCAGCAAACCTTTGGATAGACAAACAGACGTGAGAAGGGACTGTCAAAATGATATTAGTGTTAGATTGCTTGATATATGCCTGTCTGTCTTTCATGGTATTTTGTGTCTTCATTTCAGCTGATTTGCTTGGCTTGTGAATGGCCATTGGTTGGCAGTGGGAATGGCTGGCCCTTTCTCCACAGGGACAATGGCTCTGGGGGCAGAACAGAGGCTTCATTCACAACTACACCATTCATAGATAGCTAGAGGAGGATAGGTAACAGATAATTTATTTCTTTTCAAAATAAGTTTTCATTTATTTACTTATTTTTTTTTATTAACAGCATTTTATTTTTTCAAATACATGCAAAGATAGTTTTTAGCATTTACCTTTGCAAAATCTTGTGTTCCAAATTTTTTTCCCTCTCCTCTTTCTCCTAAACACCAAGCAATCCAATATAGATTAAACATGTGCAATTTGTTCTAAACATAGTTCTGTATTCATCATTTTACAGAAGAAAAATCAGATCAAAAGGGAAAAAATTAGAAAGAAAAAAAAATCAAGTAAGCAAACAATAGCAACAACAAAAGTAAAAATACTGTGCTTTGTTTTACATTGTCTCCATAGTTGTCTCTCTGGATGCAGATGGCATTTTCTTTCAAAAGTATATTGGAATTGCTTTGAATCACCTCATTATTGAAAAAAGCGCTAAGTTCATCAAAGTTATTATCACATAATCTTGTTACTGTGTACAATGTGTTCTGCTCACTTCATTTAACATCAGTTCATGGAAGTGTTTTCAGGTTTCTTGGAAATCGTCCTGCTCATTATTTCTTATAGAACAATAATATTCCATTCCATACACACATCATAACTCATTTAGCTATTCCCCAACTGATGATCATCCACTCAATTTTCAGTTTCTAGCTACTATAAAAAGAGCTGCATTTTTACACATGTAGGTCCTTTTCTCTTTTTAATGATCTCTTTAGGATACAGACGCAGTGGGTCTGCATCAAAGAGTATGCACAGTTTTATAGCCCTTTGGACATAGTTCCAAATTTTTCTCCAGAAAGATTGGATCAATTCACAACTCCACCAAAAATGTATCAGCATTTATCATTACTTTTTCCTGTCATCTTAGCCAAGCTGAGAGATGTGAAGTGGTACCTCAAAGTTGTTTTAATTTGCATTTCTCTAAATAATAATTCAGAAAAAAATTTTCATATGACTAGAAATAATTTTAATTTTCTTCATCTGAAAATTGCCTGTTCATAGCCATCCTTTGACCATTTATCAATTAGGGAATGACTTGTATTCTTATAAATCTGAGTCAATTTTCTTTGTATTTTAGAAATGAAGCCTTTATTAAAAACATGTTGTAAATTTTCCTCCCATCTTTCTGCTTCCCTTCTAATTATGGCTGCACTGATTTTGTGCAGCTTTAAACTTAATGTAATCAAAATTATCCATTTTGCATTTCATAATGTTCTTTAGCCCCTCCCTTCTCTTTAGATCTTAATCTAAATCATGAACCTATTTCAACTTTATCTGGGTATAAGGTGTTAGATGTTGATCTATTCTTAGTTTTTGTCATACTAATTTCCAGTTTCCCCATCAATTTTGTGAATTCTTATCCTAGAAGCTAGAGTTTGGGGATTTATCAAACACTAAATTATTATGGTCATTGCCTACTGTGTCTTGTGAACCTACGTTATTCCACTGACACACTATTCTTGCTTAGCCAGTACCAAATGGTTTTGATGCCTGATGCTTTATAAAACACACACACACACACACACACACACACACACACACACACACACACACGGTTATATATGTACATTAATTTTTTATGTATTTTTATATGAGTCATGTTGGGAGAGAAAAAGTCAGAATAAAAGGGAAAAATCACAAGAAAGAAAAAAAAGAAGAAAAAAAGGTCAGCATAATGTGTGTTGATCCAGATTCAGTCTCCATAGGTCTCTCGCTGGATGGTGTTTTCCATCTAAAATTTATTTGGATTGCCTTGTATCACTGATTTGCTGAGAAGAACCAAATCTATCATAGGTGATCATGACACAATCTTGTAATTATGGACAATGTTTTATGGTTCTATTTGCTTCACTCAGCATCAGTTCATATAAATCTTTCCAGGCTTTTCTAAAATCAGCTTGTTCATCAGTTTTTATGGAACAATAATGTTCCATTACTTTCATATATCCTTTTTTCAGCCATCCTCCAATTCATGAGCATATAGCTACTCATTAAGAAATAGGTTTTTTGTTGTTGTTGTTCAAACAGCAAAGGTTAGAGTATAGAATTTCTTTTTTATTTTATTAAAAAAAAAGAAAAACAGAAAAGGAAAACTAAACAAAACATAACAGAATATTGTTGTGTGCCCAGAAGAACATCAAGGAGGATTCAAAATTCATAACAATAAATTACCAGTTCAAGAAAGGATATATAATAGTAGAAGAAATTATATTTTTGAATGTCCATCTTTTCTTTACTTCCTCATAGGTGGTTCTTTTGTTTTCTGCTGTGTACTTTTTTACTTTATTCTTTTCTACTCATTTCACTCCCCTACCTCCCCCAAGCAAGCTATAGTTAAACAAAGATATATTTATGTATATGTATATAGATATTCACACACACACACACACATGCATCCCTGTCATCAAACAGACATGCATACATACATATCTTTCCTATCCCTGCTAACTTTTTGCTTGAATTTTTCTCCTTAACGTGCTTTGGTATTATTTAACTTCCCCCTATCCATGGCTCCCTTCCTTGTCTTCTTCCCCCACACTTTGCTTCTCCCCATCCTTCCCTCCTTATTTCTTTATAGATTTTGGAGAGCCCTATACCCTTCATGGTACATACGTAGTATTATCTATTTAACCCATTCCTGATGTGAGTAGGTTTTACAATTATGAGGCCTCCTACCCTTCTAATGCCTCTATCGATTCTTCCTCTGCACCTCTTTTCACATTACATAATTATTATTTTTACCTTAACTCTGTCTCAATATTTCTTTTGAGCTCCCCTATTGCTGATGTCAATCTTAAATATGTAGTATATATTTCCAGTAAAAAACATAAACAATTTGTTCATGTTAAGTTCCTTAAAACTGATCTTGAATATTGATTATGTATGAAATTTTCTGTTGAGTTTGGGTTTGGCTGATAGACCTGAGAATTTGCAAATTCATTGAATGTTCACTTTTTCTTCATTAAATATTACAGATAATTTTGCTGGATATGATATTTTTGGTCGCAAGCCCAATTCTTTTGATTGCCAGTATATATCATTCTAAGACCTGTGGTCTTATTATGATTACTAATAAGTCCTATACAATTCTAATTGTAGACCAAACCCAGATAGTACCCAACTTGGTGTTTCTGTGGAGCTAGCCTATAGGTGTTTATACTTCAATCTGGTTCATCCCAGCCTGGAGTCTTTTCTTAGATTGTCACAGGAGGAATCCTGTTCTACCTCAAGTCTTCTTGGTGTTTCATTAGTCTCTGTTTGCTCTGAAGTACAAATTTGTTCTATTTGTCTAGGAAATCTAGAGAGCTTGAAATTTACTGACCTACTCTGCCATCTTCCCAGAATTCCTTCTTAAAAGTGTTTTTAAAATTTTTAAAAAATTTTAAATACTATATAATCCAAATTATTGGTTTTCTTTCCATGGAGCTATGAATCAACACTGGGTCAGAGAAGGGATAAAAGGCAATAATGGTTGTGACTGGCTTAGATTTAAGATGATTTTTTTTTATTGTAGGTATCTTCTATCACATTTGGATCCTTTAGTCCAATCAAAAAGTGTCCAATGGCGAATATGCGGCTGTTATCATTCCCTATAACTACAGCTATCTTAATAGGCAAGAGCATATTCTGGTACCTGTAATTACCAAAACAGCGGCTTGTAAGATCAAGATATAGGAACAAGGTCACCAACCAAATGCTCTTTTTGATACTCCAAGAAGATAGAAATGATATTTCCTTGATTCAGTCTTGAGCCATTTCAGGATTTCTGGTCCTGATTTTCCTGTATACAGAATAATATGATAGACAAGCCTATGCGATATGGGTGCATACTGGGAAACAGATTATGATGTGTCCTTGAATACTTTCATCATCTGCATCCTAAAGTTTCATAGTAGAATCATGCTAATATAGCCGACAACATATGAAGGTTAGATATGAGGATGTTAATATTATTGAAAGGCAATCAGAAAGAGACTATTGATTTGCATGAATGACCAAATGTTTAGGAAAATTGGGGTTTCCCAGCCAAAAGTGAGCAAAAAGAAGAATATGGTTGTTAGTCTATAAGGACCAACGAGTCTAATGGGGGACAACTTTCAATTCTAAAACTTTCAGAAGTCATTAGTCTTATATGAAGGACTTAGACCATATTTCTTTCACCACAAATTTTCTATTTTAATTTTTCCATACTTGAATGAATGCAAATTCTGTAATGTTTAGTAACAGGATATAACTGGGCTTCAGCTTACCTTTACAGCCTAATTACATACCACTTTCCACTTTCCATCACATTAGTGATGTTCTAGCCAAACCAATCTACATGGTTTTCCTGTAAGAGGGATTCCATCTCTTGCCTCCAGGCCCCTGCAAAGGCTATCCTTTGTACCTGGAATTCATATCCTCTTTACCTTGGCCTTGAAACCTAACTTCATCTCTTCCCCTTTTCCCCCCAAATTGTTAATGCTTTTTCCCAAAGTTACTTTGCATTACCTTTTCATGCATATGTTGTTTCTTAATATTCTCAGTCTCCTTTATACACACAAATTACAAAGTTACTCCTTAATGGAAAGAATTTTTTGTCTTTCTATTCCTGGCATAATGCCTGTCTTATACTAGGAGCTTAATAAAAGCTAATTGAATAAATTAATGACAAGAGCTTCATTGACTTATAAGATTGAAATAGGAATCAAAATCCACAAAATAATAAGCATCAGAGCCTTGGGTTATTATTATTATTATTATTGTTGTTTTAAACAATAAGGGACCATGGCCAGAAGTAAGGAGGAGAGAAGACAGTAGTTAGGATTATTTAAAATGAAATTACAACGGGAATGACGTATGGTTCCTCAGTGATTAGAATCCTGGGCCTGAATCAGGAAGGCCTCAGTTCAAATCTGTTCTTAAACATTCCCTAAGGTATGTGATTTTGTGCAAGTCCCTCCTACTCTGTTCACCTAATCCACTGGATAAGGAAGTGGCAGAGCACTCCAGTCTTTGCCATTTACACTGAGATCATGAAGACACAGACTCAATTGAACAACAATAACATGAATAGTTAAACAGAGTTAGATTACTTCACCCTTATTTAGAATGCAGCTCCACCTGGAGCCAAATAAAAGAGATGAATCTGGAGATCCACAGGCTTTGTGAGATCAAGCTTTCTCATGCAGAGAGAAATAAAATGGCTAACTAAGGCTTTTCCCACAAGTCAAAAAGCAAGATGATCAATTTTAATAGAATTCCAGAAAAAAATAGCTAGCATTTATGTAGCACATCTAGGCTTTACAAATATTATTTGATTTTTATTGCTACAATATCCCTGGGAGAGAAGTACCATTATTATCTTCACTTTTTTGGTGAAAAAAAAAAAAAAAAAAAAAAGAAGCAAAGAGAGGGGAAGTGATTTACTTAAAGTCAAAAAGCTAGTGTCTGAGGGTGAATTTGAATTCAAATCTTCCTGATTCCAAGTCTAACATTCTGTCTCTGCTCTAAGTTTAACTTCTCTGATCTCTTGTTCATATATTTTAGGGTTGTTTTCTCATGAGGGTAGAATGTCACAAATTTAACCAGAAGAGCCACATCATGTGGGGTTGGTGGAATCAATAGAAGGATCATAAACAAAGACATAGTAGCTTGTTTTCTTCTCTGTTCCAAATAAACATATAAATAATTAAATAAATAATTGAATAAATAAATGAATGAATGAAATAATATGCACAGAAAGTAAGATCTTTGGGAGGAGGAGCTGGGTCTTACATCTTAGTCTCTCTTGCTCTCAGCTCTGTCAAAATGTGAGTTATTTCCCCTGTGGTTAGTGCTCTTGTCATCTCAAAATTATTTTGTGTACATCTGTGTATAATTTCTTTGTGGACATTATGTATCTGCCATAGAATGTAACCCTGGCTTTTAAATACAGAAACTTGTAGAGGTGAGAATTATTAAATTGACCTGAATTATTTCCCAGGACATGGACATAGTTTGTTAAGCTAACCTGAATCTTTCCCACTTTTCACATTCTAATAGCATTTAACTTTTCTATGTATGAATGAATGGGGACAAGGCTTCCAAATCCTGAATATCTTTCATGATTACTAAAAAGCCATGAATATATACGAGGCCCATCTGATTTCTGGTCCGCGATTGTCTAGATACAGAGAACAGAGACTCTGTTTTTAACAGTAATAGAATCAAGGACAGCTTGTGTTATTCTGACTATAGAATGTGCTGATAAATATTTAACAACTGGATGGCTGAAAAAGAATGTTCCAAGACACACATTTGTCCAATTTGCATTATTTACAATGTCTCCATCACTTTTTACAAGTCCAGAAATCAACAAAACAATAAATCAAGCCCTGATTTGTAGTTTGCTGATTCCTTGGTATAAATCCTCACACTGGTTCCCACACACCCCTGAAAGAGGCCCAAGAACCTCATAGAGAGAAACATTTAAAATTGTGAGCAACTGAAGGCCCAAAGATATCCAGAAGGCAATCAAGAATGAGGCGAATGAGAGTTGGGCTTCCCAGGCACCTGTGGATAGGACTCTAGCTATGTGTTATAGAACCCAACTGAAAAATTCCTTTATTCGGCTTTTTGTTGCCATGAGGAATTGAAATTAAGACTTTCAGAATCTTAAGAGACTCCAACCTATTCAAAATTCTACTTAATTAATCAACTTCAAAATGTTCTAAAAGAATTCATTTTCACTCTGTTTAAAGGCCCCTAATGAAAAAGCAGTTAAAAAGGTTGAATGACAGGTTAGTTGCCTAGGTCTAAAGGTCATTTCTTTGTCTACCAGCAAATTCATCTCCTACCAATGGTAGATAGTCTTGCAGTATATGGCCAACTTTCTGACCCCTTCAACTTCTGCTGTTCCTACAATCCTGAATTATATGCAATAAATAAATTCAAATGTAAAAAGTAGTTGATTTTAAAAAAAATAATGAAAATAAAGAAATGACAAGACAGCTATTATTATACTAAGTAAATATTAAAGAGACTACATTATTCACTCTGTATAACCATATTTATATTTTGATTTGGTGAAGAATTTATTCTATATTCTTGGATGTTATTATTGGGGAAAAGTGCACAGGGAACATGAAAGAATTGTGGATGGAGTTGGGTGGAGTTGAGTAATGTTTAATTCATTGAAGGGGAATAGAAATGTTGCTGTTGTAGTCATATCTTAATATCTCTTGCTTTAAGCATAGTTAAAATGTGGGTTATTCTCCTTCCCTCCCCTCTTCATGCTTCTGCCGCTTCAAAATTGCTTTGTATGTATTTGTGCATAATTTCTTTGTGTACATTCTGTATCCCCTATAGTCTTTGAAGGCGGATGTAGCCAGAGAAAGGAGTCTTTCTCTTTTTCATGTCTCCTCAGAGAAATATTCAAAGAAAAAATGAAAGATGATATTTCTGCCATTTCTGAGGGAGACACTACTCTAGGGTGGGCTGAGCCACAGGGAGCCAAGCTTCTATGTGCAGAACTAGGAGACAGAGATTTGCAGCTGATGGTTTTGAGTATCTTTGGTAGAACAGATTGGATACAAAAATATAAACATCTCAAGATTTTATAAGAATATATACTCAGAAGCTGGCAAGAGAATCATAGAAAAAGCTTCCCTTAGGAGTCTATGGATTCAGGCTTTCTGTGAATTGAGGAGAGTCACAGAAGGGAATTAGCTAATTCATGGAAGGAGTTAACAGATTCTATGCAACTACTCCTGGAAATATCATAGGTTTGGAAGGCATTTACAGTGATGTCTCAGTGAGCATCACCTATGTCAACTGTTCTCTTGCTGGCTAGGGAGAGGATGTGATGGAGCAGAATCCTTGCTGAGTCTCCGGGAAGAAGGCACCACACCAGAATGCAATTGATCCATTTGATGTGAAGAACTCATGCTCTAGGGAAAGAATCTCTGTGAAGTCTTTGTCCTCCTCTTTGTCATTATTGCATGAGAAGAGCAGAAAGGAAAATTAAGATCATTAGAAGTAAATGTCATCTATCTCTGTAATTACTATCTTATAGCTTAGAGACTCAGGTACCTACTTTTGGATTAGGCAGTGCTTCCCAGGCAACTGTGGATAGAATTCTAACCATATTTGCTGACCTGAGGTGGGGAACAAGATTCAAGTAAATTAAATTTATGATGATTGAGTATTTATAATATATGAAGCATGAGGACGCCATGATTGTGTTTTATAATCTTATATTTCCTAAAATTTATTGGAAGTATTTACATTTAAGAAATTAAAAAAAATAATTATATTATTATAAATGGTCAAAGGATATGAATAGGTAGTTTTCAGAAGAATAAATCAAAGCTTTCTATAGGCATATGAAAAACACTCTAAATCACTATTCATGAGACAAATGAAAAGAAAACACTTTTGAGGTACCATCTTAGACTTATCAGATTGCAAACTGGACAGAAAAAGAATATGATAAAAGATGGAGGCTATGCAGAAAAATTGGAATGCCAATACAGTGTTGGAGGAGTTGGTGCAATAATCTGGCCATTTTGGAGAACAATTTGGAACTATGTCCAAAGGGTTACTGAAATTGTGTATAGCCCAATTTTTTTTGACCAAGAAATGCAATTACTAGGTCTGTATCCTAAAGAGAAAAAATAAAAAAGGAAAAGCACCTATGTAGAAAAATATTATAGCAGTTCTTTTTTTTGTGTGGTGTTAAGGAATTAGAAATTGAGATTATGCCCATCAGTTGGGTAAAGTCTGAAAATGTTGTATATATATGATTTTAATGGAATATTATTATGCTATAGGAAATGACAAGCAGATTGATTTCAGAAAAAACCTGTGAAGACTTATACAAACTGATGAAAGTGAAGTGAGCTGAACTAGGGGAATATTGTACACAGCAACAATTATATTACAAGGAATATCAACTGTAAATGATTTAGCTGTTCTAATTAATACATGATTCAAAATAGTTCTAAAGAACTTATGATGAAAACATGCATATTTTCACATGTATAATTGCTATCTTATTTCTTGTCTTCTTAATGGGTGAGAAAAAGGTCAAGAAGGAAGGAGAGAATTTATACATCAGAATAGAAAAAGTCAAGAATAAATAGTAAATTTATTTTAAAAATAGTTTTAAACATCTTTATTTTTTACATTACCTGCAATTCTTAATGTATTTCTTCCTCTTCCTAATTCTGTCTTTCCCTAATGAGGGAATATGTGTGTGTGTGTCTGTGTGTGTGTGTGTGTCTGTGTGTGTGTGTGTGTGTCTGTGTATAATAGGTATTAAATCAGCAAAGTTAACCAACATATAAAAAATTTGTTATATGTAGCATTCCATACTAATAGTCTCCCCTATTTGCAAAGAAATAGTAGAAAGGTGTTTTCTTTCATTGGTTTTTTTTTTCAGGCCTTGCTTGGCCATCATAATTTCATGACATTCAGTTTTGATTGTTTGATTAATGTTGTTTTGTTATCATTGTTTCCATTTATATTGTTGTAGACACTGCATTTTGAAGTAGACACTGCTTAACGTTACATCGGTTTATATAAATCTTTCCATGCTTCTCTGTATGCATTA